>NW_022196900.1:110115779-110129127 GCF_008632895.1 Mastomys coucha
GCCCTCTTCTGGCGGGTGTGTGTGTGTGTGTGTGTGTGTGTGTGTCTAATGCCCTCTTCTGTGTGTGTGTGTGTGTGTGTGTCTAATGCCCTCTTCTGGCCTCCACGGGCACTGCACTCATACGCACACAAAAGAATTACATGCCTTACTGTATGTACCCTTGGGTTAGAGCAATGCTAACAATCTACGATAAATTATTTAACTATCTAATTTTATTTCAGTTTTTACACTTTTGGGTTGACAGCTGTTTATTATGTGTGCGTCTCAACCCATGCCAAAGGGTACACGTGGAAACTCACAGAAGTCCACTTGCCTTAGCGTGTTCTCTCTTTACAACAAGGGTCTCGGATGGAACTCAGATCCGCGGGTGTGTGGCACGCACCCATACCTGTTGAGCCCTCCCACCGGCCCTCTCCTGTTTTTAAAAGATATCTTTCAGCTTACAAAAGGGAGACTCACCCTCACCTGGTCCTATCTGTACCTACCTCAGAGAAAGCCAGCTCATTTGGCAAGTCTCAGTACTTTATACAAACCCCAGAAAGGATGTAAACTTGCTTTCCTTCCTATATAGAGATTGAATACCTCACATACACTGGCTTACCTCCATTATAGGTTCATATAGGAAATCTTATAAACTGGAAATCCTTTTTTTTCTTTTTATTTTCTTTTTCTTTTATCTAGAACTAACAATATCTCCTTTCCCCTCCAAAAAAATAAAATAAAATAAAACCCCCAAAACTAAAATAATCCCGTTCCCTCTCCCTGCTCAGCACCCCACCCCCTCCTACTTACTGGCCCTGGCATTCCCCTACACTAGGGTATAGAACCTTCACAGTTGAGGCCAAGGTCCTCACCTCCCATTGATGACTGACTAGGCCATCCTCTACTATACATATGCTGCTGGAGCCATGAGTACCCCCATGTGTACTCTTTGGTTGGAATTTTAGTCTCTGGGATCTCTGAGGGTACTAGGTAGTTCATATTTTTGTTCGTCCTAAGGGGCTGCAAACCCTTCAGCTCCTTGAGTTCTTTCTCTAGCTCCTTCACTGGGGACCTGGTACTCAGTCCAATGGATGGCTTTGAGACTCTACTTCTGTATTAGTCAGGTACTGTCAGAGCCTCTCAGGAGACAGCTATATCAGGCTCCTGTTATCCAGCACTTGCTGGCATCCACAATAGTGTCTGGATTTGATGACTGAATATGGGAAGGATTCCCAGGTGGAGCAGTCTCTGGATTGTCCTTCCTTCAGTCTCTGCTCCATAGTTAGTCTCTACAACTCCTTCCATGGGCATTTTGTCCCCCCTTTTAAGAAGGAATGAAGTATCCACACTTTGGTCTTCCTTCTTCTTGAGTTTCTTATGTACACTGGAAATTCTTACAGCAGCTGTTTAATTTTTAAAACAGTTAAGTCATGTATACAAGCTGGGCGGTGGTGGCGCATGCCTTTAATCCTAGCACTTGGGAGGCAGAGGCAGGCGGATTTCTGAGTTCGAGGCCAGCCTGGTCTACAAAGTGAGTTCCAGGATAGCCAGGGCTATACAGAGAAACCCTGTCTCGAAAAACCAAAAAAAAAAAAAAAAAGTCATGTATACAATAAAACTTGTACGGCTGTTTTAGGAGCTGTGGAATGGACTGGCTCTTCACTATGTGCAAAGGGAAATGGTGGAGCCAGCCCTTCAGCTCTGAAAACCTGGAGTGACAGAGAGAAGACCAGGGCAGCTTGTCAGATGTGAGCTTCAAGATCCACAGAGGGTGTTGGGCTTGGTGGCTCATGCCTGTTATCTCAAGCACTCAAGTAAGAATGAAATCTACTCTACTCTACACATGCCCTGCCTCTTCCCTTAAGGGTTGATTGAGTGGTGCAGTTCAGGGTCCTGGCCGCCAGGAAGGCCACCTCAGCTTGAGAAGGTGTGTGTCTCCTCTCTGGAGTCTCTGGCATGGAAAGGCAGAACGGACCCTTCTCCTTCTGCTTCTCGAGATGCTTTTAAACTTGGCGCTTCCTCACTCTTTTCTAAAGCTCCTCTCTGCACTGTGTGGCTGCCTGCTACCACGGGCTGAACCCTGCCACTGTGTGCTGACCTCTGTGTCATCTTAATTTTTCCATTCTCTTACTCCAGGTTGCTTCAAGATGAATAGCCTGACTCTCTGGGGTTTTTTGTTTAAACTCTGCTACATTGTCCTCAAGCTCCCACTTGATCTTTTTTTTTTTCCCAAGACAGGGTTTCTCTGTGTAGCCCTGGCTGTCCTGGAACTCACTCTGTAGACCAGGCTGGCCTCCAACTCAGATTATCTGCCTGCTTCTATCAGGTGCTGGGGTTAAAGGCCTGCACCACCACTGCCCAGCCCTACCCCAACTCTTAAATGACCCCTTCTGTCAAGGCTGGCCTCCTGGAGATCTGCCTTCCTCTGCTTCCCAAGCGCTGGGGTTAAAAGCACATGCCGCGCACGCCGGACTCCATCTTTCTAGCTAGGACGCTGGTGTTTTCCCTTTGACTTTGGAAGGCGGCCGTCTGTGGTGGTTAATATTGTCAACTTGACAAGAATCGCCACAGAAACAAGCCTCTGCACGCACTTGGTAAGAATTTAGATTGCGTGGAAGTAGAAGGAGCGCTGTAAATGTGGGTAGCATCATTCGTGGGATGGGGGCAGTTCCTTCCTGAAGGCTCACAAACAAGGCAAACCGAGCACCGTTCACCGACCTACTTCTTGATTGCCAATGCAGCGTGACCAGAGCTCAAGCTCCCGTGGGGACGTCTCCCCTCACGATGGGCTAAGCCCCACCCCAACTGTAAGCAAGAATAAACCCTCCATTCCCTAAATTACTTCTTGCCAGGTATTTTGCCACAGCCAGGAGAGGAGTAACTAATACAGTATCATACTTTTCACTTTACAGATATGAAGACTGAGGTAGAGGAAAATAAAATGATTCTATAAGTTCTTGCAGTCTGGGACAAATTCATATCTCTTCTGAGGCCAAAATTCACACTCTGCCCCCCACACACGCTGCCAGCATTAGTGAACACTGCCAGTAACACGCATGACAGCTCAAATATATTTGTCACTGCATAGTCATAGAAAAAAAAACAGAAAAACCCAACCATTTACCAAAATATATTGGTGTAATTATGATCATGACGACGCCTCTTAGAACAGCCCCATGCTATCCACGGACTTTTTCACTGAGTGTTTCTCAAGTCATTATGCATTGTGGGGAGACATACAAGCTAAAACTTCCCTCGGGTGTCAAGAAAGTCGGTTGAGTTGAAGCAATTGTCATGTTTAATCTCACTGCTCACATCAAGGTCATTTGAGCAGATCGTGACTGGTACACGTGCCATTTGTAGCGGGAAGTTAACATTTTCAACTCTTTCGTGCTTCCCTTAATCTAAACCGCAGATATTGGGCCTTCGGGACGTTTACCAAAAAAAAAAGAAAAAAGAAAAAAAAAATCTTTTTTTTTTTTTTTTTTTTTTGAGATTGTCCCACATTGCAGCTCAGTGAACCAGAACTCGAATTCGCGGGCATCCTCCTGCCTCTGAATCCCGAGTACTGTGCGTAAAAGACCTGCGCCACCACGCCCCGCGAATACTTCTGTTTCCAATGTCGCGGCGAACTTCCCCCTCGGAAGGGAGCCCACGAAAGGTCAGGTCGGCGCGACCGGAGAGTGGGCGAGCTCTGACCTTTGAGGCCGCACTGGCGCGAGGGGGAAATTCTGACGCGGAGATCTGTGAGGGCCCGAGACCCGCTTCGCCTCGGCCGGGGCGGTGGGAAAGCCTTTCGGGGGTGGACCACCCGGAACGCCGCCCACGGAGCACCGCTCGCTCTCCGGAAGTGAGTCGGCTGACCCGCAGAGACGCACGGCTCACTTCCGTCAGGGCGGTGCTGTGGATTGGCTGAGCCTCATCGCAGGGGGTGGGCGCGCGAGCTGCTCTTGCGGTACTCAGTGCGCTTGCGCAGCATGTGCGCTCTCAGCCGCGCGCCGCCGGAAGGTGTTCGTGGCGTCCTCCGTGGTCCCCGGGCGCCCTGGGGTCACCGAGTACCGCGTCCTTGCGGACTTCCGGGGAAAGAAGGCGGCTTGAAGGTGTGATGCTCTTGCTGCCGACTGCTGCAGATGGCCTGGCCAGAAAATCACACTGTTTTCCCGAATTCCCTTTCTGCTTTTTACTATTAACTCAACGCTTAATTAGCTTATCGAGGACAAGTGGCCTGATCTTCCTTGGGGAGCAGATTTTGACACACAGTCAAGATGGATAATAGTTAAATACAAATAGAACCCTTCTACTGTAGGTTAAGCAGCGGTTACCCCCCAGGACAAAGAGAAACATATTTGGGAGAGAGGGTGCTCATTTGTAGTTCTCTAAATCTGTAGATTAGGGAAGTGACTCCTAGGTAGGCATTAAAATTAATGGGAAAAATGCCAGCTACATTCCACCCGCATTCCACAGTGTGGCTCAACATCTGTACTCTCAAGGCCCTTTGTCCCAAAACAATAAACGCTGCGTGCATCACATATGTAGCTTCCTCCTCTCCTAGCTGTGAAGCGGTTGAACAGTGCTGTGTCCAAACATGCCTCATAAATCCGGAAGGCGTTCCTGACAGTTTATATTGTTCTCTGAGTCCAAGGGATTAACAGTGGGCAAACCTTGTCCTTCCCTGGTTGTCAGATTCTGTTCAGTGGGAGGAAGGCAGGCCAACAGAGGAGATAACATCCAGTCTTGTGTCACTGATGACGGAGACGTATTCCGAGAACTGCACTGTCGGTTTTGTGTGGACGTCACAGATACACGTATGCACACTCAGCTTCAGCATCCTTAACCCAGCACCTTCTGGAACCAGGCTGGTGTGTGTGGTCTGTTGCTGTTATACGCAGCACATCACTGTGTGTGTCTGTAGTATGTATTATACCATGAAGGGCCCCAGAGGATGAACAGTTGAATGTGTGTGTGTGTGTGTAGCAGTCAAGAGTTTGTTTTGTTCCACTCTGAGACGGAAACATGAGTAAGACTGAATCACACAGTGGGAGGAAGAACATTTCAAACTAGAGAGTAGCCATGAACAGGCCAGCCTGTCACAGCATGCATTTGGTGTGTTCGCAGGCAAGAAAGGAGAACACAGGGCAGTGTGCTGAGTACAAGCAGACATCCCGGACCGGGTGTGGACGCTCCGACAGTCCACGGATACTGGGTAGAATGATTTTTCTGACTTGAGAAAAACACTTTATGTGTCCATTTTTGGTAGTTGGTCAAATGCATGCTAAGCACATATTTTGCTTCCAAGTGACATGGTAGCCCCCAGAAAAACTGAATTATTATAATATCAATCTTGGAAATTACTTGTGGTTGAATATAACGTGTGTGTGTGTGTGTGTGTGTGTGTGTGTGAAGACAAGTTGCACACAGGTATTTTAGAACTTTGATTTAGTGTGGTAACATTTAATTGAAAAGCAAAGCAAACTAAAAAGCAATGCTTATACATCAATCCTTGATCATGAAAAAAAAATGTAAGAGAATAGGAAAAAGACATGCACAGAGAACTAGACAGATAATGTGGATTATCTGTCACCATTTAAAAGCTCAGGGGTAATGGGGACATGGCTCAGATGTGTCCATAGGCTTGCTGCAGAAGTGTGAGGACTCAATTTTTATCCCAGAACTCACAAAGTAAATGAATAAGTAAGCCAAGCATTGTGGCATGTGCCTGTAATCCCAGCACTGGAGTGGTGGAGACCAGGATCCTCTGGGCTTTCTGACCAGCCAGTCTAGCCAGTGGATAGGTCAGGTCCATTGAGAGTCTATAAATAGGGAAGAGGAGGGATCTACCTCCTGATTGTCTTGTTCTTTACTTGAATAACAATAAAAATTGAATGCTAGTTGACAATAGCTGAACCTATGAAGTAATCAGGTGAATTTGGGGAGTGATTTGGATAGTGTCCTGTGTGTGTGTCCATCACAACCCCTCCTGTCTGTCCCTCCCTGTTCCTTCCTGCCCCTCCTGTGCTGTGGTAAAACCTGAAACACAAAAGTCATACAACTCTAGCTCTTGCTTGCAGATGATTCTGCCATGCTTGCCACAATTATCACTGCACTCCAGGGAATATATTTCCTCTGAGTGACATTTCTAAAGTAAACACAGCATATTTATATTTATTTGCTTAATAAACTTTGGTCACGTGCTTTTGACTTCTTCCTTTTGTTTCTGAGAATTGAACCCTGTACATGTCAAGTTTACACTGTAGCACCTGATTAGCTTAATTATCAACCCAACCTAGAATCACCTGGGAAGAGTCCTTAGTAAGGGACCATCTTGATCAGGTGGGCCTATGGGCACATCTGTGGGGAGATTGTCTTGTTAGTTGATGAAGACCAACCAAGCCCACTGTGGGCAGCGCCACTCCCTAGGCAGGGGGGTCTGCAACCGTCTAAGAGGAAAAACTGTGTTGAGCTCAAGCAAGCAAACATGCACACATTCATTCCTCTTTGCTCTTGACTGTGGATATGATGTGACTAGCTGTCTCTGGCTCATGCTGCTGTAAGCTCTTGCTTGGATGGACTGTACTCTGAAGTCCTGAGATAAACTAAGCGCTTCTCCTTTAAGTTGTCTTTTTTTTTCCAGGATGTTTTATTACAGCAACAGAAATGAAGCTAGGACAGACAACCACTGAGTCAAAAAGATGTGTGTGTGTGTGTGTGTGTGTGTGTGTGTGCGCGTGCACGTGTGTGCCATTTGTGCAGGTGCTCACAAAGGCCAGAAGAGGGGTTTAGATCCCTTCAGGTTGACATACAAACAGTGGCGAGCTGCCAGACATGGGAGCTGGGATTGGATCCTTGAAAGGCCAGCCAGTAGCATGCAGCTATCTCTTCCAGGCAAGGTTTGTAAAAGCATGGCTCCATGTAGCCATTGATGCAGCTCCTCATCATGTAAGGCGTACGGTGAATGGACTCCGTTTCTGGGTATTCATTCACGTAGCTGTGGTTTCTGCCTTAGCTCTCAAACCACTGAGTCTACAGTTTCACCATTGCCTGTTGAGTCAACACATTTTTTTTTTTCCATTCACAGGAGTAAAACCTACTTAGCAGCTCCAGGGTCGGTCCTCTCTCTTGCCCTGGTTCAGAATGAGAAGTCCTGGGTTCCATCCTGGCACCTCCCTCAACTTTGGTTGCCCTTGGAAACCATGCCCCCTCGGGTGTCAGCCTGCAACCTGCATAGGCCTAACCCCAGTCCCTTGCTGTCTGGGTATTCCTGAACATGTCATTCCGTCATTCCGGCTCCCTGCTGTAGGCGCTGCTGGACATGACCTTATAAGGGGAAAGGAAGTTTAACCGGGCATTTGGCTACTCGACCTCCTGCATGGTGAAAGCGCCACCCCCCCACCCCCGCCCATCTCAGGACAAGATTTCCAGGGTTTGGTCACATGTCAAGCCCAGTCTTGCTCCAGGCTGGCTCCCCTGGTCTCATGGCTTTCTGACCCCACATCTTCCCCTTTTGGCTTTGTAAAGTCATCAGAGTCCCGCCTCTAGGTTGGGACTGGTTTGGGACTGAAGCAGAACCTGGTTGGTAGTGACTTCAGCAAGGCTGCTGATTTTGGTGTTTCAGAGACTTGATGAAACGGGGCCAGGAGATGCCAAGGCTCCTGGGCACTCTTGGAGGGCAGTCTCCTGTTCCTGTAACTTTGTTGTATCCCTAATAGGTTTCTCTAAAAACAATCTCCAGTGGTGGGTATTGGGAAGATCAGGGTCGGGCTGGGTGGTGGCCGAGTAAGAATGGAGAATCACAAAGACAGTCGTTAGAGTGGAGAAGAGAGAGGCCCGTGCAGCTACCAGGTCATGGATGTCCTTTCAGGAAATTTTGTTCCCTCAGGAGTGGCACCTTCTTTGCCTCCTCAGTCCTGATGGGTCAGATCAGGGAGAGACCCGCCATCTTCTTGGTTAGTGCGCTGGCATCGGACGTTTCTGGCTGCGACCCAAATAGGCCTGGGCAGGTCTCGTGGAAAGACACAAAACCCTTTCCAATCATGAGGAAAGGGTCAGGTCCCTTCCATATTCTAAGGAATTGTTGTAGCCCCTGATTACTGATGCTAACTCTCTGTGGTTAATTGTCCTGTTTCTTGGAAGCCTCACCAAAGAGACTCCAGTGTTATGTACAGACCGTTTGCCTCTGTGTCCCCCCCCACCCCCCGCAGAAGCTCCCATTCTCCCTCCTGCCTGAGGCAAGCACAATATGCAGGCAGCTGGTTTTTGCATGGCATCCTCCGTCCTTCCCCCTACCCCCAACAGCAGCAATCTCAGGGCTCCCTCCCTCTCCTTGGTCGCTCCCAGGGAATCCAGTCTGGCGTTAGAATGGCACTACCAATAAAATGCCCCTTAATAAAAACATCCCAAGGAGCCAAATGCTAGCTTGAGACAGCCTCCCCGCCTCTGCATCGCCAAAACTAGCCAAAACTGATAAATGGCTGAGCTCTCCAGGTACCTGCCCTTGGATCCCTAAAGAAATAACAAACTCAAAGATTAAGGCCCCACGTTTAAATCATAGAAAAAAGGTAATCAGAGGTCACAGACAGTTATGGCCAGCCATAAAATTAGTTCCTGATAACCCCACAAAAGACATTCTTTAATCCCCCTTGGAGCTTCAGTTCTGTCCCACCAAATGGCACCATGCTTGGGTTACACCCTACCCCTCTTCCACTCCCCTTCACCCTAAGCATTCGAAAAATTCCTAACTGCACTGAATATAATAAACCCAATGCTTTCTGAACTTGTCATTGCATGCCAGCACCTACATCGTAGGTGGGGGGCTAGTGATCCAAGTCAAGACTCGAAATAATAAAAGGACTCTTTTGCAAGTTGCAGCAGACTTCGCAATTCTTGGGCTCGTCTGGGTTTCCTGTGGATGCAGGGCATACAGGATCATGCCATCATACCAGGATGGGAGGAGCTAGTCCTGGTGTGTGTCAGTGGATGGAGAGAGGAGGGTGTTGGGAGCCTTTGTAAATATCAAATATATTTAGAATAGCCAGAGCGACTAGTGGTTTGTTAGGGATGTAGGAGATTTTTTTTTTTTTTTTTTGGTTTTTTTTTTGAGACAGGGTTTCTCTGTATAGAAAGAGAAACTTTCTATACAGAGAGTTCTAGGCTGTCCTAGAACTCACTTTGTAGACCAGGCTGGCCTCGAACTCAGAAATCCGCCTGCCTCTGCCTCCCAAGTGCTGGGATTAAAGGCGTGCGCCACCACCGCCCGGCTTGGTTTTTTGTTTTTAAAGTTGGGCTCTTAGAGTTTGATGTGTTCTTTCTGTGATACCTTGGCTCTGGGAATTGTAAGGAATCCCAGTGTGGTGGCTGTCTCTTACTGTGAGCAGAAGGTCTTGAATGGGGAGCTAGTAATTGAGAGCTAGTTTTTATCTGTTGAGGGATTCCCATGATGGCAAAGGTGGAGAGCATGTGGTGAAGTCATCTTTTGAACTTTCTCCCATTTGGGCTGTAGTGGTGCAGGATATTGTAAACAGGTATAAATGAAGTCAACCATAGGTCAAGAGACCGAGCAAGCAGCCAGCTGACAGGAAGGGAACCTAGGGTTGTTAAGAAAAAAACAGAGAGAGTAAGAGGGAGTTTGGAGGACAGACAGACAGGTGCACAGGAAGCAGACGGAGGTTCAGTTTGGAGGAGGTCATTTGAGAAGGTCTGGCAGAAAGGGATCCCTTCTGGGACCTCAGCTGAGGAAGAAGGTCAGCCGGGTACTTTCTCTGCCTCTCAGAGCTAGCAGGCTTCCACCCTAGTACCTGCCTCGCAATTCTTCATTGGTGAAAATGAACGCTTGAGATTTTGTTTAAAAAAAAACACTGTGGCCCATATGTAGTCCACAGTGACAAAGACATACCTTTGGTGGCAGAACTGGGGAATATGGGTAGAAACATCAATGTTCCAGGGGGACATTGGATTTGAGACCTTGGGGGTTGGCACCCATAGTTTATAAAGCCGGGGTAGTAATAAGGGATGCCCAAGAGGAGCATGTTTTTATTATCCTCTGAAGCTGAGCAAGAGAGACATGGGAAACATGCGTGAAGCCCTCTTATATTTGTGTGGGCCCTCACATTTGTGTACTGTGTGTCTGTGTGTGTGTCTGTGTGTGTGTGTCTGTGTGTGTCTGTGTGTGTCTGTGTGTGTGTCTGTGTGTCTGTGTGTGTGTGTCTGTGTGTGTCTGTGTGTGTCTGTGTGTGTGCATGCGTGTGAATAGAATTGATCTACTTCCCCAATGGAGGCTGTGAACACTCCTGTAGAAGCCATACGTGTATGTGTGTCTGTGTGTGTGTGTGTGTGTGCATGTGTGTGAATAGAATTGATCTACTTCCCCAATGGAGGCTGTGAACACTCCTGTAGAAGCCATACGTGTGTGTGTGTCTGTGTGTGTGTGTGTGTGTCTGTGTGTGTATGTGTCTGTGTGTGTGTGCGTGCTTGTGAATAGAACTGATCTACTTCCCCAATGGAGGCTGTGAACACTCCTGTAGAAGCCATACGTGTGTGTGTGTGTGTGTGTGTGTGTGTCTGTGTGTGTCTGTGTGTGTGTCTGTGTCTGTGTGTGTGTCTGTGTGTGTGTCTGTGTGTGTGTCTGTGTCTGTGTGTGTGTGTGTCTATGTGTGTCTGTGTGTGTGTGTGTGTCTATGTGTGTCTATGTGTGTCTGTGTCTGTGTGTGTCTATGTGTGTCTATGTGTGTGTGTGTGTGTGTGTGTGTGTGTGTGTGTGTGAATAGAACTGATCTACTTCCCCAATGGAGGCTGTGAACACTCCTGTGGAAGCCATACAATCAGTGAGAGCTTTTCCCTCAGATATCGGACCTGGCAGAGGACTGTGAGCTCTGACATGCTGGATGGAGAGGGGAGTGGCCCTTCCCTGTAAGAGGATGGAGAATAGATGAGCAGAGGGGATGGTGGGTTAGCATCTAATTTTAAAAGGCTCTTCATAACTAGGGAAGCAAATTAACAGCTATACACTGAGAAATGATTAAAGGGCCCACTGACTTCTTTGAGAGTTAAGGAAATAGCATATGGTTCCTTACATTGGGGGAGTGGTGGGCAGCTCTCTGGAATCAAATAATGGGGGTTCACTCCTGGGGCAGCAGTATATTATTTCTGTGGCTCCCCTCGTTCCTCTGTCACTAAATACTGAGGGGGCCTCCGTGATGGGTTTCCCCAAAAGCTTTGGAGGGAGGTGAGAGTTAAGGTTTCAGGGAAGGGAAGTGTGGGTTTAAGAAGGGATGTATTGAAGGATGTATTAAGAAGGATGTAGTGAGGGTAATTTCCATTCCCAAGAATTCAATAAGTGGACTAAGCTGTATTTTGTGAGGAGCGATTTTAAATCCTAGGGAGGATAGGGAAGGTTTTAATGATCCTTAAGTCCAGAGGGGGAGGGGAGGGAAAGGGGGATGGTTCTCCCTGCACCAGGATAGCATCCATATAGTGAATGACTAATACCTTCAGAAATTTAAACAGCATTGGCTTAGTACTTTATGCTCTGATTGTGTTTGGTTTTGTTTTAGTCGTTTTTAGTTCCCCTAAAGTTTTTCTCCCATGAAGGCATCATTGATAATTAGTTACTCCTGCTATTAGGAGGGAAAATCCCATGAAGGGATCTTTAATATTGAGTTATTCTCACTATTAGGAAAAAACAAACAAACAAAACATTAAAACAAAAGCCAAGTTCTGGGCCAGGCTACGACATTGCAGCTGCAAAACCCCACCTACTTGTCCTTCTGTCCATCTGTCTGTCCCTCCTGGAATTTAGGTGCTGCAGGCCATCCCTCAGCACAAAGAGCTGACAGGGACGCTGTGGTCAGGGGTTCTCAGTTCCGGCTGCCATTGATTCGTTTTCACCTTTGGTAAGTTTCATGCCATCGGTTTTGAGCAGGGCTCAGCCTTCTAATTTGGAACTTCTTTTGATGAGGTGAAGTATTTCCCGTTATAGGAAAGGTTTGGAATTGCCCCGTCAGAGAGGAGGGCCAGGGCAGTCAGGACTCGAGCCTGCCTGCAAACTTCGCAGAAACAAGTGACCGTCCTAAGGATGCTTAAGTGCTCATTGTGTAACTGTTTTGTTTTGTTTTTCCATGGAGAGATAAAGGGTTAGGGCTGACACCCACATGGGCAGGGGGCTGGGGACCTTCTACCAATGCCAAGGAGTAACCTTGGCCCGAAGGTGACATCATAAACAGAAAATATGAGATCGAAGGCAAGAACAGACCGTCAGTCCTCATGATGGGGAGGCAGGATCTGGTGGGGTCGATGGGTTACGTGTATGCATGCTCACTTTCTTCCTGCATGTCCTGGTTGTATCCGTGTCCCACACTGAGGTGCCAGCTGTCCTTCAGGCTCCACTTCTCTGCCCATAGTGGCATGATCAGCCTGTGATCACAGGCTATGGATCCTGAGGGGGAGTAAGGGAGGAACACCTGAGAGTTAGAGACCAGAGCGGTGAGCTCTGGGAGAACAGAGTCTCAGCAGACAGGCTTCCGTGGGGCCGTTCATTTTAATGGGGGTGGGGGGAAGCTTTTATTTATTCAAACCTTTCAGGGTGATTAGGGGTTATTATTGGGGTGAGTGTACATCATGAGCCGGGGTCAGGATGCCTCATTTGCATAAGGAGGAGTTCCAGGTGCTATTGGATGTGGATGCTAAGGGGAATTGAAGTTCGACCTGGCTACAGGGTTACATGATCTCCTCCACAGGGGCAAAGGCGAGAGCACGGGGCTACGTGTGCAGGGACACGCAGGCCCAGGGCAAGTGGGGGCAATCCTACTCGTGCCGATCTCAAGACAAGATTTCTGGGGTTTGGACACCTCTCAACCCTACTTTTGTTCCAGGCCCGGTCCCCTGGTCACATAGCTACCTGTACCCCACCCCCACGTCGTCCTGTCCCACGACTCCCCGCCCCCACACTAGTGGCATCTGTGATTGTCATGGGGATGAAGAGCTGGCGGCAGAAGCTGGAACACTGGCCTGCAGTGTTCACTTCCTCCCACTTTAGAGTGGCAACCACAGTCTGAACGTTTATGAGGTTAGGCATAAGAGTCAAACCAGGTGTGGTGGCTCATGCCTGTAATCAGCACTGGGGAAGCCACTGCTTAGCCGCTGCTCTAGTGCTATAAGGAGACACCGCGACCAAGGCAACTCTTAGGAAGGAAGCACTTAATTTGGGGCTGGATCACAGTTTCAGAGGTTCACTCCATTATCATCGTGGTGGGAGCATGGCGGCGTGCAGGTGTGCTGCTGGAGGAGCTGAGAACTACATCCTGACGGGACGGGGAGGGGGGAGACAGACAGACAGACAGACACAGAGAGAGAGAGAGAGAGAGAGAGAGAGAGA
>NW_022196900.1:110129253-110136585 GCF_008632895.1 Mastomys coucha
GAGGGAGAGAGGGAGAGAGGGAGAGAGGGAGAGAGGGAGAGAGAGCGCACAATCGCTTGGCATAGGCTTTTGAAACCTCCAAGCCCACCCCCAGTGATACCTCCTCTAACAAGGCCACACCTGATAATCCTTTTAATCCTTTCAAATAGTGCCACTCCCTGATGACTAAGCATTCAAACATATGAGCCCATTCTTATTCACACACCACACTTAGGCAGGAGGATAGCTGCATGATCAAGACCAGCCTGAAGCTGGGCAGTGGTGGCACAGGCCTTTAATCTCAGCACTTGGGAGGCAGAGGCAGGCAGATTTCTGAGTTCGAGGCCAGCCTGGTCTACAGAGTGAGTTCCAGGACAGCCAGGGCTACACAGAGAAACCCTGTCTTGAAAAACAACAAACAAACAAACAAAAACAACAACAATAACAAAGGGCAGCCTGAGCCAGCCAGGCTCAGCTACAGATGCTCAAGCTACACACAGGTCTTCAAACTTGCCTTTGCCTCCAAGTGCAGAGAACCTGGGTACATGCTGTTGGGAGCAGGAGGCCCCAGCGCCCACAGATCAATAGGGAACCCAGGCATGTTAAGCACACAGGGTTGTCTTTTCAAAGGAAAAGACCTGGTTTTCCATCCAGAAGCCTGGGGATTGGAGGCGGTCCATAGCCTGTCCGTCTGTGTTATCTGAAAGGCCAGGTTAAAGCAAACTCCTAAAACCAGGACCACAGGTACTAAATAGTCTAGATGCCCCTTACGTTATCTGTACACTCAGGCGCTCCCCCAAGCTCCCACAGTTAGGACAGAAGGTGGCTAATAGCCCAAATGACCTGCACATTATCTGTATGACTGAGACCATAACAAATCCTTCCGTAGGACCTAAGCTCATACATGTAGTCTAGAGGTTGGTAAATGGCTCAGTTGGTAAAAGCACATGCCAGCACCCAGAAGAGGCAGTTCACGATTGCCTTTAACTCTAGTTCCTGGGGGGTCATGTGTACATGCTCAAGACAGACACACACAAGTTAAAATCTTATGTTTGACTTTAAAATTTATTTTTCTAAAGGCTTCAAAATTATCTGTTAAGATATAAGGGGCTGGAGCACTTATGTTAAGCAGTTAAGAGCACTGGCTGCTCTTCCAGAGGTCCTGAGTTCAATTCCCAGCAACCACATGGTGGCTCACCACGTTCTGTAATGGGATCTGATGCCCTCTTCTGGTGTGTCTTAAAACAGCAACAGTGTACAGTGTACTCACATACATAAAATAAATAAATCTTTTTAAAAAATTAAAATATAAACTAAAACAAAGAAATAGCAAATGCCATTACTAAATGCTAATATTTAATAAAATGTTTATTTTAAAATATTAAATATGGGATTTTTTTAATGTTTCAAAATTTTCTTAAGTTGTGTTGAATTTCATTTTTTTTTTTAATTTATTTTTTTGAGATTCAGTCTTGTTATGCAGCCCTGGGTAGCCTGGAACTTGCTATAGAGATTAGAATGGCCTTGAACTCTCAGCTATCCACCTGCCTCTGCCACCCAAGAGCATAAGTAGGATATGTGGGGAAGCAGGATGTCCTAATAGTCAGCTGTATGGGAGCGGGTCACACCCTCTGTATCTGGAAGGCAGGGGCTTTCGCAGGATGACCACTCATGGGCACCACCGCCAGGCCCCAGTCACAGGTCAGACACCTGCAAACCGTGTGGTGTGGCTTACAGGCCGGGCTGGAGGGCACTTACTTAGTAACAGATCTTACCTGACACTTTTCTTCTGAATATCTGGATGTGACATTCGGGTATCCAGAGATACCCTGTGCACCGAGCAGGATGTGCATTGGATAGCACACAGGAGAGCGCAGAAGCCAGCAGAAGGCCAGCAGCCTGGGTGCCAGCCCCTCACCTCTCCCTACCCCGATGCTTCCTTCTTCCAGGTCACCCTCCATCATGATTTTTTTTTTATCCACTTTCCTTTGTCCAAGTTTTGTTTAATTTCCTCTTCTGGGTCATCTTCTGTTGATACCACAAGTGAATAAATCCCTTCTCTGATATTTACCTACTGGGAATGCTGCCCAGGGTATGGGGCAAAGGTCACAAGGACAGGACATTTTTCACAGGAAGAACCCATTTTCCTTTCTTCTGTCATGCCCCCCCCTTTTCCATTCCTCTTTCTTTCCCTCCCTGACTACCTCTTTATAGAATCTCAAGTAGCCAAGGTTGGTCCTGAACAGACTGTGTAGCTGAGGGTGACTTTGAACCTCCAAATACTGTGTTGGCTGATGTGTGCTACGGTGCTTGGCATCTTTGTCTTTCTTCTAAACATCTCTTTAGTTCCTTAGAGCAGGTGAGACCTCATGCTGCCTAGGCTCAGAGTCATACCCACCTGACATGTTCATAGATGCGCAGAGCTGGTTCCCAGCTCAGATCTGAGAATGTGACAGAAACAGTTTAATGGGTGCCATCAAGGGCTGGTGCTCTCTGTCTGCACTTAGGAAGATGTTGTAGTTTTGTGATTTTTTTTTTTTAAGATTTATTTATTTAGTATATATAAGTACACTGTAGCTGTCTTCAGACACTCCAGAAGAGGGCATCAGATCTCATTATGGATGGTTGTGAACCACCATGTGGTTGCTGGGATTTGAACTCAGGACCTCTGGAAGAAGAGCCACTGCTCTTAACCGCTGAGCATCTCACCAGCCTATAATTTTTTTTTTTTTTGGAAGATTAGAAAGACAGGATGGATAAAGCAGTAGCTTATATATTTTGAAAGCAAATGACCACCAAGTGTTTGGCTGGCATGGGCAGTGCCTTGTGTCATCTACCTCTGTGGCTGTGGTAAGTGTATCATTCGAGACCACAGGCATGTGGTGACAGCCGAGAAGCCACGAAGAACCTTCTGGAAAACCATTCCTGGAACGGTTGGTCTGGTTCAGTGCAGGCTGATAGAACTAATCTTGAGAATCTCTTAGCTTAGGGAGACATGTGTCATGGGCAGAGGAGTCCATGAATGTCACTGTGGTGGGAAAGAAATGACATCCCTTCAGGGGAGGTGACAGCTCTGCCCACAACCACACAGATGGCAGGAGTAGGCAGCCACTCAGCTAAATGCCACCGCGCAGCAGGGGCACAGAGCACTCGTGCACATGATACACGCAAAGGCTAGCCCATGGCATTAGAAGCCTCGGGCAGTGTGGCTGTGTGTTTCATGGTGTGACAGACTTCGAGAACTCTGCTTTCTTTGGCAACGCGTGCCTGCTGCTGAGCTATGTAGACCACATTACTGTTTCCTCTCTTCCTCGATACATAGGACTGCTGTATTATAAAGTCCGACTAGTCACAGAGGCATACATGTCAGAGTCTAGATTTATCCAGGTCAGATTGATGGCCAAGTGTGGGCTTGGCCACCACACCATGCTCTGACTCCTCCCTCTCAGGATTCACTCCAGTCAGAATTCAACCAAGGACAGCAGATTGAACCCCAGGGGCTTACCATGTCACCAGCTTCCAGGACGGCTGGCCACTTTTCTTAAGTGGAAAAAGAAAAATCACAAGTGTTAGTGTGTGGGGAACTTGAAACTGTTGTTTGCTTCAGATGGGGCTGTGAATTGATGTAGCTGTGGTGGGAAACGGTGAGCTCAAAGTGAAACTGAGCTACTTAGCACAGGGGTACCATCCTTAAGTGTACGGCAAAGAGAACGATTCAGGTATGTGCACACCTGAATGGCAGTGTCAAAGCCATGGGCTGGACCAACTCAGATGTCCATCAATTGCTGAATGGATAAACAGCAAGGGATTCTTCTGTCTAAAGGAATATTACTACACCAGGAAAAGGACACATTCGACAACAGGAACAGATCTTAAAAATACACTAAATGGGGCTGGAGAGATGGCTCAGTGGTTAGGAGCACCGACTGCTCTTCCAGAAGTCCTGAGTTCAATTCCCAGCAACCACACGGTGGCTCACAACCATCTGTAACGGGATCTGATGCCCTCTTCTGGTGTGTCTGAAGACAGCTACAGTGTACTCATATAAATAAATAAGTCTTTTAAAAAAATACACTAAGTGAAAGGAGTCTGTCACAGAAAACCACAGGTTGGCTAACTGTATTTTATGAATGTGTAGAAGAGACAAGTGCCCAGAGACAAGATCAGTCTCCGGGAGACACAACATATGTGGGATTTTGTCATATCCCGCGCCCAACAGACCACTAACTCCAGACAGGGTCTCTCTGTATAGCCCAGGCTGTCCTGGAATTTGCTCTGTAGACCAGGCTGTCCTTGAACTCAAAGATCTGCTTGCCTCTCCCTCCCGAGTTTTGGGATTCAAAGTGTGTGCCACCATGTTGGGCTTTAGGAATTTCTGTTTTAGAATATTTCTGAAAAGGTAGGCTTAGTAGCACCCACCTTTACCCCAGCACTCAGGAGGCAGTGGATCTCTGGGACTTTGAGGCCAGCCTGGGCTCCTTAGTGAGATCCAGGTCAGCCAAGGCTTCATATTGAGAGGAACACTGTCTCAAAAATTAAAAAAAAAAAAAAGTCTATGTTTATTTGCCTGTGTATTACACCATATGCATGCAATGGCTGAGAAGCCCAGAAGGGGGCATCACATTCTATGGAACTAGAGTTTTAGGCAGCTGTGAGCTGCCCCGTGGGATGCTAGGAATCAAACCCAAGTCCTTGACTAGAACAGCCAATGCTTTTGATCACTGAACCAATTCAGGATTTCTTTATAATTGATAGGAGTGTTCTGTAATTAACTGGAGATGAGAGTTTCATGCATAGTGAATATTCTATAACCTCCTGAATGATGTATAACTCAAATGTTGAAGTTTATGTTATGGGACATGAAACCTTATTAGAGTCAAGTCCTAAAGGTTCTTGAGCTCTGAGCTATATAGGCCAGGTTTTGTTTATGGCTACAGGGAGTCTCTGGATATTTATTTTAAAGGATTTATTATAATCTAAAGATTTGTTTAACTATTCTAGAATTATGTCCATTTGTGTAGGAGTGTGCACACATGTGTATCAATGCCTACAGATGACAAAAGCATTGGATCCCCTGGAGCTGGAGTTATATAGGCCATCGTGAGCCACTTGGTATGGACGCTGTGAGTTAAACCTGGGTCCTTGCCGGGCAGTGGTGGCACACACCTTTAAGCCCAGCACTTGAGAGGCAGAGGCAGGCGGATTTCTGAGTTCGAGGCCAGCCTGGTCTACAGAGTGAGTTCCAGGACAGCCGGGGCTACACAGAGAAACCCTGTCTCAAAAAACCAAACCAAACCAAACAAAACAAAACAACCCCCCCCCCAAAAAAACCCAAAACCAAAAACCAAAAAGCTGGGTCTTCTGCAAGAGTTCTTAACCACTACGTACTTTTAACCACTGACCCATCTCTTCAGCCCCTTTTTATTTTTAAATTATGAATATGTTGGGGGTATATGTGCATGAATTCAGGCACCCAAGGAGCCCAGAAGAGAGCACTGGATCTCCCTGGAGTTACAGGTGCCTGTCAGCTGTCCAGTGTAGGTGCTGGGAACTAAACTCATGTCCTCTGCAGGAGCACTACACCACCGGAACCACAGAGCCACTCTCCAGCTCCTCCAGCCCCTCTACTGCATCCTTCTCAGGTGGGCCGGGACGTGACTGGCCTCATGCAGACCCAGAGAGTTTCAGCATGTGTTTTACTAAATGCCAGCTCTCTTCAAGTCTCCCATCTCACAGTCCAAGAACAAGCCTCCATTTCTCTTGAGGAAAAGCATTTCCTAGTCATTTGAATTCCACTGGGAATCTATTTTAGAAAAAACTGCCCCTTTGAAAGACCGGGTCTCGCTGCATAATCCAGGCAGACTCGGAACTCAGGACTCGTGATCCTCCTGCTTCAGCCATCCAAGTTCTGGAACTACAGCTGTGCGTATGTCCAGGCCTTCTCCACAGGGACCCCCTCCCCAGTCAGTCATCTCCTGAGCATCTTTAGTCATGAATCATGCTTGTTTTCCATAGCAACCGCTTCCTCCTTTTCCCTCCTCCTCCCTCCCTCCTCATCTCCCTCCTCTGCTCTTCCTCACCCTCTCCTCCCTCTTTCTCCTCTACCAGTTCTTTTTTTTCCGCTCAATTTAACATTTCTCTAACAGTTACTCGTGGATCTCCACTTGGTTCAGTGATGTCACCCAGTGCCTGCAAACAGCCTGCTTCCCTTCCCTCTCCCACCCTGCAGTTTTTCTTCTCCCCAGTTGCACGCGTGTGCGCGCACACAGGCATCACAGAGCATCCTGGCCTGTTGATCCTCTGCCTGGACACACAGCGAGAGCCTTCTCATTTGCATAAGGGCACCCTAACAGTAGTACTGGTGAGACCCTTCCTGGGGTCCCTTCCAGGGTTGGGTGGTGCTATTCACAGCACGACTCAGTGCTGGGTTTAAGAGGTCTGTCTGTTCTTAAGGTTTAGGAGATGGTTTGTGGTGAAAACCACTTAGGTTGGTCTCAGTATTTAGTTAAGACTTCAGTATTTTAAGGACACATGAAAATCTTTGGCATGGATGAAGGACTATGTTAAGTGGCCAAATTTGTTTCCTAAAGTCGCTCAGGAAACATCCCAATGGCCAACAGCTGATTCGAGAAACCCTTCAAAATGACATTGAGTGGGGACTGGAGCTCTGGGGATTTTGAGGGTAGCGAGGAGGTGTACCACCTCACAGAGCAGCGTGGGGATTTCCCAGGAGGCCCTGCTCAGTTGAGTCACAGGTCCTGTGTTTGACCTGTGGTCTTTTGGAGCGGCAGAGCCTCACTGAGCTGCTAAAGAGGCAGAACGTTCTCCGCTGCCCTGAGATCGCAAGGTTTGTCTGCTTGGGACTAATGGGGGACTAGAGAAGAGAGGATGGGCTGTGTTCTCAGTGCAGATTTCTAGACTGTTCTTCCCTTGTAATTTATAATTTCTATCTCATAGCCCACTACATAAAGATAAAAAAAAAAATGAAGTTGGTCCCCCCACCCCCTTTCCTTTTTCTTTTTCTGGAGATCTTGTGTAGCTCAAACCCTCTGTGTAGCCAAGGATGACCCTGAATTTCTGATTCTCCATCTCCTGGGTGCTAGGATTACAGATGTGAACCACTGTGCCTGACTGAGTACCAGGACTTCATGCATGCTAGGCAGGTACTCTGCCACCTGAGCTTCAGCACCAGCCTCAGAATTTGTTTTTAATTGCCTTGTTTGTCTCTTTGTTTGTTTACAACCTTCAAATCTCAAAATTGGCAAGTGCAGGTCTGTGCTTAAGAAACTTTGACAGTGAATTATCAGGGGTCTTTTTCTTTCTTTTTTTTTTTCTTTCTTTCTTCCTTTTTTT
>NW_022196900.1:110136752-110147340 GCF_008632895.1 Mastomys coucha
AGACCAGGCTGGCTTCGAACTCAGAAATCCGCCTGCCTCTGCCTCCCAAGTGCTGGGATTAAAGGAGTATGCCACCACTGCCAGGCTATCAGGGGTCTTTTTAAATGGGTCCAGTCAAATAACCAGATCGATAGCCACAGGCTCCCCTCTCATTGAGGGACCCCTCAGATGGCACCGGCCATCTGGACTTTGCTTCAGGGGCAGCATGGCTGCAATTTGAATGCCAGCACGGATAATCTGAAAGCTCTAACGCTCCTGCTCTCATTGTCCCTGAGTTTGTGAAGAACATGAGATTTCACCCTTGGGCTCTGCAGTCATGCGCAAAGCTGGTGGGTGCTGCAGAACTCTGAACTTTCTGCATCCATAATACTCCAGGTTTTTCTTAAAGGACTTTAAAGTGTATATTTGTATATTTGTTTGGACACTTGAGTGCAGACAGCCAAAGGCATAGGATCCTCTGGAGCTGGAGTTATAGACAGTTGTGAGCCTCCCCATATGGGTGTTGGGAATCGAACCTGGATCCCTTACAGGAGCAGTGCGTGCTTTCAAGCACTGAGCCATCTCTCCAGCCCCAATATTCCAGTCTTAACTGCCCTTTAAAACACCGCGGAACTGCTTAAGTACGGTTGACAGGGTAGACAGTTCGGGAAGGGAACCCCACTCTGCTTATAGTTTACAGAATGACACTTGTGAGATAGCCTCCTCTTTTAAAGACACGGTCTCATGTAGCCCAGGTTGGCCTGGAACTGTCTCTGCAGTTGAGGATGACCTTGAACTCTTGCTCTTCCTGCTTCCATCGCATGTGTGCTGGGCTTACTGCATCTGCTACCCCTCCGGGTCTCTGAACACTGGTGCGCGTTAGGCAAGCACCGATCAGTCAAGCGACAGCAGCAGCCAGAGCGCAGCTCATCTGACTGATGCTTTGGGATTCTCCTCTGCTAGTGCCAGGTGCGTGCGACATTTCGCTATGGGAAACAACGGGTACAACATGGTGGTCACTGTGCTGCTGGTGGTGGGCATTGAGAAGGTGAGAGCCGCGCAGAACCCCTGTGACACCTGTGAGCCTGGTAAGTGCCAAAGTGGCAGGTGCCTTCTCTGATTGTGGAAGACTCAGTTTGGTTAGCCTGGTGTCTTAGTTAGGGTTCCATTGCTGTGAAGAGACACAACCAAGGCAGCTCTTATAAAGAACAGCATTGAACTGAGACTGGCTTACAGCTTCAGAGGTTCGGTTCATCACGGTGGGAGCACGGCAGCTACCCACCAGTAGACTTGGTGCTAGAGAGGAAGTGGAGAGCTCTCCATCTTGATCCAGAGGCAGCCAGGAGGAAGGAGCTTGTCTTCGGCAGGAGGGGCCTCTCTTCCACACTGGGAGGAGCTTGAGCGTTAAAAGACTTCAAAGCCCACGCCCACTGCGACACGCCCACTCCAACAAGGCCACACCTCCTAATAGTGCCACTCCACAGGGCCCAAGCATATTCCAACCCGCACACCTGGTTAGAAGCTACTCATTCCCTTGCAAAAGCATGTTGAATCCAACAAAGCGGCCATGGGGACCCAGCTCACTCACTTAACTTTGCCACCTGAGCATCAGCAGAGAAGCTGTCTCGTAGGGTGACATGGGAGGGTCCCAGGACAGGCTCTGAAGAGCACTTGGTAAATGTGAGCTTTGAGGCGCACTCAGCAGTAAGGAGCGAGTTGGTGGCCAGCCATATCACCCTTCATCCTGGGTCCTGTCCTGCTCTGCTCTCTTCCCAGAGGAATTGCTCAATAGATTCGGGGTTTTCTTCTCTTGATTTCTTTGTCATGGCATTTATATGTTGTTAATCCTGGCTGCTGGGTTGTGCCAAGGGTCACCCTGCAAGCGTGTGAAGTCTTAAAATGCCAGTCAGTAGACACGTCTATCACTGTGATGCCGAGAGGACAGATGGAATATTTATTCTGATGTCCCTGCAAATGTCACAATGCTGTCAGCACTGGTCATATGTTGTTAGACACAAATGTCTGTGATGCTTCTCGAAGGTACTTACTGCAATAAATACAGCCGGGTCTGCAAGAGCTGCCCTCCAAGCACCTACTCCAGCGGAGGCGGACGGCCGAACTGTGACATCTGCAGAGTGTGTGAAGGTAGGTCAGCCCAGGCTAGACTGGAACCTGTGACTGCCGTCCCTCAGCCTCCCAAGTCTGGAGGGTTGCTTTAAAGGGGAGACATCCTCATCGCTTAGACCGTTGGGCAGAGTTAAGCTTTGATCCGTTTACTAACTGATCTGTGTTTAAAGGCTTGAGCCTCGCAGGTGGCTGTCCACAGCTAGGTGTAGTCAAATTCTTTCATGAAATAACAAATCGTTTTTGCTGAACTTTTTGAGTAACCGAGCAAATACTCACTTGACACGTGAGGCTTTGCTGTTGTTGTTTGTTGTTTTGTTTTGAGACCGGGTCTCATTATGTACTCCTGGCTGACCTGGAACTTAGTATGTAGACCAAGCTGCCCCTGGAACTCAGAAATATCCACCTGCCTCTACCTCTGGAGTGCTGAGATTAAAGGTGCGTGCTACCATGCCCGGATATTTTTTTTAAGTCCCATGTAGCCCTGGTTATTCCTTAAACACATCATCTTTCTGTCCAAATGCTGAGATTATAGGTATGGGCCACCACAGTTTGTGATAGCGGTTCTCAACCTTCCTAACACTGGGACCCTTTAATACAGTTCCTCGTGTTGTGGTGACCCCAACCATAAAATCATTTTCATTGCTACTTCATAACTGTAATTTTGCTACTGTTATGAATCATAATGTAAATATCTGTGTTTTCCCATTATCCTAGACAACCCCTGTGAAAGGGTCATTCAACCCTGAAAGGGGTTGCTGCCCACAGATTGAGGATGCCTGCTTTATGGGGCGGGGGATGGGACCCAAGGCTTTTGCACATCAGGCAAGCACTCTACCGCTAAGCCGCGCCACCAGCCCAATAAAAGGTTTTAATGAGCAAAGCATAAAAATATTGTAGTGGAGATTGAACGTAAGCAGTGTGAACCAGGTATCGTGGCACACAGACCCACCACTAGGAAACTGAAGCAGGAGGATTTTCAGTAAACTGAAACAGGAGGATTTTCAGTAAACTGAAGCAGGAGGATTTTCAGTTTAACACTAGCCTGGGCCACACAACGAGACCCTATTTCAAAACAGAAAAAGAAAGTAAACAGGCAAACATGATTTCTAAAGTTATAATGTTGCTAACACAAGCAGAGCAATTGTGGATAGGTATGTACATATATGTATATATATGTAATATATGATATATATCACATTCATGTGTATACATATACATATGTGTATATATGATATGTGTATATGATTATATGTGTATACACGATGCATATATCATGCATATGTATATATATGTACACATGATATATGTGTGTATATATGTCTATATGATGCATATATGATTTATATGTGTATGTATACATATGCTATATATGTGCACACATATGTTTATATGATATATATGCATATATGTAATGTATGCGTGTATATGCATATATGTATGTACATATATGTGAGTATATGTACATATACAATATACATGATATATTGTTTGTGTATATATTTACATATGATATGAAAATATACATATATGTATATGTATGTATACACATATGTATGTATACATACATATATATACACACATATAAAAGTGCAAGAACAGAGATTTGTTTACTGAATTTGGAGTTCAAGGGTAACACAGAATTGGGACTTTGTAGGCTATTTCAAGTTCAAGAAGTCTTGCTCCTCTACCCACAATGCGGAATGTGAATGCACGGAGGGATTCCACTGCTTGGGGCCAACGTGTTCCAGGTGTGAAAGGGACTGCAGGCCCGGCCAGGAGCTAACGGAGCAGGGTAGGTTGCTCTCTCTCCACCCAGCAGGCACGAGTTTGTGAACCTGAACACAGCAAGCAGTGGACAGAGATGCAGGAATGTTGTCACAAGGTGTTTCCATTCCATTCTAGTGCATACTCCACTATGTTTCCATAAATGGGAATAATCTGAAACCAGGACATTTTGTTAGTCATCAGAGCCATGCATCCATACGTGTTTTAGATGTGCACAACATGATTAGCTTGAACACGAGCAATCCCAGGCTTCCCGTGCAAGAATCACTAAGCAGGTGCTTCAGAGCGGCTGCCCCCCTTGCAGAAGACCTGAGGTTGGTCAGTTCTCAGCACCCACTCCAAGCGGCTCACAATGGCCTGTCGCGCCAGTCCCAGGAGATCTGCACTCTGCAGGTGTCTGCACTTACATGAATTTGTGTGTGCACAGACACATGCACACATACATGTGAGTAAAAAAAAAAATCAAACACATCTTCAAAGCAGCCATGAAGCAGTTTGCACAGGTTGACCTAATGACAGTTGCTCATCACTGGGAAAGCTGAGAGATGGTAAAATGCCTTCTACTGATTCTCAACCTTTCTTCAAGGTTGCAAAAACTGTGGCTTGGGAACATTTAATGACCAGAATGGTGCTGGCATCTGTCGACCCTGGACGAAGTACGTATACACTCTCAGTTTTCTTATAACACAAAGACTCTGGGACAAACTGAAAGAGAAGGACACTGTCACTGGAATGTAGATCTGCAGTGACAACCCCTAGGTGACAGGGGAACTCTGTGTGCTTACAGAAGCTTGTGTGACCATGCCTTGCCTCAGAGCCTATTCGGTGTGTGGGAGAGGGCAGAGCCTCTGTCTCCAGCACACATGTATGTGCTGTGATGGCCACTGGAGGGACACAGGCAGTGGAAAGGCTCTAGATGTGCTCGTGGGCTTGCAAGGTTGGCACTGGGCTCTGGGGGTGGCTACTGATCCAGGTGATGTAGGACAACGGGGGTGAAGCACGTGGCTCAGAGGTTGTGAAGGCAAGCTGGCGGTCGTACAGACTACTGACACTGATGGTAAAATCACATTTTTGATGCCTGTGATCGTCTCCTGTTGGATTTCCTTAGTAGAAAGTGAGTTTTCATTACTTTGGTTATATATTTATAAGTGTACTGGTGGGTAACAGACTATTATGGGTTTTTTTTTTTTTAAGTTCTTTCAACCTAAATTGATTAGAATGTCCAAGTTGATGTTTGTAAAATGGGCCATGAACAGGGATCTAAAGAAAAGAAAAAACCCTATGTGTGGTGGTGATAGTGATGATGATGATGATGGGGGGATGATGGTGGTGATGATGGTGGTAGTGAGTGATGATGATGGTGGTAATGGTGGTAGTGATGATGATGGTGGTAATGGTGGTAGTGATGATGATGGTGGTAATGGTGGTAGCGATGATGGTGGTGAGGATAGTGATGGTGGTGATGGCAATCACAGCTGCTGCTCATGAGCCTGTGTCCCTGGGACTTATTCACTTGCTTTTATCCCAATCCTGGGAGCACAGGCCGCTCTTCTTTTAAGCTGCCGAGCAAACCAAGGCTTAGTTAGGCAGGCTTTATAACTCTCCCGACAGTCACTCTGAAGTACAGACACAGGGCTTATGCCTGCGTTGTCTGATGCTGCTGGAACCCTTTGTCCCTATTGATGCCCCCACATGTGCCCAGGTCACTCAAAGGAGCGAGAACATGAGGGGAAGGGTTGAAAGACTAATAAGTCAAAACATGTTGGGCTGCGTTGGTTGAACTTGGTTGTAATAGATGGTGTGTATATGTGGCTCCTCAGCCTGAGGAGAGAGGAGGCCTGATGGGAGGTGGAGTGGGCGAAGCTTAGGGTACCGGGAAGCTGAGGGAGACAGACAGAGACCCCGAGAACCTCTTGGTACTTTCTCACATCATCTGCCCACTGCTGGTGAGCCCAAGCCCGCCCGCCCACCAAGAGTCACTTGGATACAAAGATTCTCACTGTGCTGCTCTGTAAATTAATGTCTGAGCTCCTTCTCTTGACCTAAGCTGCTCTCTAGACGGACGGTCTGTGCTCATGAACGGGACCAAGGAGAAAGATGTGGTCTGCGGACCCCCTGTGGTCAGCTTCTCTCCAGGCACCGCCACTACTGCAGCAGGAGAACCAGGTGATTGTTTAATTGTTGTTAAATAAAAGTTAATAAGCAGCTATGGTAGCTTACAACTGGAAGGCAAGTTCAGGATAGCCTGGGCTACATAAAAAGGGGCTACCCCTTAACCCCTTGAAAAACCTCACCCAAACAACCACGTGATGTCTATACAGAGTCCATGGAGATGTCCTCAGCACTGCTGGGCCTCCAGCTCTGCCCACAGCAGGCAGCTCTGGCCTACCATCCTCTTTGTACCCTGGCTTGTTTCCTGGATGTTGTTACTCAGTAGTCCATGATAGCCACTCTTGTCCCACTCTTGTCCCACACAGGTAATGTACCTTTACGAAGGCCAAGTCCATGGGCCTGGCAGGCCTCACACTTTCCCTAGGTTCAGTAGGACAGGCTGCTTAGTTTCCGTAGTAAAGCCATTGCATGAGTACACTGTCACTGTCTTCAGACACACCAGAAGAGGGCATCGGATCCCATTACGGATGGTAATGTGAGCCACCTCATGGTTGCTGGGAATTAAACTCTGGACCTCTGGAAGAGCATCTCTCTAGCCCACATTTGTGTTCATTTTTAAAAGCCACTTAGTTGGTAGTGCACTTGTCTCACATGCCGGAAAGGCCCCGTTCCCTCCCCCGAACTATAAGAATTCAGGCATAGCAGAGGCAGGGGGACTGGGAGTTTGAGTTTATACTCAGGTACATGTAGAGTTTGAGGCTAGCCTGGGATACATGAGACCTTGTCTCAAAAACAAAACAGAACAAACAAAAGACAGTAAAGTCATCTAAGTTTGTTGAGTTATGGGTCAGGGTGCCTGGGCACCGCCTCCCCGGAGCCCATGCACTTCTGGGGTGAGTGGGCACTGCCTCCCCGGAGCCCATGCACTTCTGGGGTGAGGTCAGATCAAGCTTGTCCTCACTTCCGGCATCTATTTTCTTGCTCCCACAGGAGGGCGCATCTTGCAGGTCCTTACCTTGTTCCTGGCGCTGACATCGGCCTTGTTGCTGGTCCTGATCTTCATCATTGTCCGGTTCTCTGTGCCCAAATGGATCAGAAAGAAATTCCCCCACATATTCAAGCAACGTAAGGCCAATGCAGCATGAGATGTGGGGGAGGCAGGACGCGCGTCTGGGAGTCAGAGGACAACCTCTCGGAATGCATTGTCTTCCTGTTTCAAGGGCTGAACCGCAGGCCCTCAGGCTTGCCTGTCAAGAGTGCCTTTATTCCCCTATCCATACTGCAGGCTTGGGTTTTTGTTTTTGTTTTTGTTTTTGTAAGTTATGGGCGTACGATTGGCTAGCACATGGTTGCAAAGTCAGAACAAGCTTGTTCTCACAAGGATCTTGTGCTCTAGCAGGGGTGTGATTTTGCCAGGTGCAGATGGTTTCTACGAGTGTGTGACGTTTGGAATTCTGGGATCTTTTCAGAGGCTATATAAATTATAGAGCCCCACTAGAAGGGGCTGGTTGGATGCTATTGGTTGCGGTTTGTTAAGTAGTTGGGTGCAGAAAGACAAAAAAGAAGAAATTAGGCAAAGATCAAACTTGTCCCAAGGAACTAGATAGCCGTAGTCAGCAGGGAGTAGCCTGATGATATCATCGCCCTCCACCATCCTTCTTTCTCTCTTACCTAGTTGTCAGGGGGTTGGAAGGGAAGAAGTGAAAAGATGGAGAAGGGAGGAAGAAAAAGGACCCACAAAGTAGCCAAGAGTCTGGCGACACAGTTGGGGTGGTTGTGACTTGGTGCTGGGAGGTATAGCCGGAGTAAGGGCTGAGGAGGGCTGCTCTGCTCCACAAGGCCAAGGCTGGCCGCTAGGGCAGAAGGAGGGACAGAGCAGGACCTAGGGTACAGAGAGGACATCAGACACATATGCCACAGTCCCAGATAACTGTGCCCATGTGAGTGTGAGCATCCAGTCAGCCTGTGCTCGAGGCACGCAAGAACATTGCTCAGAAGTTGGGTAGGGGCTGGCTCAGTTGGTAAAGTGTTTGTTTTACACAAAGTCATGCTAACACCCAGATCTGCATAAGAAGCAGTGGCGTGCTCCCAACACAGAGCAGGCAGTGACTGGCAGGTCCCTGGGGCACACTACCCAGCCTCTCCTTAGTTGGTGAAGTCTGAGCTAGTGAGAGACCCTGTCTCACAAAAAGCAAGCAAGCAAGACTTCCGACCTTGAACACATGTGCACTTGCACACGTGTCAGTGCACGCACAGCACTATACAGATAGAGCACTACCCCACCCACCCAGCGTTACTTCTCTGGAGGGCAAATAGCCTCAACCTTGGCTCAGGTCCACACTAAGGAAGTAGGGAGAACCTGATGGTATGGGAGTGGGTGTAGGGTGGACTACTGTGGAGTGAACGAAAGCTTTCAGAGGCGGATTGCACCCACTCATAAGCTAAATAAGATGCTGCAAGGAATCAAGCTACTGTCTGGCATAGAGTCTGTACCCTACACAAAAACTTTCAGGGATGCCGGGCGGTGGGGGCTCACGCCTTTAATCCCAGCACTTGGGAGGCAGAGGCAGGTGGATTTCTGAGTTCGAGGCCAGCCTGGTCTACAGAGTGAGTCCAGGACAGCCAGGGCAACACAGGGAAACCCTGTCTTGGGGGGGGGGGGGGGGGGGGAAGGGGGAAAGCTTTCAGGGTCTACACGCATTTTATGGTCCATAGACGGGCAGCTTGTGCTGTGACTTCGTGAAAGATGAGGATGAGGGCGGATAGGGCACTCACAAGGTGGTCAGAGATAAAGAACATCCAGATGCCAAAATTACACCTCCACATGAGAGCGGACAAAAGCATGGAAATTGATTAAAATATAGGAGGAGGGCTCAGTAGGTTAAGACACTTTCGGCAAAGCCTGATAACCTGATAACCCTGGGTAGTCGGAAAGAACTGACTCTCGCAGGCTGCTCTCTCGCGCGCAGGCATGTGCCGTGCACACGTGCCCGCGCATGCGCACGCAGGCACATAAGCACACTGTAAAAGTCTGAGGCTAGAACTGCCCAGCAGGGTAAGGGTGCTTGCTGTTCACTAGTCAGAGACTCATTTCCCAAGCTTTGGTTTTGTGTGTATGTGTATGTGTGTTGTTGTTTGTTGTTTGTTTGTTTGTTTTTACCTGTGGCAGGGGAGATGTGGGAACGAGGAACTTAGGCCCTGTCGAAGGCAGTAGGTCAAACTTTTCCGAATTGATGGGGACCACACTGGATGCCTCTTCAGAGAACTTTGAGTTCTCCATTTGCTCCACTTCCGTGGGAACCGGGCAGTACTATTTTTATCTGTGTGGTGGGTGGGGAAGAGGACTCACTGTGGTTTGGATTTACATTTCCTTGATGATGGCAGAGGTTAGCCACCTTCTCGCCTTTCACATTTACCTGGCTGTTTGGATTTCTTACGCTGAGAAGTCTTCCCACTGGGCCATCTGTCCTTTCCTTATCAATGAAGGGGACACCATGCATGTCCCCAGCTGTAGATGTCTGTTCCTTTTCTTTGGCCGTCCTCTCTCCTGCCCAGGCCTCTTTCTGGTGCAGCCCTCTAACCTACCAAAAGAATCCTCTTCACATCCCCCACCCAGAGTGCCAACAAGGTTTCTGGGAACATGTTTTCAAAGGTATTAATTAGTAATGACTGACCTGCAGTTAAAAAAAAAAAACTTAAAAAACCTTTTTACTTTTTTATATAATTACACATTCACAGAATTTTTTTTTTTTTCACATTTTCTTAATGGGGCTGGAGGGATGGCTCCTCTGGGTAAGTACACTGGCCGCTCTTCCAGAGGTCCTGAGTGCAATCCCCAGCCACCACATGGTGGCTCACAACCATTTTTTGTAATGGGCTCTATGGGCTCTCATGCTCTCTTCTGGTGTGCAGATAGATGTACATGTAAATAGATCACTCACAGTTTTGTTTTTTTTTTTAAGGAAAAATTGTTTTATGTTTCTCTCCCCTACCCTCCCCCCGTGGTGTGAATGTGAGTGTGTGTATGCGGGGAGGGTGTGGATGTATATGGGGGGAGGTGCAGGGAGGCTTGGGTGTGTGCGTGTGGCGGAATGCATGGGGGGCGCGAGTGTGTGTGGACAGCCACATGCAAGCGCATGTGTGTAGGTCAGAGGAGTCCTCGTGGGAGTAGGTGCTCTCCTCCTACCACGTGGGGCACAGGGATCAAACTCAAGCCCTCAAGCTTCTGCAGCAGGCGCTTTTAGCCAAGCTACCTCCCCAGCCCACGTCTAAGAACCCTTCACTACATCCTGGATCTGAACGGTGGAGCCTTTCCCCCAGCGGCAGTATCTACGTTTTACACTTGTGTGTTTGATATTTAAAGCTATAAGTTAGTTAGCTACAAAGTGTCAGAAATTAAGGTCTTCACTTTTTCTTTGCGGGTTAGGGAGCTACGGTGTGCCCTGTTTCAGTGTTACTCAAAGAAAGTCTCCCTTCTCTGTATACTCCCATTTTTATTGGCTGTGCTCATAAGGGCAGAGTCCCCGATCATTGGTGGTTCTTGTGAGGGGCGGAGTCCCCGATCATTGGTGGTTCTTGTGAGGGG
>NW_022196900.1:110147411-110160619 GCF_008632895.1 Mastomys coucha
ATCATTGGTGGTTCTTGTGAGGGGCGGAGTCCCCGATCATTGGTGGTTCTTGTGAGGGGCGGAGTCCCTCTCTTGTGTTCCAGCTGTGAGTCTATTCCCGCACCAGAGTCTTGATTACTGTGATTTCAATATCCAGTCTCAAAACTGGGTAGAGAGTAGAGGACCCTCCCTGCCCCATCTTACCTGTTCAGGTTTGTTTTAGCTGTTTGTTCTGTTTCGTTTATATTTCCATGTAAACTTTATGAGACTCTTATCTGTGTCTACAGAAAGGCAGCTGGTATTCTGACGGAGGTGTCATGAAATCTGCCGATCTTCCCATTAGCGGTCCCTCTCCATGAACATAGTGTCTCTCTCTATTTATACTTTCTCTTACCTTACCGATATTTTGTAACTTACAATATATAAATCCCATATGCATTTTTTAAGGATTTAGGCCTGGGTGTTTACTGCCCTTCCTTTTTCATGTATGTGTGTCTGTGTGGTGTATGCGTTTGTATGTTTTTGCATACATTTGGGCATACCTGTGGGGGGGGGTGGGCATGTGAAGGTCCTATTTTGATATCAGGAATCACCTTTGATTTTTTTTTTCATCTTTTTCTGTCAATCAAACTCAGAGCTCAAATATATGGCTGGGCTTGCTGGCCAGCTTGCTGTGAGAATCTGGTCTCCTCTTATCTCCCAAGTCTGGAATTACAGCTGCGCTCTCATGCTCATCTGGTCATTTTGTGGGATTCTAGCGATCCAAACTCGCATCCTTATGAGTAGGTGGCCAGCAGCGTAGTCACCTAGCTATCTCCTCAGTCTTCTTAAAAATCCTTTCCTAAAATGTTTTTAGGTATATATGGACCTGTGTAAGTGAATGCTCTGTGTATTGGAGGCAGACAGCCTGGAGTTGGAGACTGAGCTCCCTGACATGGGTGCTGGGAACTGAACTCAGGTCCTCTGCAAGAGCAGCAAGCCCTCTTGACCACAGAGCATCTCTCCAGCCCCAGTCCTTTTTGTTTGTTTGTTTTTGTTCTTAAAGAATTGTTTACTTTCTGTATATGAGTACACTGTAGCTGTCTTCAGACACACCAGAAGAGGGCATCAGATCCCATTACAGTTGGTTGTGAGCTCCCATGAGGTTGCTGGGAATTGAACTCAGGACCTCTGGAAGAGCAGTCAGTGCTTTTTTTTTTTCTTCCCCCTGAGATAGGGTTTCTCTGTGTAGCTCTGGCTGTCCTGGAACTCATTCTATAGACCAGGCTGGCCTCGAACTTAGAAATCTGCCTGCCTCTGCCTCTCAAGTGCTGGGATTAAAGGCATGTGCCACCACTGCCTGGTGCAGTCAGTGCTCTTAACCGCTGAGCCATCTCTCCAGCCCCTTGTTTTTTTGTTTTTTGGGTTTTTTGAGACAGAGTTCAGGCTGGCCTTGAACTCAGAGATCTACTGGGATTAAAGGTGTGAGGCAGCAGTATCCAGCACCCCAGTCTCACCCCCTCATTCTTTAAACACTTGGACATGACATAGTACCTTAGATCATGCGTTCATTATTTGTAGAAGCGGTGTGCTTGTGAAATTGGCTTCTATCCCGTGTCTCTGATGAACACACTCCCCTTTGCAGACTCCTTGGGATTTTCTGCGTAGACCGCAGTGTCGTCTGTAAATAGGCCCACATTTCCCTTTCAGTCTGGTGGGAGGCACTTCCTGCTGGCCTCCAGGACTCTGCTGAGAGATCCACTGTTAATCCAGTGGTCCCCTGTAAGTGCCATGGCACCTCTCACTGCTCTCAAGGCTTTTGTCTTCAGAGCTCTGACTGTGACGTGGTGCAGATTCCTGGACTCCTCCAGTTTGAGGTTTAGTCAGCTTCTAGAACTTGTAGATTTCGCCTTTTCCCAGACCTGAGGCCGCAGCAGGTGGTGAGGAATCAGCCATTAGTCCTTCAAATGCTTTTGAGAACATTCAGCCCCACTTCCCTTCTCCCACCCTCCATGCTCCAGTGATGTCAGTTCAGATCTCTCACCAGAGCCCCACTTATCCTTGAGGCTCCGTCCATCCATCTGTCCATCTGTCCATCCATCCATGGATTGGATGATGACATTTCCTGCTCTGTCCTCCTCATTCTATTGTGAAGACAGTCATGGATTTCCAAATTTTCAATTATCATTTTTCAGTTTTAAAATAGCTACTGGGAGCTGGGCAGTGGTGGCGCACACCTATAATCCCAGCACTTGGGAGGCAGAGGCTGGCAGATTTCTGAGTTCGAGGCCAGCCTGGTCTACAGAGTGAGTTCCAGGACAGCCAGGGCTACACAGAGAAACCCTGTCTCAAAAAACCAAAAAATAAAAAAATAAATAAATAAAAATAAAAAAATAGCTACTGGTTCCTTTTGATTCTCTCTCTGGATCTCACTATGTTGTCCCTTCTCATCTTGAACCCCTGACTTCAAGCAGCGCTCCTACCTCACCTCTCAAGTAGATGGGAGTCTAGCCGTTCATCATGGCATGTAGCTCTCTGTCAGCTTATTCCCTTTTTACTTCTGATGTGTTCCCAGTTGCTTGTAGGACGTTTTAATGAGGCTTCTTCAGACTCTCACCTTAGCGTCTGTGACTCGGTTGGTTGGATCTTCTCACACTGAACTCTTTCTGCTTACCTTAGGGATCTGTCAGGTGAGGAGACGTGGGGCCTAATGTAAACCTTCCATCTTATCAGGCTTTCCGAGACCACTCCTGGGAGCTCGGCTCTAAGCTTCCTCGGAGGAGGGCCTGCTGTTGCCTTTGTATACGGATCCTTTCATGCCTCTGATGACATTACCCTGGCATAGAGGACAAGGCACACTTGGGTACTGCTGTGGCCTCCACTGACGTGGCAGTATAGTCTCAGGCCACATCAGCTTCCTCCGAGGAAGAGCTGGTGAACCTGGCCCCAGGCTAGGGTGACAGTGAAGCTCTCCCCAGCCCTTCCCCTTGGGACCCGGGAGTGGCCCTGGGCTTGCAGTGACGACTCCCTGCTTGTCTCCCACGGTGGTTCTCAGCATTCCCAACGCTGCAACTCTTTAATACAGTTCCTTATGCTGTGGTGACCCCCAACCATAATATGATTTTCATTGCTACTTCATAACTCTTAACGTTGCTACTGTTATAAGTTGTAATGTAAATATCTGTGTTTTCTGATGCCCTTAGGTTATCCTTGTAAGGCGGTCATTTGATCCCTTGGGGGGTCACAATCCAGAAGTTGAGAACCACTGGTCCAGAAGTTTCCCATCTTGCTCCGCTATCCTGTCCCTGGTCCTGTAGTTGAAACAGGGTTTTCCGACCTCTGTGCTCTTCCGTCCCCAGCCCCCTCTGGGAATCCGAGGCAGAGGGGAAACCCAGGCAACTTATTGCTGTGCTGTTTCTTAGGCCCTGAGATTCTTGGCCAGTCTGCTCTCTCCTCTCTGTCTTCCAGCCACCTGTGTTTGGTTCCTAGGCCACATCTGGAGTTTTGGACAGTATAGAACAGCAAATCTGGGAACATGTGGCCTCTCCTACCTGAAGTGCACACTATCTTAGCTGATTTTGGGTACAATTACAAACAAATATTCCAGCAGCCTTTCTCAGTCTTGATGTATCTTTGCTTCTCTCCCCTCCTCAACTCCCCTTTAAAATATGATCTAGGGCGTAGAAGGCGTGGCATTGGAGTGGGGCCAAAGGAGGTTTAAAAGCACCAGAGCTGGAAGGGCCGCTCAGCCATAAGCGCAGGTGCAGACGTCACAGCCCTGAGCTGTAACTGCAGAGCTGCGGGTGCTGGGGCTGTGGCCTTACAGCGATCAGTTCTTTGCTTTCATAGACAAGACTAGTGAGCAGCTTTAAACATGTGCCACAGGATCACATGGAAGAGAAATGAAAAGCTGAAACACGCTTGAGAAAAAAATAGGGGCTGCTGCCCTGAAATCACAACTGTGCCTGTGCCGTGGGCTGCACTTTTGGTCACCGTGAGCTGGGCTTAATCTCTGGTTTGCTGTTTTCAAGCCATTGTATAAAATATAGAAGATGGTTTTAAAAGCCAGAAGGAGGGAGGGGAGGCTGTAATTCCAGCTCCTGGGAGGCTGATCTAGGGAGATGATCACATGTCCAAGGTCAGCTTGATCTGCAGAGAGAATTGTAAGTCAGTGAGACCACAGAGTGAGACCCTGTCTTCGAACAAACCACAATAAAATAAAATACAGTAAGATAAACCAAGCTATCTCATACCTGCTCATACCTGCCATCACCTGGTTTGTAAGCTTGCTCACATTAGGGTTGAGAACGTTCACAGGTGTGACTGTGTAACAGACTGAGACAGCCGACTGAAGTGTCTGTTACATTGTATCTGTTGTTTTCCAGCATTTAAGAAGGCCATTGGAGCAGCCCAAGAGGAAGATGCTTGTAGCTGCCGATTTCCGGAGGAAGAAGAAGGAGGAGCAGGAGGCTACGAGCTGTGATGTACCGCCCTAGGAGATGTGCCCACCCTCAGGAAACCAAGAAGCACTAGGACCCCAACCATCCTGTGGAGCGGCACAAGCACTGCCACCACCCTGTTCTTAAACACCGTCCTAGATGATGAGTGACACTCACCCCATCCAAGTCTCTTCTACTGCCAATATATTTGTATTTATCATTTTTAAATCCTTTTATTTTACATTTTAAATTTTACATGTGCAAGTGTTTTGCCTGCCTGTTTGCACACATGTGTGTGGGCGTGACACTCCTGCAGAGGCCAGAAGAGAAAGGGTTGGATCCATAAGAACTGGAGTTATAGATGGCGGTGAGCCTTCACATGAGTGAGAGATCAAACTTGGGCCCATTTGCAAGGGAAGCCAGTGCTCTTAACCACCAAGCCAGCTCTCCAGCCCTGCCCTTGACATTTTTAAAAATTTAATTAATTTATTTTTTTTTACTTAAGCCCTTAACATTTTTAATAGGAATGTAGGAAGATCAATTTCTAGATTCTTTTTAAACACACATACATATATATATAATCTAAGAAAATGACAGTTTCAGTTGAATCTCATAGACCAATGGTCCAGCTAAAATAACTGTAAAATCTGTGTGTGTGTGTGTAAATATGATGCATGACAATAAGCTGTAAGATGCAGTATGTTTCCCTAACCCATTTTCCCCTTGGCTTCTCACTCACTATAGTACCCCCTCTACTGTCTGAAGAGGGAGACCCATGTATCCCTGTGTGGAAAAGGCCTGTCAGAGTTTGAGGGAGATCTTCACAGGAGTTCAAGGACCTGCCTCTCCTGTGTCCTCTGTGTCAGGCTCATCAATAAACAGGCACAAAGCGTGGTGAGGGGGGGACACCAGTGACCTCACAGTCAGAACACAGCCTTCAAACCCGCCACAGGGCAGACATGGCTGCCGTTTGCCTCTGCATGGCTGCCGTACGGCTCAAGAGCTGAGAATGATTTTTACTTTTATTTATTTTGAGACAGCATCTCACTGTGTAGCCCTGGCTGGCTTGGAACTCACAGAAATCATCCTGCCTCTGCTTCCAGAGTACTGGGATTTAAACTGTTCACCACACCCCCACCCCAGCTAGCCTTTCTGCTTTTAAAAGCCACCTAAAAATATCAAAGTTGAGCTCTTACAAAATTTGAGCCTGTTTTTTTCACTTCATTTCAGAAATCCTTCTCATGTGGTCATGTACTCTATAACTGTCATGTGCCTTGAGCTTTCCAATATCCTGCTGCGTGGTGGCAGCTGTGAGCTGCTTTAATTATTCAGAATTGTATCTGTAACTCCGATTGCTGTGTGTAGCACCGAGGGTGACCCTTACGCAGGGACCGCCTGCCGTCACTTATGAGTCCGTCCTCCTCAGAGCTACATTCGGGTTCCTCAATGGCTTCTCAATCGCTGTGGCTGCTGCTGACCCTTTACTGTTTGTTGCCTGTGAGGGAGAGTCACTGGGGAGACACCATGTCAGTCACTGGGGAGACACCCTGTCAGTCACTGGGGAGACACCCTGTCAGTCACCGGGGAGATACCCTGTCACCATGGAGACACCCTGTCACTGGGGAGACACCCTGTCAGTCACTGGGGAGACACCCTGTCACCGGGGAGGCACCCTGTCACGGGGAGATACCCTGTCACTGGGTAGACACCCTGTCACTGGGAGATACCCTGTCAGTCACTGGGGAGACACCCTGTCAGTCACCAGGGAGACACCATGTCACCAGGGAGACACCCTGTCACTAGGGAGACACCCTGTCAGTCACTGGGGAGACACCATGTCAGTCACTGGGGAGACACCCTGTCACCAGGGAGACAACCTGCCACCGGGGAGACACCCTGTCACTGGGGAGACACCCTGTCAGTCACCGGGGAGATACCCTGTCACCAGGGAGACACCCTGTCACTGGGGAGACACCCTGTCAGTCACTGGGGAGACACCCTGTTACTGGGAGACACCCTGTCAGTCACTGGGGAGACACCCTGTCACTGGGGAGACACCCTGTCACTAGGGAGACACCCTGAAATAAAATTGCTGGGTTTATAGCAGGTTCCTTGATCAGTTAGGATGGGCCAGGTTATACAGAAATAACAAATGATACCCCCAGATCTCAGGGAAGTCCAACAAAATGAAGATATGTGTCTTTTTGAACATGTGTGTGTGTGTGTGTGTGTGCGTGTGCATGTCCGTGTGCGCGTGTGTGTGTGTGTGTGTGTGTGTGTGTGTGTGTAGTCATGCACTGGAGGTCAGCCTTGAGTACCATTCCTCAGGTCCCTTACTGGCCTATGTCTTACCAAGAGGCTTGGATGGCTGGCTGGCCCAGGAGCTCAGGGATCTCCCAGGCTCCACTGTTCCCAAGGCTGGGGATTGAACTTAGGTCTTCATGCTTGCAGAGCATATAACTGGCCGAGCATCTCCCCTGTCCCCCAAACTCATTGCTTACTCCGATCGCAGTCACAAGCCTGTTTTAGCTGTGGCTCTATGCTGTGGCTCAAGCCTGAGATGTCCTCTACGGGCTCGTGCTTTGAATGCTTGGCTCCCCACTGGTGATCGCAGAGCCTTAGGAGAAACTCTGAGGACAATCCTCAGATGGTTCTACAGGTCCCTGGTCCCGGCCTGCCTTCTCTGCCCCCTGACCCAGTCAGTATGAGGAGCCTTCAGTGTCTGTTCCTGTTACCACACATGGCAGGCACCACGCGCCCCCGGCACCACACGCCCCCGGCACCACGCGCCCCCGGCACCACGCCTTCTCCACTGTGATGGACCAAACGCTCCCTGGAACTCCCTGGAGCCCAAATAAACATTTCCTCCCTCAAACTGTTCTGTCACAACAACAGCACAGACAGTACCCGTGACGTCTGCGAGCTGTCTCTGGGACCTGGGTGGAGGGAGCGGCTTCTAATGGAGCACTGGACATCTTACAGCAAGGGCAGAGTGTTGCCACTTCAGACTGTATGTGATCTGTTAGATGCCAGCCTTCGCACGGGCACATAGCTGGGTCAGGCAATGACTGGCCATAAATGTGATAATTAGGTGGCATGGTGGTGCACCTGTGAGCCCAGTATGGTAGTAGCAGAGTCAAGTTGCTTTTCCGGGGTTGGTCGGGCTCACATCACCTACTTGACAACCCCGTAAGTTCGGAAGTGACTTCTCTTGCCTTCGGACACTTGGTGTCTTGGTCTGTCTGTGCCCCGTCCTTGATCCACACGTGATGTGGATGTGAGCCCCACCCCCCACCCCCGACCTCTCTGGTGCGGCACATCTGGAGTAACGGAGATGGACTCTTCATTTGTTTCCAACTAGGAATACAGAGAGCACACAACAGAGTATGCTTATCTGATGGAGGCTGTGTTAGCTACTTCATCTCTGTGACAGAGCACTCGACGGGGACGGAGTGAGGGAAGGTCACTTTGCTTCTGTCTCAGAGGAGTCCAGGCTATCCTGGTAGGGAACGCATTGCAATGTTAGTGGCAATGGGGAGTGCATGTTATGCATTTCCTCATGTATTGGTGGGTAGGAGGCTGGTGTAACCTTCAGAGGCCTGTCCCAAATGGCCTACATCCTCCAGCTATGTCCCAGATCCCAAAGTTCCATAACCTATGGAAACAGTACCACCAGCTCTGGACCAAGTGCTCAGACCATACACATTTGTCATAGTGTATCTTGGCATCAAATGGGAGTAAATGAAAAAAAAAAACAAAAACACAGGGGGATCTTGAGACATGAGTCACAGACTCCACAGTAGATAACAGAAAGGGAGAGGGAGGGCAAGACGACTCCCTCTGGAAGATCGTGTGGGAAACCCAAAAAATCTGTTTGAATAGTCTACACAGTCATTTCAGTGAGCAAAAAAATGAAATTATCTAAGCTTCCAGATTCTTTAAACTTTTTTTTAAGATTTATTTATTTTATGTGTATGAGTACACTGTAGCTGTACAGATGGCTATGAACCATCATGTGTGTAGCTGCTGGGAATTGAACCCAGGACAGCCCCGCTCGCTCTGTCCTCAGACACACCAGAAGAGGGTGTCAGATCTCATTACGGGTGGTTGTGAGCCACCAAGTGGTTGCTGGGATTTGAACTCAGGACCTTCAGAAGAGCAGTCAGTGCTCTTACCTGCTGAGCCATCTTGCCAGCCCTTTTTTTTTAAACTTTTTTTTTTTTTTAAAGATTTATTGCCGGGCAGTGGTGGCGCACGCCTTTAATCCCAGCACTTGGGAGGCAGAGGCAGGCAGATTTCTGAGTTCAAGGCCAGCTTGGTTTACAGAGTGAGTTCCAGGACAGCCAGGGCTATACAGAGAAAAGAAAAAAAAAAGATTGATTGATTGATTGATTTTAAAGCTTTCAGATTCTTAAAAACAAACCCATGTTATTTCTGAGACAGAGTTTGATTTTGTTCTTAGTAGAGGACGTCACCCTGATGGAAACTTAAGCTCTCAGGGACGTGGGGCAACTCAAGTGGGTGTCTTTAGCCAGGCCAAGAAGATGTTTCCGTTTGTGGGTAGGATGTGCCACACACCATGACTACATGTGCATACACAGCACCTGTGTGCCCTGCGTGGGGGGCGGGGTTGGGACAGGGATTGGCTATCAGTGAGATTACAAGAAGGACTATCACAAAACCCAAGATTGTCTTTAGAAAAAAAAAGGCTAAAAACCATAACTTTAGTGTATTTAGGGGAAGACGAATGTGCCGGTAGGCACGCTTGGAGGCCAGTGCAATGTCAGGTGTCTTCTTGATTGCTATCCACCTTGTTTCCAGCACAAGGTCTCTCGCTGAACCTGGCACTCACTGATTGGCTAGTCTGGCCAGCGAGCTCTCGGGAATGTTCTGTCTCTCCCTTCCTCTTACAGGGATCCAGGTGTGTGCTCTACACAGATTCTCATGTGGGGCTGGGGAAACAAACTCGTATCCTCAAAGGTGTACCAGAGCCACCTCACTGGCTAAGCCGGATCTGCAGTCCAAGACAAGAGACGTTTAAAACCTTTCTATTATTATTGCAACAGTATTACCAAACTTGAGTTCACACGCTGTACCCTGAGAAGCCAGGCTAGGCCATCTGTCCTTGAAAAGCCAATTAAAACAGCCAAATTCAAAGCACTAAACAAAACAAACAAAACCCCACAGCACTCAGAAGGCTCAAAGGCAGGCAGATCTCTGTGAATTCGAGACCAGCCTAGGCTGCATAGACCCTATCTACAAAAGAAAAAAAAAAAATTCACTGTAGTCGCAGTAAGGAGAGGGACCAAGAAAACTTTCTATCTCCAGGAGTTCTACAGCAAGGTTAAAACACATACAGAAGGGCAGGGATGTGCACAGCTATGCAGAATCCATTAAGGTGTGGCCCTGCCTACTGGTAGCACTTCCTTGTCTGGGCTCCAGTCTCTCCAGCCAGGTGGCAGCAGTGGCAGCGCCCTGAAACCTCCTCCTTGGTGAGCCGCCCACTGGCTGGCACCTCTTCCCAGGAGGCAAGCCGCCCCCTGGCTGGCACCTCTTCCCAGGAGGCAAGCAGCCCTCTGGCTGGCACCAGGCTTCAGCAGAGATTCTTGGGAGAGTTCCAGTTTCTTGGGGTCCATTGTTCCAATATAGTCCAATATTGAGACTGAGGGAACACATTGGTCTCTGACAAGCCACTTCCAATGTTAGCCCATTAAGACGAATCATGAATGAGTATGACGTTCTTGCTAGATAATGGAAATGTGTTGGTCCCAAGTATGTTACACATTTTGAATGTAGAGCTGAGCTCGGTGCATGCCTATCATCCCAGAACTTGGGGCAGTGGCTGCAGTAGGCAGCTCGTGAGTTTGAGGTCAGTCTGGACCACAAAATGAGACCCTATTCTCAGCTATCTCTCCCTCAAAAATGACTTCATATTTTAGACTCTTTTTGCCATCAATAACTTACTTATTAGCTATGAGATGGATTGTATATGCTTGGTCCAGGGAGTGGCACTATTAGGAGGTGTGGCTTTGGTTGAGTAGGTGTGGCCTTTGTTGGAATAGGTGTGTCACTGTGGGTGTGGGTTTTAAGACCCTCATCCTAGCTGCTTGCAAGCCAGTCTTCCACTAGCAGCCTTCAGATGAAAATGTAGAACTCTCAGCTCCTCCTGCACCATGCCTGCCTGGATGCTGCCATGCTCCTGCCTTGATGATAATGGACTGAGCCTCTGAACCTGTAAGCCAGCCCCAATTAAATGTTGTCCTTATAAGAGTTGCCTTGGTCATGGTGTCTGTTCCCAGAAGAAAAACCCTAAGACAAACTACATGAAAGAATACTGATTCTCACAAGTCCACAGAAAGGGCTTCCCTCCCTGGGTCAGAGCTACTGAGGCACCTGCTCCCCGTACTAACTGTATTCGAAGCCACCAGATAAATTTCGCCCACCTGAGAACTCTGAGCCAAGGGAACTGGCAAGGTTGACCAGAGCCACATCAGGCAGCTTGCACATTCTCTAGGAGGACGCTTCATGACACACAAGAGTCCTGAGGCCCTACTGTGTGCTGGGAATAGACAGTGAGCCAGATCAGAACACACTGATGCTGGCAGGCAGCTTGGTGCCTGGTGCCTGCATGAGGTTGAAGGGAGCTCATGTTAGTAAACTGATAGAGGGGCATCTGGGGCTGCTGGGGTCAGAGGTCACAGAGCACACCAGGCCAGGCAAGGAGGGTGAGGCTGAAGAGAGACCCCGTGAGCAGCGACCTGGTGTTCACATTTTCTAAGATAAAGCAAGCACCTGGGATTTTTATTCTGTGGAATCTGGGAGCCCCAGGAGAGATCTGATGGAGTCTCCTTCACTATAAGAAAGATGGAGAGAGGCGTGGCCAGACTCCGATGCCAGGGGACAGTGCAGAAGCCCAGTGTGAAGATGGACGAGGGAACCAGGCATGGCTTTAGCTGGAGATCAGAATGTAGTCTTGACTAGGGGCTGGGAGGTTAGCCACTGAAAGTCTTAGAGACAAGCAGGAGTAGAGGAGATTGGGCCAGTGACACAGAGAGAGCAGAATAGGACCCAGGGCAGGAAGGACAGATAAAGCCCAAGTGACTTGGTGACAGTTCAGGGGTTTTCACAGTTGAAAAACCTGCAGAACTTGATCTTTGGTGTAAGAATCAAAACTGGCCATCAGCTTGGCAGCTTGGTCCCCATGGCTTGCTTAGTCTACTCTCTTATGATGCCAAGGACCACTTGCCCAGCATGGCGCTGCCCACAGCAGGCCCAGCCCTTCCATATCACTCACTCAAGACATCGTCCCACAGACTTGCTGGCAGGCCAGTCTGATGGAGGCATTTTCTCAGTTGAAGTTTCCTCTTCCCAGGTGACCCTAACTTGTACCAAAAACTAACAGATACAACTGACCCCTTGATGAGATGCTCTAACACATCACTATCCAATCTGGCCAGGAGTGGTGGAACATGATTTTAATAGTAGTGCTCAGGAGGAGAGGCAGGCAGATAGCCTCAAGGATGATGCATGCCTGCAGCTTGACTCCTAATATCTCATGTTCCTAACTCAATATAAAACATAGTATAACTTTAAAAGTACCATGGTCCTTAATAGATTCAAACAGTTTAAAAGTTCGGTGTCTTTAAAATATCCAACATCTCTTCAAAAGCCCAAAGGCTCCTAACTCTGATCTGTAAACTACAAAATAAGTCACACGCGTTATCATTTCAAAGAAGAGGCAGAGCTCAGTTAAATCGGAACAAAGCAGAATAAAGTCAACATATTTGCCAGCTGTGCAAATATGGCTGCTCAGCAGGCTGCTCCTCTGTGGAAAACACCAGCTGTGGGTGACTTGCTCTGCACCATCCAGTCATAGGCTGCATCCTACTCCCAAGTTGGCTGTCTTACAAGGCCAGCAGGTCTTGCGGGTGAAGCCTTCATGCATGAAATTAGCACCCTTGCAAAGGGTTAATCCTAGTCCTTGTTGGGACATGGCTACAAGCATCCATCTATAAACCCAAAATGAGCTCTGACTGCAGCCCAGATCTGCTGGCTCGTGCTGGCTCATGCCGGCTCAAGCTACACGTGCCACTGTCCTTGGTGGTTGTCCCTTAGTGCTGGCCCATCCAGCAGGCTGGGGTGTCCACTTCAGCTGAGGCTGCACCTTCACCAGTGGCCTCTCCTGACATCTTCGGGGACTGACCCTCCTGCTGACTTCCTCAGCATCTCTCCATGACCCCCCTCATGCCACCCAAATGCGCAGCATATGGGAGATGCTTACACATTGCTAATAATTAGTTCACTTTCAGCTTGAGATGCAGCAGTGGCCCCTCCGGACCATCGCTTTGGTGTACTGCGCCTGAGCCACACTTCCCAGGCAATGCTCTCCCCTGAGTGATGCTGGCCTCTGGTTAGTCCCAGCTGACCCCTCAGCTCTGGCTGACCAGAAACCACAGACTCGTGATCCAAATCCATCACACATGGCCCCAACAGAGCCTTTGCTTGCCTCTGAAACCTCACCAGTTGTCACGCACACCTGCGTGATGGCGGTATTTGAGGTGAAAACTTCAAGGAAAGTCAGCCTCCTGCCTCCGCACTGTTGCCTGGCACCCCAAACTCAGAGGTGGCCCAGATATGTCTTCGTACTTGTGTGCTAGGAACTCACGAAAATATCATATTCTTACAGCTAGCAAGAGAAAATTCGGACTTTGCTTTCTGACCTTCATCAAGTGTCCCAACTTCTTAGCCTAACCCTGGCTTGGAATGTTAAGCCATTGATACTAACAGCCTCCAGCATTGTAAGGCATATTA
>NW_022196900.1:110161144-110173062 GCF_008632895.1 Mastomys coucha
GTGCCCACCTGGCCAGAATCCCGTGTCCCGCGGAACAGGGACCCCGCGAGAAATCCCGGTCTGTGGCAACCAGTCAGACCTCCATCCATCTCTCTCAACAGGCTTATCTCCCAAGCTCCCGCAGAACAGTCTGTTAAGCACTGAACACTCAATGGCTTTTTCAACCCAAAGTTCTATACACTTCCAAAATCATCCCCCAGACAACAAGGCCACTCACCACAAAAGTTTACTGTTGCCATGGTGAAAACACTGTCCAAAACCAACTCCGGGAGGGAGGGCTTGACTAATACAGTCTAGTCTGCCATCAAGAGGAATCAAGACAGAAGTTCGAGCAGAAGCGGGGACAGGAACCATGGAGGGGTGCTGATCAATGGCTTGTTCCCATGGCTGGCTCAGCTTGCTTTCTTAAAGAACCCAGGACCACCTGCCCAGGGATGGCACTGCCTCCAGTGTGCTGGGGCATCAACAACCAACCAAGAAAATGTCCCACAGACTTGCCCACATGCTAAATCTGATGGGGATGTTTTTCCCAGCTGAGGGTCTTCTTCCTAGATGACCACAGCCTATGTCAAGTTCTCAAACAACAACAACAACAACAACAACAGCAACAACAACAAAGCCAGCACATCAGGATTTTATTAAATAGCCCAAACAGGCCGAGGCAGCTTCCTTACCAGCAGAACAGAATCTTGCTCTTCTCCCTGTGACTCTGCCCTGTGCAGGGGACCTCTCTTTCCTTTCTGGGGACCTCTTGGGTGTCTCCAGATCTAGTTGTGTTTGCTCTGCCTCCCCTGATCTACACAGTCTCTGCACCCCACCTTTTATTTTACCTTAAAGCCCTTCTTGTGAGAAATGGGGCTTCCACATCCCTGGTATAGAGTGGACACTTATACCCGCCTAAGATAGAGTGGACACTTATACCCGCCTAAGATAGAGTGGACACTTGTACACACCTAAGATAGAGTGGACACTTGTACACGCCTAAGATAGAGTGGACACTTGTACACGCCTAAGGTCCCTTACATCTCAAAACTTTTATAGCAGCTACTAGATAGGAAGCCACTCTTTCTGTCTTTCTTTTTTCTCTTTTTGGGTGGTGTCTTAGTCAGGGTTTCCATTCCTGCACAAACATCATGACCAAGAAGCAAGCTGGGGAGGAAAGGGTTTATTCAGCTTACACTTCCACATTGCTGTTCATCACCAAAGGAAGTCAGGACTGGAACTCAAGCAGGTCAGGAAGCAGGAGCTGATGCAGAGGCCATGAAGGGATGTTCCTTACTGGCTTGCTTCCCCTGGCTTGCTCAGCCTGCTCTCTTATAGAACCCAAGACTTCCAGCCCAGGGATGGCACCACCCACAAGGGACACTACCCCCTTGATCACTAATTGAGAAAATGCCCCATGGCTGGGTCTCATGGAGGCACCTCCCCAACTGAAGCTCCCTTCTGTGATAACTCCAGCCTGTGTCCAGTTGACACACAAAACCAGCCAGTCCAGGTGGGGTCTTGATATATAGCTCGGGATGACCTTGAGCTGGAGCACAGCTCAGATGCCACAGCCTGAGTCAGGCAGCCTCCTTGTGGCTCTCTTCCAGGCTTGGGTTAAGAAACAGTCTGACCACTTTCAACACTATCCTTTTACTTCATGATGTTTGTCCAGATGGAAAAGTTATAACCAGAGAGGTTTTTAAAAAATAAAAAATAGAGGCTGGAGAGATGGCTCAGTGGTTAAGAGCACCAATTGCTCTTCCAAAGGCCCTGAGTTCAATTTCCAGCACCCACATGGTGGCTCACAACCATCTCTAATGGGATCTGATACTCTTTCTTGGTGTGTCTGAAGACAGCTACAGTGTACTCATATATACATACAATAAATAAATATTAAAAAAAATAAAAAAATAAAAAATCCATCTTTCTTTCTTTCCTTTTTTTCTTTTTTCTTTTTCTTTTTCTTTTCTTTTCTTTTCTTTTTTTTTTGGGGGGGGGAGCTTTTCGAGACAGGGTTTCTCTGTATGGCCCTGGCTGTCCTGGAACTCACTCTGTAGACCAGGCTGGACTTTAACTCAGAAATCCACCTGCCTCTGCCTCCCAAGTGCTGGGATTAAAGGCGTGCACCACCACTGCCCAGCTAAATCCATCTTTCTTTTTAGCTTGGTCCGAACATTCCTTGGGCATATTGGCTCTGGGAGGTAATTGTGAAGACTGCTCTCTGAAAAGGCTCCTCTGACCTCTCCACTCACAGGATATCCTTCTCATCATGGTCTCCCTCTCCCTCTCCCTCTCCCTCCCCCCTCCCCGACTCTCTCTCTCTTGTGTATAACTATTTGCCTGCATGTATTTATGTATATCCACCATATCCATGCCTAGGGGCTGTAAATGTCAGAAGAGGATGTAAAATCCCTTAAACTTGGAGTTCTAGACAGCTGTGAGCAACCGTGGGTGTTGGGAACTGAGCCCAGGTCCTCTATAGAAGCATCCAATGTTCTCAACTGCTCACCATCTCGCCAGCCCCCTCATTCCCACTTTAAAGGAAGCTCCTCCCAGGCTTGACAGGGATGCCTGTTCTCTCTAGGTCCCAGCGTTTGCACTCCCAACAGCACTGATTCCACCCAGTGCCCTCCTGTCCACTTTGAGACCACACCATAGTCCAAGACCTTCCATTACAATAAACCTCATTCTTGAAGGGAATTATGAACTGCTTCTTAGCTTCATTCTGCTGACCACTGCTGCTCTTGTTTATACCACTGTGGCAGAACCTCCTGTGTGCTGGGCTTGCACAGGCCTGGACCAGCTGGCCCCGATGCCACTGCAGGGCACAGCACAGTAGGAAGGCACTGCAGCTGCTGACTTAAGCCGGTTAAGTTATTTTGGAAACTTGCCAGCAGTCACCTCCTATAGTATATTCTAGAGTGTCTGAACAGAGAAAAACACAAGGCTATGAGGACCCAGGAGAGTCTGAATCGAATGTAACCCAGTGAAGCAGTTGATAAAGGTGTTAGATGGGCATTTAGGAGCATTCTGGGTAACCCACCCACACAGTTATGGATGAGGAAAGAGAGCAGGCTAGTGTGAGACCCCGGCTGCCCCACAAGAACCACACAGACCACTTCCAGTGGGGAGACAGCTACGAGGTTTAATGTCTGGGATTTGAAAATGTCACAGCTATAATGTTTTTAGCGTAATTTGTAGATAGGCTGGCTGATGGTTGCCTAGTCAGGGCTGAGCCGGCTCAGTTCAGCTGAGGGTGCTCCCCCACCCCAGCATTGGGCTGTGTGAACTTTCCCTTGATTTTTTTTTTTTTTTTGGTTTTTCGAGACAGGGTTTCTCTGTATATCCCTAGCTGTCCTGGAACTCACTCTGTAGAGCAGGCTGGTCTCAAACTCAGAAATCCACCTGCCTCTGCCTCCCAAGTACTGGGATTAAAGGCGTGTGCCACCCCTGCCAGGCCTCTGATTTGTTTTTTAAAAAATAATTTCTATTACTTTTAGATTACTTGTGTGTGTGTGTGTGTGTGTGTGTGTGTGTGTGTGTGAATGTGTTAGTGAGTCCAGGGTCTGTGGAGGCCAGATGAGGGTGTCATCCCCTTGAGCTGGAGTTACACGTGGTTGTGAGCCACTGGACGTGGGTGCAGGGAACCAGACTCAGGTCTTCCAAAAGGGCAGCCAGGACCCTAACCACTGAGCCATCTCCCTAATCCCCGCCTTTTGTTCCAGGCAGAGTCTCACCAGACTGGCCTTCAACTCTCATCGTCCCTGAGGATGACCTGCAACTATGGGTCCTTCTCCTTCCACCTCCAAAGTGCTGGGACTCCATGTGTGTGCTGCTTTGTAGCGATGATGGCGGAAGTGCTGGGACTCTGTGTGTGTGCTGCGTTGAACTGTTGCAGGTGGAACCTGGGGTGTCGTGCACAGTAGGCAGTTAGCTCTCTTCGGCTGTCTTGCCACCCACGCAGAGGGTAGAGTTGTGCTTCACTTTCAGTCACACTCCTAGGTGTGTCCACTTAGGTCCGCTGTGACTACATACAGCTCTGTAACTGTATATATAGATCCTACACATGTGTGAGCCTCAACCAGGCTTCCCGGGGTTCTGTGGCTCCCTGGGTTTTGCACACTCGTCCCAGAAAGTCCTGTTATCCACGTCCATCCTGCTGCTGGATTTTGGTATCGCTGTCGGGCTCCCACGTTCGGTGGCTTTTTGGTACTGGCATTGACCTGGGGTCACTGGGTTGGTAGCACTGGTTGTTGATTGGTGTCAGTAGGTTAGTAGGTTTAGGGCACGGGTGAGTGTGAACACTGAAATCAATCAGGGTTTTGGTGCTGGGTTGATAGTGGTGTTGTGTTTGGGTCCTGGCATTGGTATTACTTTAGCATTTTTGTCTAAGCTGTGCTCATGGTGGGGAAATCTGAAGAGTTTCTATGTTCATTTGCCTACTTTGTGGGAGTTGTAAGAGAGTCAGGGAGCAACTTGTAAGGCTGGTGAGAAGTCAGAAGGTAAAGGCACTTCCCATCGAGACAGTCTGAGGAAGAACCAGGAGTGTGCGTCAGGCAGACACTCAGGGACGGCTGACGCTGGCATCTCCAACTCCATCTATGACTGGTTCAGCTGCTTGCGCCACACTTCCTGGAAATGAAAACAGGAAGCACTCTTACAGAGTAAAGACCCACGTATCAGATACACTTCTCAGAATTCCACAGGAGCTGGAGCAGTGCCTGCTGGCTACATAGAGGCCTCATCACAACTCAAATGGGTGCCTAACAGGTAGAGCTTCCTGCTCTCCTGATAAGAACTCCACCCTGATGGGAAGCGGCCGATGGAGTGCCTCGTGTTTCTAGCAGGTCCCTAGGGCACCACCCATCTCATCGTGAGAGTCCTCAAATGAAGCTCCTGATGTGGCCAGCAGACCCGCGAGACATATATATAGCATGTGTGTTCCTTGTCTCCAGAGAGATGGGTGTCCCTGGAGAGAGCTAGTACCCCAGCCTCTGGTCTGAAGGTCATCAGCCGGGTAGAAGAGCCGTCTCTCTTGAGACCTCTGATTGCCTGGATAGCACCCCGTCTTCTCTGTTTCATTCACCCTACAAGTTTATTTTAATGTTTTGAGCAGCATATATTAGTTATATATAACAACAATTTCCTTATAACACTTCGTATGTGCACGTAATGTATTTAAGTCGAAGTCACATACCCTCTTACCCATTCCTGTCCCCACGAACCCCTCTGCTCTCTGCTATGTCTTTGTGTGTGCTGTGCATGACTCAGTGGGTCCCTAGGAGCACATGCACCTTCTCAGAGACTTCACCTCCAAGGACAATGTCTCTTCTGCCCCCAGGGACCATTAACTGCATGTAAGTCCTCAGAGAGAAGTGGGGTGCCCTGAGCTCCTCCATTCCACAGCAGAATACCGGTTTAAAGATATTCTCAAGACCCATCCATTTGCCTGCAGAATTCACGACATCTTTGTTTTTAGTAGCCAAATTGTATTCCATTGTGTAGATGAGCCACATTTCTTTATCCACTCTTCAACCCAAGGGACATCTAGGTGGTTTCCAGTTTCTAGCTATTACATGTGACTTGGATTTTTTTCTCAAAAACTTCTTTGTAATGATGGTTCTTAAATACTTTAACCTCCCTTGTAGCCTACCACCCACCAGAGGGAGTAGGAAAGAAAGGATACGGGGGCTATGGACCTGTTTAGAAAGGTTTTCTGGAGCAACCACAGTCTGGAAATCGGCAGTTCAGTTCACAGGTCAGCAGGGGCAGCTCAATCCACGCGCAAACACTTCATGGATAGATACACCAGCAGTCCAGTGTGGTAGAGTTGTGTAGCAGTGCTTGATTAATCCGCTCTAATCTCTCCTGCCGTGGCACACCTCACTACCTGCCCCTAATGCTCTGGTTTCTCTAATAAAAGACATATACACACACACACAGACACACACATACCACACTCACACAGACACACTACACACACACCACACCACACACACACACCACACACACAGAGACACACACACCACACACACACAGACACACACCACACACACATACACACACAGAGAGACACACATACCACACACATACACATACCATACACACACAGACACACTACACACACACCACACCACACACACACACACAGACACACACACACACCACACTCACACAGAAACACTACACAGACACCATACCACATACACAGAGACACACATATCACACACATACACATACCATACACACACACACACACCACACACCACACCACACACACACCACATTCACACAGACACACTACACACACACCACACCACACACAGACACACTACACACACACCACACCACACACACAGAGACACACACACCACACACATACACATCATACCACATACACACACACCACACACACACAGAGACACACACCACACACACACACATACCATACACATATAGACACACCACACACACACCACACCACACACACACACATACACACACACACACACAGACACACAGCCTTCTATTTTAATAAGTCTGCAATGGCTGGGCCACTCCTAAACTTCCATGTTGCTAATGTCTCCCCTCTGATACTCCTGAGTTATTACTTACTAAAATTTATATTCCATCTTTGCTCTCCTAGACACCGTTGGGGGAGGGTGGTGCCAGGGCTGCTCTTCCCTGGCAGCCACTCTGTCTTCTGCAGCTCTCAAGCGTCTTCCTTCCTGGCATGGTGATTCTTCCTCCCCTGTGTTCCTTGTCCGGGAACCTAAAAGTCCTGCCTCTGTCTCCCTGCCTAGCCATTCACTGAAATGTTCCTTCATGTGCTTGCCCCAGCTGAATACCATCCAACTGACTTTCCAAAGAACCCTTAAGTTCCACTTCAATTACGAGTACAGCTCCTGTGAATATAGTTGAGCAAGTACCTTTGTAAGATGGTGGAGCATCTTTTGGGTATATGCCCAGGAGTGGTGTAGTCGGATCCTAAGGTAGAACTATTTCCAGTGTTCTGTGAAACTGACAAATGATTTCCAAAGTGTGTGTACAAGTTTGTATTCCCATCAGCAGTAGATGCGTGTTCCCCTTGCTCCACATCCTCACCAGCATGTATCACTTGAGGTTTTGATCTTAGCCATTCTGACTGGTGTAAGTGGAATCTCAGAGTTGTTTTGATGTGTATTTCCTTGCCCTGCCCGAAAGCACATGCATGGTATGTACTCACTTATAAGTGGATATTAGTCATAAAATACAGGATACCCACACTCCACTCCACAGACCCAGAGAAGCTAAAGGAGAAGGAGGGCACAGTGGGGATGTTTGAATATCATTTAGAAAGGAGATAAAATAGTCCTAAGAGGCAGATGGAGGGAGGGAACTAGCTGGTAGAGGAGAAGGGGAAGGGGAGGGACAGCAGAGATGACCGGATAGCCATGAGAATGAATGGAAATCTGCAACTGACGGGGTGGGGAGGGGGGGCATCTCCAGGAAGAGACTGGCATTACGGAGGCATCCAAGATTCAATGGGGGTGACCTTAGCTGTGACTCATAGTGTTAGGGATATAGAACTGGAAGTGGGTACCTCTTATAACCAGGCAGGAGCCTCAGTGGAGCGATAGGGACACCAACCTACCCACAGAACTTTTGGCTCCAAATGTATCCTGTCTACAAGAAATGCAAGGACAAAGATGGATTAGAGACTGGGGGAATGGCCAGCCAATAACTGGCCCAACTTGAGACCCATCCCATGGGCAAGCACCAACCCCTGACACTATTAATGATCCTCTGTTATGCTTGCAGGCAGGAGCCTAGCATGGCTGTCCTGAGAGGCTCCACCCAGCAGCTGACTTAGACTGGTGCAGAGAACCACAGCCAAACAGTGGATGGAGCTTGGCGATTCCTATGAGAGAACAGGAGAAAGGATTGCAGCCTCTAAGGGCAAAGGGATAGGAACTCCTCAGGAAGACCAACAGAGTCAACCAACCTAGACCCTTGGGACTCTCAGAGACTGAACCACCAACCAAAGAGCATACATGGGCTGGACTTAGGCCTCCCCACACATATGTAGCAATTGTTCAGTTTGGATTATATGGGTCCTGAACAGCTGGAACGAAGGCTGTCCCGAAAGCTGTAGCCTGTCTGTGGGATATGTTTTTCTAGCTGGGCTGTCCTATCTGGCCTCAGTGGGAGAGGATGTGCCTAGCCCTGCAGAAACTTGATATGCTGGGTGGGGGAATACCCAGGGGGACCCCCACCTGCTCACAAGAGAAGGGGGGAGGAGAACTGTGGGAGGGGGTGACAGGGAGGGGCCAGCAAGCAAGATGTAAAGTGGATAAGTAAAATAATAATGATAATAATAATAATAATAATAATAATAATAATAATAATAATAATAAATAAAGCCTGGTCTACAGTGTGAGTTCCAGGACAGCCAAGGCTACCCAGAGAAACCCTGTCTCGAAAAAACAAAAACAAAAACAAAAACTAATAAATAAAATAAAAGATAACCACCATGGAAAAGCTCTCCACAGCGACACCTAGAGTCGAGTTTGAGCTGTGCACCAGGCTCTCGCCAAGGAGCTCAGCAGCTGAGCTTCACTATCAGCCCACTAGATTTTTCTTTAAACTCTTTTTCTGTGCTTTAATAACAAACACTTCATGCTGTATGCATTTAAAATAGGTAATACATAGCAGCAGTCAGAGTTATTCCGGAGTGAAAGAGTTAAAAGCGAATCACCCGCACACGTTTTCACTGTGTATGCTGGGCAAGCTTAGCAGTACTTACCCGGCAGGGGACACCATGGCCACAAGGTGCTTTCCCCAGGGTGAGGCTCCTCCGCCGCTGCTCTCTGATGTGCTGACCCCTGAGATGTCCCACACGTGGGACCCCTGAGATGTCCCACACGCGGGACACTTAACTGCATAATCTGTGGGTAGTGGGGGCAGCGCTCACACATTCTCCTAAAGAAGATTTCTAAAAACCAAGCATACTAAACATTTACAGTAGAGACTGGAGAGAGGCTTCAGCTGTCGAGAGCACTTTGTTGCTCTTGCTGGGGGTTGTGGGTTCCGTTCCCAGCACTCACAGGGTCTCCTAGAGAAACAGGCACATAAAAAAAAAAATAAAAATAAAAAAACCCAGGGCTGGAAAGATGGCTTATTGATTACAAGCCCTTGCTGCTTGGCTAAGGGCCCACCTTCAATTCCCAGCATCTACACCGGTGGTTCGAAACCTTCCTCATGCTGGCACTCTTTGGTATAGTCCCTCATATCGTGGTGACCCCAACCATAAAATTACTTTTGTGGCTATTCCACAACTGTAATTTTGATACTGTTACGAACTGTTATGTGAATGTCGTGTCTTCTGATAATCTTAGGTGACCCCTGTGAAAGGGCTGTACAGTCCCCAAAAGGGGTCACGGCTCACAGGTTGAGAAGTGCTGATCTACATGGTGGCTCATAGGTCTCTTAACGCTAGTCCCGGAGGATCTGCTGCCCTCTTGTGGCCAGCCTGTGGAATGCATCAGTGTGCTGCATAGATACATGTAGTCAAAATACCATGATCACTACTATTAAATAATAATAATGATAGTGATGTTGATGATGATGATTTAAAAAATATTTCTACTAGATCCAGAGTTGAGATTACACAGTGCTCTTGCAGAGGAACCAAGCATCCATGCTTGGTGGCTCACCTGTAATTCCAGTTCCGGGGATCTGACACCCTCTTCTGGCTTCTGTAGGCATGTGCATACACTTGGTATGCTCTCTGCACAAATGCACATGTAAATGAGAACAAGTCTTAAAACTTGGACGAGAGCAGAAGCAATGAAAAACTTATTCCAGTGTAAATATCAGAAGACCTTCATTCTAAAATCCCAACATCTCAAAAACACAAAACCAGAAAAGGCCAGTGTACAGCCATGAGCGCCATATTTGTTTTGGGCATATTTGTACAGAGCATCTCCGATGGCGGATGACACGTGGGTAGCTCTCTGCTGAAATCTGGATCTGGGATCCTCAACAGGTAGAAACAGGCCTCTGGTTGTTTGGCTGTTGAATTAAATAATTAATAAGTCCCAGTGGCAGGTTCACTACCCACCTCAATGACTTACATTCACACACACAGCCTTTACATTTTGATAGGCCTTAAGTAGCTCAATCGCTGGGCCACTGCCTACCCTCCATGCAGTAAATCCACCTTCCGCCAATAGTCCTGAGTTATTACTTGCTGAACTCTATGTTCTATCTTGGCTGCCCTGGACCCAGTTGGACAGTCCTCCCTGGCTCTTTCACATGGCTGCTATGTCTGTCCTAAGCCCCAGGAAATTCCAACTCCCCCCACTGTCCTCCCTCCCCCCACCCCCGCCTCTGTCTGTCCTTCTCAGCTACTGGCTGTGGCATTTTTATTTGCCAGCCAGAAGCAATCCGGGAAAGCTTCCCAGAAGCTACTTACAGACACTTGCAATTTTGGGGACCCAAATTAACGTTAGAATCCAAGCAGCATTAGGCCAAACCCACTTGGTTTGCTTAAAGGATCTTGCTTAAAGGTCTTTGGTTTCCCAGGGTCTCTGGATCCTTCTCCCCACTTACACTCAACGACGCTCAGATGTAACTATCTGACTCTCACATGCACCCACTCATTTCTGCCACCTGGCTGTCGGAAATTTTTGTCAGATGAGAAACTGGAAAGAACAAAACCTCCCTCCACCACAAGAGGGCGGTAGACACCACCACTGAGTTGGTGAACACCTGGACCAGGGAGACTCCAGGATGAAGTGGTGCCCTGGAGTCTTTCTGTCCTCCTGGGGACAGAAAGGGAAAATGACAGTTATCCCCGGGGACTGACGAGATCACACTGTTGGCCAGGGTCTATTACCCTCAGAGGTTAACTTGGTCTCAGACAGCTGGAACCAAGAAGTTCCTAACTGTGTGCATGCAGCTCATCAGAAGAAAACAGGGTCTTGGGCAGAGAACAAAATTTAGAGACAACAATTTAAGTAACTTAAGACCATTCTAATGCATGCGTGACATGTGGCTTTGTTTGGTTTTTGAATGAGGGTCTCGTGTAACCCAGGCTAGCCTTGAACTCATTATGTAGATCAGCCTGATTTTGAACTCCTGATCCTCCTGCCTCCGTCCAGATTACACGGTTTATGCAGCCTTGGGGATGGAGCCTATCCCGGGGCAGCATTCCACAGGCTGTTTCAGATCCAAGCTCCATGCATTTAATGTAGCCTGAAATCTCACTGTGTTCTTAGAAATTGCTAGAGCCAAGCCTGCTGGTATGTGCTTATAACCCTAGCATTCTGGAAGCTAAGGCAGGAGGATTGCTTCAAGTTTGACGCCAACCTGGTCTCTGCATTGAGTTCTAAGCTAGTCCGAACTATGTATTCAGACCTTGTCCCAAAACCCAGAAACAATGCTTAGGTGAAGACTCCATTGGTGAGATGCTCACTGTGGAAAAGTGATGGCTCAAGAGCTCCAGTTCAAGCCCAGAGCTGGTGTCTAAAGGCTGGGTGACTGACTGTGCAGATGTAATTCTAGCATGGGGAGACGGAGGACAGCTGGCTCCATGGCGCTCAATGGAGCGCCTAGCCAAAAAGAGACTTCGTCTCAGAATCAAAGTGGACGACACAATGACACCCAAAGTGGACGACACAATGACACCCAAGGTTGTCCTCTGGCCTCTATAGGCATCTGTGTATACACATGCACATGTAAACATATACACACACAGACACACACACAAACACACACACACACACACACACATACAAGATTGCTAGGAAGAGATTCCTGCCGATGAACCTGTTTGGTTGGAGCTTGGAGCCCACTGCTCACCCCGAGCCCACTGCTCACCCCAGAGCCCACTGCTCACCCCGGAGCCCACTGCTCACCCCGGAGCCCACTGCTCACCCCGGAGTCCACTG
>NW_022196900.1:110173116-110185662 GCF_008632895.1 Mastomys coucha
GCTCACCCCGGAGCCCACTGCTCACCCCGAGCCCACTGCTCACCCCGGAGCCCACTGCTCACCCCTGCGCTACCTGGGAAGCCCCATCTACTCCCCTCCCAAGCCCTCCCTGAACAAAGGAAGGACTCCAATAGCTCAGGTCCACATTTCCGGCAGCTGACGCAATCTGCCGGTCCACCCGTGCAAGCGTCCAGCTTTTGACTATATTTGGGGACAGTTCTGGCTCCTGGCTGATACATCATCACCAGTCGCCCAAGATCTATAAACCCCCTAGCCTTAGCCTGGGCCAGTGATTTCCCTGGCTCTGTTCTTTAGGACCAGGGAACCCATTCAGGAGTAGCGCCCAATAAACCTGCACCTATTTACTTTTTAGGTGGTCTGATCTAGCGTATCACATTGTCGAAAACCTACTACAACCTTCTAGAAAAAGCATAATTTACCACAACAGACTTAAAAAAGGAAATGCATAAATAAAACTGCCGTTGAGAAAGCTGAGGACGAAGTAACAATTCCTGTCACATTAGTCCAGAGGCCCAGGGAATCCTTAACAGCCACTGAAGCAATTATTCCAATATGTTCCAACTTTCGTGGGATACAGACAGGCCTGGAAAGGGGAGGAAGTACCCTGCTTACTGTCATATTAATCTAATTGCTTCTGAAATTATATTTTTAAAGTTTTATTTTATGTGTCTCTTTGTGTACACATACACCATGTGCAGGTGCCCACGGAGGCCAGAAGAGGGCATCAGATCCCCTGGAGCTAGAGTAACAGGCACTTGGTGAGTTGCTGTGTGGAAGCTGGGAGCCAAACCCTGGCTCTCTACGAGAGCAGCTAGTGCTTTTTAACTGCCGAGCCATCTCTCCAGTCCCTCAGGTCTGAAATTCAAATTTTTTAAAAGATTTATTTACTTTATGTATATGAGTACACACTGTAGCTGTACAGATAGGTGTGAGTCTTCATCTGGTTGTTGGGAATTGACTTTTAGGACCTCTGCTCATTCCCATCAGCCCCCGCTTGCTCCAGCTGAAAGATTTATTACATTGTAGCTGTCTTCAGACACACCAGAAGAGAGCATCAGATCTCATTATGGATGGTTGTGAGTCACCATGTGGTTACTGGGATTTGAACTCAGGACCTTCAGAAGAGCAGTCAGTGCTCTTAACCGCTGAGCCATCTCACCAGCCCCAGATCTGAAATTCTTAAACAAATTAGTGATTTTTGCAAACGAAACAGGTTGAACAATACAAACTCTTGTCTCTTACTCGCAAGAGCTATTTCCCAGTTTTAACCGTGTCAGACGTGTCAGACGGGTGGTTAATTACTGATTGTAACAGCCTTGCATCCCTGGGGTCTTCACTCTCTGATACGGTACATCCTGAGCTTCCTGCCCTATGGTCATCTCTGACTCACTTCTTGTCACTTGAAATGGATTGAAAGGGTGAGGCTCATTCCCCACACAGTCATACAGGCTGGGGACGATGCTCAGCTCATTTGCCTGCATGCCGGCCTTCCCTGCACGAAGATCAGCTCTGCATTAGAATCAGCTGTGGTGAAGAACTGCAAGCCTAGCACTTGGAGGAAAAGCTCAGGACCACCCTCTGCTTCACAGTAAGTTAGAGGCCAGCCTGGGCTACTGATGACCAGAGGTTGCTCCCCATGACCCCCACAGGAGGATGGAACTAACTCCTGCAAATTGTCCCTTGGCCTCCACATTTGTACCATGGCACACATGTGCACATGCTCATTCACATGAACACACACACACACACACAAGTGCAAAAGAAGTATAATTTTAAAAATCTTGTCTCAAAACAAGAATATTGTCACTGTAGGCCTGATTTTAATAAATTTCTCTACATGAGAACCTGCCAGAGGTGTGTGTATTAGCCTCACACTAGTCATCACAGTATCGAAGGTGAAGAGGCGATGGTGCGCTCTAGCCCAGCTGAGCTACACATAGCTCTAGGGGGGCCAGGCCTGCATAGTAAGACTGACTTAAAACAACAAGGGGCCATACAAATGGCTTCGTGGGTGCCTGCCACCCAGCCTGACGAGCTGAGTCTGATCCCCCCAGAACCCACAACTGCAAGCTGTCCTCTGACCTCCATATGAACACTGTGGTACGCACCCCCACACACACTAAAATTAATTAAAATGTCATTTAAATGTTTTGATAACAAACATTTAGAAACCTTGGCCTTTCTAAATCAAACACAACAAAATGATATGAAAGAAAAAAAATCCCACTAAAAATAGCAGCATAGGAAGACGGTGAGATGGTTAGGAGCACTGGTTGCTCTTGCAGAGGACCTGGGCTCACAGTCTACACGACTCCAGATACAGGGGCTCCGACACCCTCTTCTGACATCCATAGCCTCCTCACACACACATGGTGTACATAAACTCAAGCAGGCTCACAAACATACACATAAAGTAAAAATAAATAAATAAAAACTCAGAGGGGCTGGAGAGATGGCTCAGTGGTTAAGAGTACTGGCTGCTCTTCCAGAGGTCCTGAGTTCAAATCCCAGCAACCACATGGTGGCTCACAACCATCTGTAATGGGATTTGATGCCCTCTTCTGGTGTGTCTGAATACAGCTACAGTGTACTCCTATACATAAAATAAATCTTAAAAAGAAAAAGAGATTTTGAAAAGCAATTCAGAGTTCAGTCCTTCAGCAGCTGATCCCCTGCTGTGGAGAAGCCTAAATTCATCCTGCAGTGTCAATCATCAATCAATCAACCAACCAATCAATCAATCAACTGATCGTCCAGCATACCCCAGAATAAACACTTTCCCAGTGACCTAAATCATTTTTTCCTGTGATCTCTGTGTGTGCTAAAGACTTAGCTCCTGTTTTTATCTTATCTGCATGATTTTCCTCACAGACGACCCCTCAGAGAGACATGGATCTGCAGGAGAGCATATTCTCTCTAAGCATGAGTGTGCACCTATAATCTCAGCATTCAGGGTGTGTAGTCGGGAAGATTGGGAGTGTGGGGCCAGTCTGGGCTACACAGCAAGACCTTGCCTAGTTTATTATTATTATTATCTTAAAGTAGGAGGCAGGATTGAAATGCTGGCTCAGAAAAAAGAGCATTTGTTACTCTTGAAGAGGCCGCACCTACAGCAGCTCACAACTTCTGAGATTCCAGCTCCAGGAGACTTGACGTCCTTTTCTGGTCTGTGTGGGCACCTGCACACACATGGCATTGAACGAAAAAAAAAAGAAAGAAAAAGGAAAAAAATTAAAGGGACATGCCTGTTCCTAGATATGGTGGAGGGAAGGTTTATTATAGACACGTGGGAGAGCACAGCCAGAGGCGGACACTTCTGGGAGAGTCCAGCGTGGTCCTGACCCTGAAGCTTGTGGAGAGAGGGGGAGGGGAAGGGAGAGAGGGAAGGCAAGCACAGCAGGCAGGAGCCAAAGATGCAAAAGAGCAGAGACGGAGGTAACCAGAATGTCTGGATTATACAGGGAACGGCCTCTGGGGGAAGGGCAGCCCAGCCCCTGAACTAGAGAATGCAGGGTAGAGGGTAGAGGCTGCCAGCCATATCCCATAACAGGTAGGGACTGGGGAATGCTGGGAGAACCTAGAAGCCAGGTCTGCTTTGATATGTTAAATAGGCATCGCTTGTCCCGGGGTTGAAGCCTAACAGCAGGTACACAGAGACACACGCATATATATAAAAACAAATCTTTTAATAAGAAAGGTACATTCTAGTTAATATTCAAATGGTTCCAATTTAAGAATTCATGAGCAATGCCAATTTTCATGCCATAATCAAATCCAAATCAGAACCTGTAACTAGTAAGATTTAAGAAATGTAGTGTGTGTGTGTGTGTGTGTGTGTGCGCGCGCGAGCGCGTGCACGCATGTATGAGTTTATGTGCATGATGTATGTGTGAGAACCCGTAGAGTCCAGAAGAGGTCACAGGATCGCATGGAGCTGTAGTGTAGGAAGTTGTACGCTGCTATGTAGGTGCTGGGAACTGAACTTGGGTCTTTTGCAAGAGCAGTAAGTGTCCTTAACATTGAGAATCTCTCCAGCCTGTTAGTATCATCTTAAGAATAGTTAGCAAGCCTAATGACCTAGTCAGGGTTTGTATTCCTACACAAAACACCATGACCAAGAAGCAAGTTGGGGAGGAAAGGGTTTATTCAGCTTACACTTCCACATTGCTGTTCATCACCAGAGAAGTCAGGACAGAAACTCACACAGGGCAGGAACTTGGAGGCAGGAGTGGATTCAGAGGCCATGGAAGGGTGCTGCTTACTGGCTTGCTTCCCCTGGCTTGCTCAGCTTGCTTTCTTATAGAACCCAGGACTACCAGCCCAGGGATGGCACCGCCCACAAGGGACCCTCCCACCCTTAATCACTAATTGAGAAAATGCCTTACAGCTGGATCTCATGGAGGCATTTCCTCAATGGAGGCTCCTTTCTCTGTGATAACTCCAGCTTGTGTCAAGTTGACACACAAACCAGCCAGTCCACCTAATGTAAGTGATAACCTTCTATCAAGATTTTGGCTTGTTTGAGACAAGGTCACCAGGGTGACTCCTGCAGAAGGTGGAGATCGAGCCATAGGGATGATGCTCAGACCCAACAGGACGGAAGAGAGCCTGCAGGCATCTTCTGGTACAGACCAGGATGCCAACCTTGCTTTGCAATGAACAAGGGCCATGACTCACCGGTGACACGTCAGAGGCTGAGCCCAAACATGGGTGCAGCACAGTTGGGAAGTTGGGGCAAGTCGGGCAGGAGGGTAACAGAGCCATCTTGGAGCTGTGCCAATTACCAGCTTTGGCTTCTGTGGGTGGGTAAATCGAGTCAGGTAGTCGCTGGGAGTCAGTGCTAAGAGCAGCTGACAGGGGGCTGGTCCGGATACTGCTGGGGGATGCTGCCTATGGCAGCCAGCAGTTAGAGAGATTACTCAGCAGACCTTCCTCTGAGGGGACAAAGCTTAATTCCCTTCTGCTGGCAATCCCTGTGGCCAGTGAAAAATTCTGAGTTCTTTTAACTCCTTGGGGCCTGTGAGAAAGAGAAGGGAAAGAGAAAAACTTCATACACACACATGCACATACGTACACACTGAGTAAGTGAAGCAAAAGGCAGAATAACTTCATACATACAAGTACATACATGCACACATACATACATACATACACATATACATATTCACACATAGAATGGATGGAGCAAAGCTACAACAAGCAAATTCCAGGCATTTCATACATATACATATGTACATATATATATACACACAATTGGTGGATGGAGCAAGCTTCAATATGCACCCAAACAAGCTTTACACACACACACACACACACACACACACACACACACACACACACACACGGAGATCTGATTGATGGAACAGAGTTCCAGCACATTCCCACACAAACTTTACACATATACATACATACACATACATGTATACATATAGACTTGGAGGGTGGAAGGAATGAAATTCCAACATACTCCTACGCAAACTTTACATATATACATACATACACATACATATATATGCATAGTTAATGAATGGAAGGAACAATGTTTCAACAACTTTATTCTTTCTCCCATGGTTTATATATCCTAACGAAACTTTTCAAGCAGTATAAAGTTACAATGTGATTATGTTCTATTTTTCTTCTAGGGAATGACTCTGAAAAAAACGTGTGTTCTTCAATACCTTTACAAGAAATAACATTATGTACTACAGGTAAAGAAAACAAATTATTCCCCAGAACCCAGGTGCACTCGTAACCAAGGAACTTGTTATAGATTAACAAGTATAAGCAGGCACCGTAATTTTCTCAGCCAGTTTCTATTACTGGCAGGCAGTGGTTACAAAGAAAGGATCAGGCCGGGCGGTGGTGGCGCATGCCTTTAATCCCAGCACTTGGGAGGCAGAGGCAGGCGGATTTCTGAGTTCGAGGCCAGCCTGGTCTACAGAGTGAGTTCCAGGACAGCCATGGCTACACAGAGAAACCCTGTCTCAAAAAAACAAAACAAAACAAAAAACCAAACCAAAACAAAAAAGGATTATTTTATTATTTATCTTTAAAAGTAATCTTAAAAAATCTTACAAGAATCACAAATCTAAACTCTTATATAACAATCAGTCATATGTATTTTAAATTCTCAGAATACATACCTACTCATCAGTACTTTTTTTTTGTTTTTATTTTTTATGTATATGAGTACTGTAGCTGTACTGATGGTTGTGAGCCACCATGTGGTTGCTGGGAATTTGAATTCAGGATCTTTGTTCACTCTGGTCAGCCCCTAAAGATTTATTTATTACTATATCGAAGTACACTGTTGCTGTCTTCAGACACACCAGAAGAGGGCGTCAGATCTCATTACAGATGGTTGTGAGCCACCATGTGGTTGCTGGGGATTGAACTCAGGACCTTTGGAAGAGCAGTCAGTGCTCTTAACCTCTGAGCCATCTCTCCAGCCCTCATCAGCAATTCTCATTAAATCCTATCTGGAAGCTGAGGGCACAATGGGCACAAGAAATCAATTCTCAGCAGTCCAGCCTCAGTGAGACACATCAGCCAGTGCTGCCTTTGTTCTTGTTCCCTGACCATAAAGAGTCCCTAGCTTAACTAATAAGTGTGTGCTTATCTGAACTTCAAATTGTTCCCTAAGATTTTCTATATCAGATGCAGTAGCAAAAAAAAAAAAAAAAAAAAAAAAAAAAAAAAAAAAAAAAAAAAAAAAAATCTCAATCTAGCTTCACTAACAATTTTACTTTTCCACATGGTTTTTTTGTTTTGTTTTGTTTTGATTTGATTTGATTTTTTGTCAGGGAATTTTTTTTTATTAGATATTTTATTCATCCACATGTTTTCTAAGGGTGGTGGTTCTAGCTGACAATCTCCATCTCTAAGTTCTTTCCTAGGGTGGTGGCTGAATCATTAATCTGCTCCAGCAGCAATGCCAGGAAGATCAAGCTTGTTGTGAGTGTCAGAGAGACTGCCCACTGGGGGACAGGAGGCCCTGAGAGTCTTCATACGGTGCTTCCATTAAGAGGGATGTGAGGGCAGCAAGCAGAGCAGGACCACGTAATAGCCTGAAGTCCTCAGGACACACAACCCTCAACCTGTACACTGCAGCCCTGAAGTGGCTTCATTTCAGAATAATGATCACTGACCCCAAGTTCACTTTTAATTGGTTTTAAATTCTAGGTGTGTGTGTGTGTGTATGCATGTGTATACATGTGTATGTGTGTGTATATGTGTGTGCATATGTGTGTATGTGTATATATGTGTATGTGTATATATGTGTATGTATGTGTGAATGTGTGTGTATGTGTGTCTGTGTGTATATGAGTATACGTGTGTTTGTCTGTTTATGTGTCTCTCTGTATGTGTATGAGTGTATGTGTGTGTGTCTGTTTATGTGTCTCTGTTTGTGTATGTGTGTGTCTGTGTATGTGTGTGTGTATGAATGTACATGTGTGTGAGTGTGTCTGTTTATGTGTCTCTCTGTGTGTGTAGTCATCCTGGAAATGGAACCCAGGGCCTTGTGTATGTTAGGCAAGCACTCTACTACTGAGATATATCTCCAGTCTCAGCTTCATGGCACACACACACACACACACACACACACACACACACACACACATATGGGTGTATATGTGCAGAGACAGATGTAGTAAGGCTGGCCTTGAACTTGCTATTTAACTGAGATACTCTTGAACTTTTGATCTTCCTGCCTTCGCCTCCCTAGTGCCAGGATGACAGCGTGCACCAGCTGTCTCAGACCAAGCACGTGTGGAAATGGAACCCAGAAGTTCACACATGCTGGACAAGTACTCTACCAACAGAGCCGGAGTCCTCAGGCCGTTTAAACTGGTGTTTATTACGGTGTGCTTGTGGCTGCAGATCTGTGTGCATTCCCATCGTCACCCAGCAAATGAGTCACCGCCTCTGCCTGAAGGTCTGCTCAGTCTCAGGTTCACACACCTCTGCTTGTCGGCTCCGTATGTCACACCAGGGTCCTTCGGATACCACACTGTAAGGTGTCCCTTGGCTGGAGGGCTGCTTCTGGGTACCCCAGATGGAAAGGCCCCTCCAGTGACTTAATTCTGTACTGGAACTTCTTAGGAATGGTATGAAACTGTGAAGTGGAAACTTAAGGGTTCTTTGGAAAGTCAGTTGGATGGTGATTTGCTGGGCAAACACGTGAAGGAACATTTAGCTGAAGCAGACACAGGAGAGAGGATGTTCTGCTAAAGCAAGCACGTGAAAAGACACAAGATGAAGGATTCTTTGCTAACATGCATGTATTGGTCCGCCATACATTGCGTAATTGAGCGGCATTTGCAGCTTCCAGTGCTGGGCTGCAGCTTTCTGCCGCTTCCTTGGACTCGGGCTGATTGGCAGAGTGGTGTCAGCTGAGACAGACGCACGTTCTGAGGCTAGACCCATGGAAGACACTTGATGTCTGGAGGGAGTATAAACAGGACTAACGGACAGTGACGGAGGCTGAGCTAGGCTTGCTTATAGAGCTAGCTGTGCAATGCTGTGGGTCTCGAGTCTTCACTGATCTTCGCTTTCCTGAGAGAGGCAAAGCCAAGAACGTTTCCTGACATCCTCCTGGTCCCTCCTGCTGACTCGAGCCGAGGCTGAGGCCTGGCTGTCTCTGCTAGGTCGTGCCACTGCTGCTGGCTCTGTTTGCTATCCCAACTCTACTGAACTGGACTGCTGGTGTATCTATCTATCCATGAGAGTTTGCGAGTGGGCTGAGCTCCCACTGCTGACCTGTGAACTGAACAGCCGATTTCCAGACAACACAGACTGGAGCTGCCCCAAGGAACCTCTCTAAACAGGTCCACTTCCCCCAACCCCCTGAATCCTTGCATCCTTTCTTTCCCACTACCTCTGGTGGGTCATGAGCTAGAAGGAAGGTTAAAGTGTTTAAGAACCATCATTAAAAATATGTTTGAACTGGGCGGTGGTGGCGCACGCCTTTAATCCCAGCACTTGGGAGGCAGAGGCAGGTGGATTTCTGAGTTCGAGGCCAGCCTGGTCTACAGAGTGAGTTCCAGGACAGCCAAGGCTACACAGAGAAACCGTATCTCAAAAAAAAAACAAAACAAAACATATATATATATATATATATACATATATATATATATATATATATATATATGAAATTAAAGTTACAAAAGTGCCTGACAATTTTTCCAACTTCATCTCTGTCATACCCACAACATTCCATCCCAGGCCACCTGGCAGGGAAGAGTGAGCATCGTGTAGAGAGAAAGGAACGCGGGATCTCAAGGACAGCCAGACTTGAGCTTTCATTTTCAAATTACTCTCTGACCCCCCATGCCCCACCCCCAAACACCCCTAAGCAACATGATAGCTTCTGAGACATGTCAGGCTGTGCTGACCGTGGACGGACGGAAAGTCAAGAGGCAAGAACACAGAGAGATGATGCTCTCTGGTGAGAGCTGTGATTCTGCAGCAGGGAACCCCGTCCTACTGGCTGCCAATAGCCTGATTTTAAAGCTGAGACTCCAGGAGGCGGGTGAAGCTTTGGTAACTGGAGAAAGAGGCTGAAACCACCCTGGCTAACCACTTGAGCTACTGCCCAAACCAGTGTGACGTGGGTCTTGGGGAGACACCCACCTGCATCCTGTTACATTCTTTAAGAACAATTCATTTGTTTATATTTTATTCACTTATATTTATTTCATGTATATATGTGTTTCCCTGTGTATATGTCTGTGCACCACATGCATGCCTGCCTGGGGAGGCCAGACGAGGATGTCAGATCCTTTGGAGCTGGAGTTACAGGCAGTTGTGAACTGCCTGCCGTGTGATCTTTGCAGAAGCTCCCACAGCTTCTAATCACCAAGCCATAGCCAGCCCCCAGAGCCGATGACACTGTGCTAAGCGTGTGTGTGTGTGTGTGTGTGCACGTGTGAGTGTGTGTGCACCCAGGGGCCAGAAGAGGGTATCAGATTCCTCTGGAGCAGTAGTGACAGGCAGGCACGAACACCCACCGGAACCCATGACCTCGGCAAGAGCTTTGTATGTTCTTAATCACGGAGTTGGATCTTCAGACTCTAATTCTTATGTCAAGGCAGAATTTCTCTATGTCGAATTGATTGATGTCAGTTGTAGGCGCCACACTAGAGAGAGAAGCTCACTAAGAGGCTATGCCTTCGTTTTTCAAGGGGAGCAGAGAGGTTCAGCCTTCTTGGAAAAAGGACTGACCCGACTAGCTCGTGCCAGTTACTTTTATTCAATCATTAGACAAAATTAATTGGGGCTGGGAAAGGTTCCAACTACCAAAGTTGTGTTTTTTTTCCCCTTGCTGCCAGAGAGAGCAAACAATACATAAAAATCTCAGTTCCTTTTGACTAGGGCTAGCTAGCCGAAATCAAGAGGAAGAAGAGCTCCAGGCTTGCCAGCAGAGTCTTAGGATCAAGGCTTGTGCAGAGACAAGCTCTCATGTAGCGCCAAGTGCAGACCTTCCAGAGACACAGCATTTCTGTAAGGTTCAAACAGTCTTGAAAGGATTTTTCAGCCTCTACAGATTGGCGGAAACAGCATCGGCTCTGCTGAAACACTTTACTCAAAGCCAGACGTAAAGGCTTTACTTTATATATCACTACATTGTTTCACAGGCTGGACTGGACAGTTTGGACTATACACCCGGCTGGCCATTGTTTTTAATGGAATGAATATCTAAAGGGATCAAACAGTGGGGGAAGGGCTTCAATGTGGAGAGTGGGTAGAACATAGCCTTGGGTGAGTACAGTTGTACACGGTCTGAAGTTCCCTGGCTGTGTGACAGATACCCCCGTAGTTAGAAGTACAGGGTGACAATTTACGTGCTCATGGATGGGGCTGGAGAGATGGCTCAGTGGTTAACATCACTGACTGCTCATCTAGAGGACCCAGGTTCAACTCCCAGCACACACATGGTGGCTTTCAACCACCTGTAACTCCAGTTCCAGAGGATCTAATGCCCTCTTCTGACCTCTTCAGGTACCAGCCATGCCCATGGCATATATACATACAGGCAAAACACTAATACACATAGAATGAAGCCTTTAAAAAGGGTTGAGAATAAAATAAATAAAATGCTCATGAAGCCAGGGGTGGTGGCACATGTCTTTAATCCCAGCACTCAGGAGGCAGAGTCAGGCAGATCCCTGTAAGTTTGTTTGAGGCCAGCTTCATCTACAGAGCATGTTCTACGACAGCCAGGGCTACACAGAAAGACCCTGTCTCAAAAGCCAAGTTGCATAGATAAGATAAAAATGCTCATGGAATTTTTATCTGGGACTCAGACAGGTATGGACCTGCTCTGTTCTACGATGCAGCTGGGCTGTAACCCAAACGCAGTACTGCAATATTGAAGGGAGCAGACCACCCACATTCGCCCGCCATCCCCTGCTTGATCACATCTGACTGTGGATACCGCGTGACCAGCTGCTTCATGCTCCTGTCCCACGCCTTCCTGCCCTGATGGATTGAACCCTTACACCACCAGATAAAGTAAAGCTCTCTTTCTTCAGTTGCATTGGGCGGACATTTTTCACAGCTCCTGTGACCTTAGTCATGGTTGGTACTGACGTGACAAAACACCATGACCAAAGCAACTGGGTAAGGAAAGGGTTAACTCGGCTTACACTTCCACATCACTGTTCATCACTGAAGAAAGTCAGGCAGGAGCTCAACAGGACAGGAACCTGGAGGCAGGAGCTGATGCAGAGGCCATGGAGGGATGCTGCTTACTGGCTTGCTCCCCATGGCTTGCTCAGCCTGCTTTCTTATAAAACCGAGGACCGCCAGCCTAGAGGTGGCCCCACCCACAATGAGCTAGTCCCTCCCCCATCAAAATGTCATACAGCTGGATCTTATAGAGGCATTTTCTAAATTGAGGTACTCACCTTTCAGATGACCTCTAGTTTGTGTCAAATTGGCATAAAACTATCCAGGCCACTTCCCCAACTGTGGAAGACATAACTCCACGGGGGACAGCAGAAAGGTCACTGTGTGGGCCACCATACTCACCAGCTCTTCAGCAGAGAAAGACGGTAGGAAAACAACCTTCAATCTGCAAGATAGCTCAGTGGGTCACCGCACTTGCTACCCAGGGTCACAAGCCTGAGGTCACAAGTTCAATCCCCAGAACCCATGTAAAGGTGGAAGGAGAGAACTGACCTACAAAGTTGTTCTCTGACCTCCACACATGGGCTATGACACATACACCTCTCTCTCTCCTCTCTCTCTCTCTCTCTCTTTCTCTCTCTCTCTCCTTTTCTCTCTCTCATACTAATAATAAGTAAAAATAATTAAAAATAAAAAACCCAATGGTATAGATAAATTATGGCACTAAAAAGCATTCAAATGATCTTAGAGAATGGGGGAAGGTATAATAAAGGAATTTTTAAAAAGTGGAAAAAGGGGGGCAACAAATCATAAAATAGGAGGCTTAAATTGAACCATAACAATAACTACATTACATATAAATCTTTAAACACACCAATTAAAATACAGAGATTA
>NW_022196900.1:110185672-110190427 GCF_008632895.1 Mastomys coucha
AAAAAAAAAACAAAAAAACGAAAACAAAGCCAACCAACCAATCAAACAAACAAAAAAGAGCCGGGTGGTGGTGGCACACACCTTTAATCCTAGCACTTGGGAGGCAGAGGCAGATAGATTTCTGAGTTCGAGACCAGCCTGATCTACAGAGTGAGTTCCAGGATAGCCAGGGCTACACAGAGAAACCCTGTCTCGAAAAAACAAAAAACAAAACAAAAAAAAAATACAGAGATTATTAGGTTGGATTGAAAACACATGACCCAGCTGTGTGTGTGCGCTCCATTTAAAGAAACCAGAGCAAGGATAGACAACCTAAGTTCAGAACAAGCAGCAGAACGAGAGATGAAAGGGTATTACTTAAGGATAAAAGAATTAACTGGTTTGTTAAAGATATTCCAACTGTTCAATGTTCCAAATTTCAAAAACTGATTGAGTGCATATTACTTTTAGCTTCAGAAGATATCATGCATATTTAAGAGGCATTTAACTGTTATAAATTATTTTGATGACTTTAAAAAAGTCAATATTGAGTTGTATATTTTAAAATAAATTTTATTAGTTTAATTAAAAAAAAGATATTCCAACTCTGCATATACTGAAAGAAAAAAAAAAGAACCTTATCATACATTAAGTCAACCTGGACGGAATTGGGAAGACAACCAGAGGAAGCCATGGTGACCTAGAGGTTTCAGCACCTCTGATGGTAAAACAGGTGCAGGTCAGCAGGAGCGCAAGGGCGCGAGGGCGCGAGGGCGGAGCAAACTCAACCCACCCAACCCAACAGACTTCAAAGCTCATGCCTGTGACCCCAGCACTGGCGAGGCTGAGGCTATGAGCTCGAAACCAGCTTGGTAGTGCTACACCATGAGTTTTAAGGCAGTCTGGGCCACTGATTTAAAAATGAAAAATTCCATCCCCAAACAACAGAATATACGTTCTTTTTCTCAAGCGCGTGTAGAATACTAATTGAAATAGGCCACATCTGGGCCTATTTAAGAAATACAATTTAAGAAATTTAAAATAACTAAAATTAGATAAAATTAATCCTCAAAGCATGATGAAATTAGACAGCCAGCTGCAGAATGGTGATCCGAAAATATAGAAACGTTTAGAAATTTAAAAGTTAAATTAGGTAGATGTCTTTATTTTTGTTTATGTGTGTGACATGGTTGCAGTCGCCCAGTGAGGCCAGAGGCATTGGATTCCGGGGATCATGGATGGTGCGAGTTGCTTGACATGGCCGTTGGGAACCGAGTCTGGGTCCTCTGCAAAAGCAGCATGCTCTTAGCTGCTGAGCCGTCCCTGCAGCCCCTACATTAAAATCTAGAAGTACATTCCAGGAAGAGGTAGTAGTCTAGGGAATGGTGCTTGCTCAGCATGTGCTTAGGTCCTAGGCTCAGTGCCAGCACTCCAGCAAACCAACCAACCAGTTACAGCAACGGTAACAGCTGTGGGTGCTTGTGGCTCCTTCTGGGGATGTGGACACAGCTGGATCCAGATGTTTGTCGCTCCTTCTGGGGATGTGGACATAGGAGGATCCAGATGCTTGTCACTCCTGGGGATGTGGAGATATGTGGATCTGGATGCTTTCTGGCTAGCTGTGTAGTCTGCTTGGCGAGTTTTAGGACAGTGAGAGAGCCAACTCTCAAAAAAAAAAATAGTGCCCAAATAATAGCACTCAGAATTGTCCACTGGCTAAACACACACACAGACACACGCACACTCAGAGATACTTACACACACCACACACAAACCCTTGTATACACCATGCACGTACACACACAGCACACACACATACCCATGTTCACACACTCATACATACATATATATGCATATGGTGCACACACACACACACACACACACACACACACACACACAAAGAAAACCAAGGCCACTTTACTGGTAATTCTGTCTGCCTAGATAAAAATCAAGAGCATTGTTAGAACTGAAGAAGTAGCTTGCTGTGGGGCTGGAGAGATGACTCAGCAGTAAGCAATGACTGCTCTTTGCAGAGGACCCAGGTTCAGTACCCAGAACCCACATGGCGGCTCGCAACCACCTGTAATTCTAGTTCCAGTGGGTTGGTAATATGATCCTGTTCTGAACTTTTTGGAGTTCTGTACACAGACACACACACACACACATGCCCACACACATGCATATACAGGCACATACACACACACACACACACACACACACACATGCATATACATGCACATATAAACACACACACACACACATACACACAGTCATAAAATAAAATAAGTCTTTAAAATGTCTGTGTATGACAGATGTTTGCCACCAACAGCTTTAGCCTCTAACAGGCTGTAGAAAGCTCTTTTTGTCCTCCGGATGAGATATTGTCTTAGTTTCATTTTTGTTGACATGTATATCCTGCTGAAAAGCAGCTTGGGGAGAAATGGTTTATTTTAGCTTATGGCCTCAGGTTCCAGTCTATCACTTCCGAGAACTCGCAGCAGCTGGAGTGTGAAGCAGCTGGTCACAGGACCACTACCCCAAGTACAGGCAAGAGCAAGCCAAGCCAGCTTGCACACTTAGTCAGCTTCTTACACAGTCCAAGCCCCAAACTAGGGAACGGGCTGCCCACACTCAGGATGGGTCTTCCTACATCAATCATTGCAATCAAGGCAGTCCCTTACAGACTCCCACAGGCCAGGCTGATCTAGACAATCCCTCAGTGAAACGTTCTTTCCAGGTGACTCTAGGTTGTGGGTCGACAGTTAAAGCTGACCACCGCAGGCAGTGTGTCTTAGGTCCAGCGGGATGGACAGGGGTAAATGACCACTGCAGATAGCCTGTCTTAGGTTCAGCGGGATGGACAGCGGGTAAACATCCTTGGCACCAAGTCTAACAGCTTGAGTTTGATCTCTGGAACTCACATGGTTTGAAGAGAGAACTGGCTCCTCCCACAAGGGATCCTTGAATCACACTGGCACTGTGGCAAATTCATGCTTCTCTCCCAAATAAATAAATATAATATTAACAAACAAACAAACAAACAAAAATCCAACCAACCAACCAACAAAAACCCCTGGAGGATCTTAGCATGGGTCTCCAGCGTCCTTGTAAAAGCCAGGCGTGGTGGTGCACATCTGTAATCCCAGTGTTGGGGGCAGGAGGAGAAAAGCTGGAGTTCAGTGGTCAGATCGTGTCCTAGTCAGGTTTTCTACTCCTGCACAAACATCATGACCATGAAGCAAGCTGGGGAGGAAAGGGTTTATTTGGCTTACTTCCACATTGCTGTTTATCACAAGGGAAGTCAGGACTGGAACTCAAGCAGGTCAGGAAGCAGGAGCTGATGCAGAGGCCATGGAGGGATGTTCCTTACTGGCTTGCTTCCCCTGGCTTGCTCAGCCTGCTCTCTTATAGAACCCAAGACTTCCAGCCCAGGGATGGCACCACCCACAAGGGGCAATTGAGAAAATGCCCCACAGCTGGATCTCATGGAGGCACTTCCCCAAATGAAACTCCCTTCTCCGTGATAACTCCAGCCTGTGTCAAGTTGACACACAAAACCAGCCAGTACAGATAGTCTATCCAAATCAATGAGCTCCAGGTTCAGAGACTGTTGGGAAAATGAGGAGCAGAGCAACTGAGGAGTATGTACAACATTGGCCTCTGTCCTTCAGATGATGCAAACACATGGGCACACACCTATATGAATATGCTCGTGCACGCACGCGCACACACACACACACACTAGTCATGAAAGAAAATCATGCAGGTGGCTGATCCTCAGAGCACTCCCGAGAGCATCCATTTGTGGTGTGGCTGTGCTGTAATTCTTCACTCCCGTTCAGCTCCACAACTGGTGCCCAGTATCCTTTAATATCAATAATAGGACAATACACTGGCGAAGCTGTGCCGGCACCAGAGCGGTGACATTTGAGTCACTGGGTGATGTGATGATTCAAATCAATAACTAGAGCGGATGTTTACTGTACGTCACCCTTCCTGTCCCCATCACGCGGGTGTGTGACACATCAGTGCTGGATTGTACCCAGACGCAGAACACCGTTCCTTTGGCAGCTTTGTGAGGCGGCCTTCTGGGTCATGAGGATAGTTATAGACACCTCTCCTGGAAGAACAATACCCCGAATGGAAGCACTGGCCTGCAAACGTTGCCTGCAGCACCCCAGGGTGGCACGGGGTTCTAGGGGCTTGACCAGTGTCTACAGCATGTGAACTAGGCTCTGTGGAACAGAGCTCTGACTGCACTGTGGCTATCTGTTCCTGAGTGCTTGCCTCGTCATGATGGGATGCACAGAGCCACATGATCTGATGCACAGAGTTGCTCTTTCTGGGTATTCTGCAGTGGCGGGCCCCTGGGCCCAGGTCCTACCTTTAAAAGGGATTAGTACACACCTTCCAATATGGTCAAGGTCATGCCAAAGACAGCAAAAACGACCAAGAGTCCTGCCTGTTGTGAGCCAGCATGTCACTGAGAGGCGGGAATGTCGCCATAGCTCTGCACCTCATTCCTTGGCTCTGGGGGCTTGTTCTCCCTGCTGTTGTCTGTTCTGTCCTCCAGAACAGCATACTGTAGCCTGAGGGGTCTCACACAGACAAGCCTTCCCTGTCTTGGAGGCTGGATAACCACATTCAAAGTACCAGTGCTTTCTGTCCTGGTAGGGCTCATGTCCTGATTGGTGGACAGTGGATGACTTTTCTTCTTCTTCTTTCTTCTTTCTTCTTCTTCTTCTTCTTCTTCTTCTTCTTCTTCTTCTTCTTCTT
>NW_022196900.1:110190951-110200065 GCF_008632895.1 Mastomys coucha
TGTGTAGCCCTGGCTGTCCTGGAACTCACTCTGTAGACCAGGCTGGCCTCAAACTCATAAATCTGCCTACTTTTGCCTGCCAAGTGCTGGGATTAAAGGCGTGCGCCACCTCCGCCCGGTGACATTGGACTTCTTTAATTGTTTTTATGTGCCCAGAATTCTCAGGCCTTCCTCTCTTTTTTATAAAAACGGCACCGATCACACTCTGAGGACACCACTCTCTGGTCTGATCTCACTTTGCTTTTCTCCTGTGGCCCCATCACACTGAGGATTAGAGTTTCAGCAGACAAACATGCAGGGTGTGCCCAGAGCCTTGGGACTCCTGCATGTCGATGCCCAAACTGTCCAGCTTAGAAAGCAAGCTTGAACATGGCTTGGGCCATCCATCTGTCTCACTCATTCACACAGGATGATGGGGATATGGGCATTCTGATGGACTGAAGACAGGCTGGAGCTCAAGGGTTGACCGTGGAGCTGGGTGTCCCTGAAATGCCCTCGTCAACTTGGTTCCCTCACGTGTGTGCTTGCCTGGCACCCAGAGCTGAGTGCTTGTGTGAGAGCTCAGTAAGAGGTGGCAGGAAGCAGATGGGAACAGAAAGGAGGGCACCGAGGAGAGGGAGAAGAAAATGTCATAATACATGTGTATGAAGATGCCATGATAAAACTCCAAACTCGAGATTCTCCTGCCACCATCTCCCAAGTGTTGGGATCGCAGGTGTGCCACCATCCCATCTGGATCCTTCTGTTTTGAGAAAGAGCTCTGCAGCTAGCTGAAGAGTGGCCTTTCAGGTGGCCACAGTTCACAAATGTCCCAGCATAGATATGAAGCCACAACTCTTGCGATGCAGTTTGAAGTCTCCCTGGGCAAACTCGCACAAGCATCTGCTTCCACCAACCACAGACAAAAGCTGTGATTCCACACAAGTTCAACATGGGGAACCAGGTTCCTCACTGGGCTTATGGAGCATGTGTGAGGGGTGGCAAGCAGGAGCATGGGACACCCCCAATCAGCTGCGTCAATGAAGAGAGACTCACCCTGTCTCTCTTCATTGATGGTATAGATGGAGTCCTCCATTTTGTCACCCTCCTTCTGAGACCCTGTACAGCTGTGCACAGTTACATCCAGCTGGCAGGGGGCTGGGGGGACAGGAGAAAGTGGTTGGAATCTCAGCTGAGGCCTGATGGCCATTCTCAGCCCTCTCCCCTTCTGTGAGGCCTAATCTTGAACAGGGATCTCTAGTGAGGATGGGTGCTGTGCTCAGAGGGCAGTATATAAAGCACTAACGCTCTGTACACCCTCACACACCACCTGTGGGGGATGGGCGAAGGCTTAGAGTCTTTCTGGGACAAGGTGACATTGTTATTGACAGCCTACTGAAGAGAGATGCTGATTTTCATTGAGGCCTAGCCCTTCCATCCTAACTTAATTAGGCCACGCAGTAAAACCTTCACTAATAACTGTCAGGACCCCTGAGTCACCAGGGAATGACAAAGCTTGGCAAGCAGCCTCTGGGGGAAGGAAAAATGTGACTTCACTGCTATGTCCCGCTACAACTGTCCTCAGGAGTCACCGAAGACCCCTCAGTCAGTCGGCTTGCTCTGTGGCAAACCTGTTGGCAGACCACAAATGACTTACACACATACATGCTCAGAATGTGTCCATGCAAACACTCCATCCCAGATTTCTAGTTTTTTTTTTTTATTTTAATTTTACTTTTTAAGACAGGTTCCTGTCTGTAGCCCTGGCTGTCCTAAAACTCACTCTGTAGACCAGGCTGGCCTTGAACTGGGAGATCTACCTGTCTCTTTCTCCCAAGTGCTGGGATTCAAGGTGTGTGGCATAGCTTGTCCCCAGCACAGACTTTTAAAGAGATGTACAGACTTTGAACTTCTGATCCCCCTGCCTCCACCTCCCAAGTGTTGGGCTTACTGGCCTATATTGCCATAACTGGTTTATGTGGTGTTGAAGCCAGGGCCCAGGTCTTCAGAGAAACACTCTACCAGCTGAGCTGCATTGTAGCCCTATAGCAGAGCATGTTAGGAAAACAATCTCTTTACCCCAAACCAACTACTTCTAGCTTTGTAATATTCCATACCAATCCTATACAACGTATCTTGGGGTGGCTCTTTTGTTGCTATTCTTTGTAGTTATTGTCATCTACTAATTTATAGGCTCGGCTGGGGTCTTAGGTTTAACACTGAGAACCTGTAGGTTAAATGGAAATTCATAGATGTAGCCCAGGCTATCCTTAAATTCAGAATCCTCTTGCCTGGGGCATGTTAGACCACAGTTGTCACTTACTGCATGCACATACTCTTGAAAACAAGTGTGTGCACATATACAAATGTACCATATGTGCACTTGTTGTGCACACACACACACACACACACACACACCCCGTTCTAAGCAAAGAACTGAGATGAGTTGGCTGCTAACAGCACCGCATGCTGGGTTGAGTCTAGTGAAGCTGGCTGGCCAGGCACCCTGGGGATGTCCTTCAGTCCTCCTTGAGGAGGACTATCCAGCCTAAGGGAACTTGCTCTGAGGACCAAGTGCTTGTGATCTTACACGCAGGCGAGCACATGTGCTGGACCTGAGCTTTGAGCAATGCTTGCTGTGTCTTTGCTATTTGGAACAACTGGTTTAATGCAACCTGACAACTCATCTATTTTCCAGTGAAGGATTTTTTGAAAAGGAAGCGGAGATATTTTCACGTCATACCCCACATTGCTTCTGCTGACACTCATAAATCCTTGTCCTTCTGCCTTGGCCACATCATGTCTGTCCCCATCTTTCACCTGTGATTTATTGCCGAGTTACTTATTCTGCCAGGTTTATAAACTTCACAGTGCTTTATAGAATCCTCACTCTGAATGCCAGTCAACAAGCCAGTAAATTTATTGTCTATGAATTGTTACTTTGAAAAATTACATCAATGCAAAGTGATTGCCTTTCAGCCTCCCTAGCCAATCAATTCATTCTAATTTTTTTTGGAGGGGACGATGAGGTCACAGGATGATAGATAAAACGGGCAATCCTCAATGAGGAGAGTCGGAAGTTCTCTGCAGCAGACACCCAGCCCGGCTTCCCTCCGTCGTCATGGACAGGGTACCCTTCTGCTGCCTGCTCTTCATAGGACTCCTGAATCCACTCCTGTCCCTTCCCGTCACGGACGCTGGTGAAAGGTCTCCTCAGCTGCCAGGTGAGGTGACTGTTTTGGATCATTTTTACTTTTTTATCAGTTCTGGGTGCCACTCAGACCATGGAATGAGATGCTGGACGAAAGGGGTGTTCTGTAGGTGGAGCGAGCTTTGAAGAGGCTTAAGGGACCCTTACCGCAGGTCTTAGGTTAGCACTGGGCAGGGTCCCTTACCGCAGGTCTTAGATTAGCACTGGGCAGGGACACTTACCGCAGGTCTTAGGTTAGCGCTGGGCAGGGACCCTTACCGCAGGTCTTAGGTTAGCGCTGGGCAGGGACACTTATCGCAGGTCTTAGATTAGCACTGGGCAGGGTCCCTTACCGCAGGTCTTAGGTTAGTGCTGGACAGGGTCCCTTACCGCAGGTCTTAGGTTAGCGCTGGGCAGGGACCCTTACCGCAGGTCTTAGGTTAGCGCTGGGCAGGGACCCTTACCGCAGGTCTTGGATTAGCACTGGGCAGGGTCCCTTACCGCAGGTCTTGGATTAGCACTGGGCAGGGCCCCTTACCGCAGGTCTTACCGCAGGTCTTAGATTAGCACTGGGCAGGGTCTTCTCTAAACAGATTGCTTACTTCTTGTTACAAATGCACTTTGCCTTTCCTTGTCACTTTCGTTTATAAAAACTGGACTGACTGAGAACATCACCTTCATTTTCGGGGTGAGCTGGCTCAGTGCAGGAATAGTTTCTTCAGCGACAGATTAGCAGTGCACTCTGTTCTATGAGTTGAAAGCGCACCTCTGATTATGCTATGTGAAACGAAAAGGCTTAATTAAGCAGAGTGGCGGCTGAAGCTGGGGACCGCAGAGTCATCCAAGTATGTTTGCTTTCCTTTTGACTTAATGTTCTACTCAAGTTCAACTGAGAGGGAAAAAATTAGAAATTCTACCGCAGCCTCTTAATCTGGTATCAGGTTGCGTATTAGAGTCCGTTAAAAAAAAAAAAAAACAAAACTGTAACTGGGTTTAATATTTGGTTTTGGATACTTAAGTAAATTTTCCTTTAGTTTCTTGTGTGTGTACACACACAACAGGGCCCAGATGTGGAGGTCAGAGGATGCCCTGGTTCTCTGGCACGTGGGCAGGCTTGGTGGCAGGCAGCCTGTCTGCTAAGCTAGTTCACTGGCGTGCCTCTTGGGTCCTCACAGACCGTTTCCTAAGTACGTTCCTCCCAGACATTGCCACTGGGCCGTCCAGCCTCCGCCAGCACCCTGAGCATCCTGTCAAAGCATCACCTACATTCTGTCCATCAGCTGCTGGGCTCACTGAGGTCACACTGGCACTGAGCCTGATGGCCAAGACCAGGCAGGAACCAACAGTGCTATTTTAAAAGAGCCAGTGCACCCTGCTCTTTCTCTCGGAGGAGATCAGGAGTGTTCGGATCCTGATGGTACTTTAAACAGCTGCGGGGAAAGAGCTGAGAAGGGGCAGCCTCTTATTCAAATTCCAAACAGGCAGGAACTTAGTGTTTTTATCAGATTTCTTTTTCCCACATGTTTCTCCACAAACATCCTTCATCGCAGGCATTTTCACATTATCACAATATGGAGGCTGTTCCCCTAGGACTGCCGTGGCCACGCTGGCTCGCTCAGGCAGGTGCCTTTAGTGTCTTTCCATTGTCTTCCATCTGGCTGCAGGTGAGTATTTGTCAGCCCGCAGCATTCCAGGGTCTCGTGTGGCTTTCCAGCCAGACTCCCCGAGCATTTCAACATGCTGGCACCCGCCCGAAGCACCTGTCCCACTGCCAGTCGCCACTGGCCACACACACTCTGTGTGCTCCGGACATTTACACCTGTTATCATGAAGATCGCTCCTTACACGCACGTGCCATACATGCTGCCTGCCCTTATACCTCACACCACACACAATGCACACAGCTTGCACATACATATACCTGCATACATGAACCTTGGATACCTTACATGCATTTACCACACTTCCCTCAGATCTTCAATTCAGATCACATTTTCACACAGAAGTCACAATGCAGCGTTTGAGCATCATGTGAATGTCCACTGTGAGGCGCAATAGAGGTGCCACCGTCAGCTGCCCTATAGCAAAAGACAACAGTTCGAAACGGGTATACAGAGACGAGGACCAGCAGTCTTCTGAGCCAGACTGGTCAGGTGCTGGGGTGGCCACCACGGTAGGGAGGGGTGACCTGCGAGTTCCTCTGTGGAGTCCTGATGGCTTGAGCAGCACTTTATATCTGCGAAGTGCTACTGTGACACGTCACTAGTTCCCCATCTGGAGTTCCAGGATCCACCTCCCTGTCCCTGGTATTCACTAATGACAGGGAACAGAGCAGCCAGGTGAAGCCCGGGGTAGGCTACTTGTCTGTCTCTATCCCACAGGGCTTGAGGAAGATGCTCTTCAGGCTCTGGAGGAGCTGGAGAGGACGGCCCTCCTGCAGACACTGCGCCAGGCCATGGGCACGGACGCAGGGGAAAGCCTTGGGGAAGCAGGTAAAGTGCTCTTAGCAAACCCAAAGATTTGCTCTATTCTAGCTGCTGGAGAAAGCTCTAAACACTGAACTGTAAAACCCTTCTTAGCTTACTCTTCTACTGACCTCTGTAGACCTGAGGCTAGCCTGGGCTACATAACAAGACTATATTAAAAACAATAACAACAGCAGCAGCAATGAGAAAATTTCCTTCTTGGGGTGACTTTGAAGTAAAAAGTAAACAGGGTCAGAATGATGACCGACAGACATGGGGACTCACACCTGTGAACCGTGAGTCTGAGGCTAGCCCGAGACCCTATTGCAACATAAACAACTGACAGGAAAGAGCTTTGACTCTTTTCTCCTGCTGCTCAGAACGTGGGTAGAGGAGGAAGAGTCAGTCGTCATTGCTAGCTGACAGTCCAGCTACAGTTTGGAATCTTTGCCGGCTCTCAAGTACACACTATCTCAGTCTGGGAAGGGCTGGAAATGAGACACGATTTAGGGGTGGTCCATTTGTCTTTTCTTCTTCGCATGTGTGGTGTGCATGTATGAGGCGGGCCCATGAGGGGCTGAGGGAGGCCCAGAGTTGACACTGGCTGTTTTTCTCCAGCTGTCTCCAATTTATTTATTGAGGCTGGGTCTCTGGACCTGGAGCACCTTAATCCAGCTGTTTTACCTAGCCAGTTTGTCCCAGGGATCCTGTCTCTCTGTTCTGAGTGCTTAAGGGGACAAGGTGGCCTTTACGCCCACCCAGCTTTTACCTTGGTTCTGAGGATCTGAACTTCGGCCCTTTAGCCTATGTACCGTGAGTCATCTCCCAGCCTTGGAATCTCAGATTCTGAATGTTTTGCAATAAGCTTAACTGCTGGGTGTGGTGGCAAATGCCACTGGTGGATGGATCTTTGTGAGGCCAGCCTGGTCTACATAGTGAGTCCCTGTTTAAACAGTGAAAGAGAGACATTAAAGTGCAGCAGTGGATCTAACGACAAGGTGTCTGTCACACTGTCTTCCAGGTCCCAGTGCTGAGACTCCCACTCCAAGGGGAAGCCTGAGGAAGGTAAGAAGTTCTGGCCTTTGAGGGAGAAAAGCAGAAAACCTCTCATAACTCATGACCCAAGAGTGTTCTAAGGAAGCACACCTTAAAATAATTGGCCAGTGTTCTTCCAAAGCAGAATTTTTCTAAACTAATTCACAGACTTTGTAACTGTAACTGTAACAAGAACATAACATGCTCTGCTTGGATAAACTGTAACAAGAATGTAACAAGCACCTGCTCTGGGTATACTGCAGTAGGACATAAGAGAAAGGAGCAGCAGGTGGGGCTGCAGCCAGGCTTGCTGTCTACTGCTCTGCCACGAGGCCTCAGCAGCTATGCCATTGCTAGGAAGCTGGTGAGAAATGCTCAGTGTCCACCCACAGGCCCTACTAGTCAACCTTCAGGGGAGTGACACATTAGTCAGCATGGGACACCAATAAGGCAGCATGGAAAGGGTCGAAGGATGCTGTGCTCTGCTCCCCAGGATGAAAAGTGGTGCAAAGGCTGGACCAGAGACACCTCTGTGGCTGTAATGGCCACCAGCATCCTGGTAGCCATCACTGTGACAGGAGATCCTAGAGACAGGGAGCACTACCCGAAGCCCTTAGGGGACTAGCATGGCTTCTGTGCGCAGCTGGGGAAAGTCATCACACAGAGGTTTACATCCTTCTAAACAGAAGGATGGTCTCAGTCGGAGTCACCACTGCTGTGATGAAACACCATGACCAAAGCGACTGGGCAGGAAAGGATTTACTCAGCTTACACTTCCACATCACTGTTCATCACCGAAGGAAGCCAGAGCAAGAACTCAAAGAGGGCAGGGCCCTGGAGGCAGGAGCTGATGCAGAGGCCATGGATGCTGCTTACTGGCTTGCTCCCCCTGGCTTGTTCAGACTACTTTATTATACAGCCCAGGACCACCATACCAGGGAGGGATGGCACCACCCACAATGGGCTGGGTCCTCCCCATCAATCACTGTAGACAGACCTTATGGAAGCATTTTCTCAATTGAGGCTCCCTCTTAACTGGTGACTCTAGTTTGTGTCAAGCTGACATAAAACTATCCGGTACAAGGATTATCCCTAAGGCCTACAACTGTAAATGGGGGATGTGCCTACTGTATTCTAGAATCAAAAGAAAACTATGGCTCAACCTTTAAAACAAGCCAATTGTAACAGCTATGGTCTATGTTACACAGAAGGCAAGTGTCTAGAATCCGGACAGAAGCCCTCCACAGAGAGTGTCATTGAGAAGTTAGGGAGCTCAAGGCAACCGGAGAGTTAAGCTGACTGGACAACAGCTCCAGAGACCCAGCCTGAGGAGCCCCAGTGAGGACTCTGACTCAGGGCTACTTCTCTGTTGTTCTGGTCTTGTGGTTTCAGGCTTTCGCTGGGCAAGATGCTAACACTCTACTGAATCGTCTTTTGGCAAGAACCAGGAAACAACATAAGCAACACGGGGCTGCTCCAGAATGCTTCTGGAAATACTGCATTTGAGGAGACACAAGCATCCGTTGGTCTCCTCAGAACCACTACTTCAGGAAACTAAAATCATGCTAACAACGCCTTTTTCATTATGAGAAATAAATCCTCTATGTTTCTCAAGTATCACACACAGTTTAGTTTACTTGTGTATACATCCCGAAAAATCGATAGCCTGCCTTTGCCTCCACTCATCTTAGAAGTGCATGAGCTAGGCTGAGCTAGGCTGGAGGTGTGGCTCAGCGGTAGAGAGCCCACCTAGCTATGTGAACCCTGTTCCACCCTGGGCTCTGCAGAAAGGGGGAGAAAACGATTTAAGCAAAGGGAGCAAGTGGGCACGCAGCACTGAGGAGGGGAGAAAAGGCATAAAGAAAAAAGATTTAGCCAAGAGTCTCTGAAGTATAAAAATGATTTAAAAATAAATTACTTTCTTGACATCTTCTCAAGCCTTAAAAAATGAGTATATTTGTTGCTTTGGGGTGGGCTTGGGTAGACAGGGTCTCATGTGTCCAGCACCAGCCTTGAACTCCTCGTTCTCCTGCCTCCTACTTCCTGAGTGCTAGGCGTGCCAGTGGATGCCAGCATATCCGGTGCTGAGGCTGGGACACAGCTTCGCTTGCTCCTGAGGCAAGGGTTCTGCTGAGCTCTGCTTCCCTGGAGGGAAGTTTGAAAAGCTCTAATGTAAAGGCAGTGGAGGGGCTGGGGATGCTCTGAACTGTTTCTTGGGGGCAAGTTTGTGTGCTCACACTCTTGTTCTCAGCAGGCTCGAGTACTACTTATCAAGTGCTTGAAAACTTCCCTGCTCTCGACCTCTGTGAGCTTCCATGCCCAGCTGACTCGATGTAAGTCACGGCAACGCACTTCCCTTCAGCTAACAAGGGCAAAACCCCCAGTGTTCTTAGAGCTGACACTGGGGTTCAGGCTGTGGAACCCCCCAGTGTTCTTAGAGCTGAC
>NW_022196900.1:110201287-110233330 GCF_008632895.1 Mastomys coucha
CACTGGGGTTCAGGCTGTGGAATCCCCCAGTGTTCTTAGAGCTGACACTGGGGTTCAGGCTGTGGAATGGAATCGGCAGGGTATTCATCTTTAAGACCCACAAATGCATAAGTAGACCAGCATTTCATGCACAACTGTGGCAGTCTGTAGACGACCAGACACTTGTCTGGGTGCCACAGGCCATGACTCTGACCACAGAACCACTGGCTGGAAGCACTAAGTCTCTCAAGGAAGCAGCTTTCCTGGAAGAGATCAGTCAATTCCACTGGACATGCAGTTGAGCGTCAGCTCTGAACCAACCACGAGGCACGGTGTAAACTTCACTCAGCCTTGTCACCAAACATCACAAGTGTCTTCAAGTACATGTGACAAAGCTTTCCTAATTTAGACACAACAGCAACAGCTCAGTCGGAAAAGCAGGTGTGCAGATTCAAGCATTCAGCCATCAAGTCTGCCTATGAGACTCCGTAAGTGTCAGAATTAAGCTAGCCCTCACTCCCTTGACAATCCCAAGAAGCCTAAATGAGTTTTTAGTGTACTAGCATAACCTACGAAAACGCCAGTAGGTGTAGTGACTCAGGGTGATTATCTTATGACAGACTGCTGAGCTCAGTTACAGGAGCTGAGTCGTCTGCAAACTCGGCAGCCCCCTGCAAAATGAGAAGGGCCTCCATGGGCTGATGTGAGGCTGGGATGAGACAGTTCCTATAGAGAATTTACACCAGTCTGGCTGGAGGCAGAAACTGTAAATCCTTGGTGTTGGCATGAGAGGAAGGTACAGTTGGACAGGCATGAGACTTAAGGCCTTGCTGGCTGGGATCAGGCTCCATATTCTCATGTCTTGACTTTGCTCTAAGTAACTCAGAGTTTGTAAAATACAAGCTTATCCTATAGAAGCTTCAGGAATAATTTTGATATGTTTGCTATACTGGCATAAATGAATAGCATTGTCCATATGTTTACATGTATAAACATCCAGGGCTCAGTAAGTTCTCAGGACTAGAATGGGGACTAAACACAGTGGCAGATGCCTGTCCTCCAGAGTGGGAACAGAGACAAGCTTACATAGCAAACAGTTGTGAGCGTGGTGATGTGGACCTAGCACAGGACCTTCAGGGACCTCAGTGAGCAAGCGGCTCTGGCTGACACCAGGCGTGCTCAAGGCTTGATTACACAATGAAAAGCATTCTCCACTTGAACACATACACTGTTTATTGTTTTTACTCAAAAAGATAATGAAAGAAAATGAAAGATAATGAAAAGATAAATACTTATTAAGTATGAAAAGATAAATACTTATTAAGTATGAGCAAATTCACAGTTAATTATGAACAAATTGCCAATTTGGTTAAAATTTGCCATCTTGTGAATTATAATATTTCATTTAAGCCATTTATTTACACAACATGTTATTTTCAAAAATTTTGACCTCTGACCCAAGAAAATAAAGCTTTGCGAGAAATATTTATGTCGACATTCAAGTCTATAATACACACTTTTTCTTACCAATTCTCTAGTTATTAATACAAAAGTCAGTGAGCTTGAGTTCCACTGGGTGTGACCCCCACAGGGGGCAGCAGGCACTGCTGGTCCTCAGCACCAGGGATTGCCTGGTGTACTGACGGCATCCTAGCAGAGGTGAGACTCGGTAAAGGACTTTACAGACTTGACTACAGCACCATTTTCAAATCAAGCCTGGCATAATACAGATGCCATAAGGTGTGGATGAAGGCAAGGAAATAAGGAATTGCAGAGAAAACGGGGATCCAGAACCAACAGGAAAGGGCCTCTCTCACCAGAAACCATCAGGTCTGCTGTATGTACACAAACACAGAAGGATCCTGGTAGCTTCAAACAGACACAACCCTTCACTAGAGAAGGCCAACCTGACTAATGCGGGCCTTCCAAATCACTCAACTAGCAGGATGGAGTAGGTTCTGAGGAGTCTCTCTCTTCACACAACTGCTCAATACCAGAAAGCTCCAGGAATGTCACAGGCAGCATCTTAAAACGCTTCTGACACCTTCCAATAGGACTGCTGTCCAGAAAAAGCACTACTTTAGAAATGGTGCCACTGAGCCACTGAGCTGGAGCGCTGGGCACAGCAGCCTCTGTGACCGTCTCCTGACCACAACAACAATACAGTTATCAATAGCTATAAATTGTCAGAGGAGAACAAAGTGTCTTTCTAAAACAAAACAAAACAACAACAACAAAAAAAAAAAGGGAAAAAAAATGAAAGAAAAGTAAGTTGGACTGCAGGACGTAAGCAGGAAAAGGCCATAAGCCCCCTCCCCGTCAGTCAGTTCCTCCCTGACCTGCACGGGTGAATTCCACAGCCATTCCGCATTCAAGAAGGAACCCTGGGCCTCTCTAAACCAGAGCACCAGTCAGTGAGCGGGCAGACACATAACCACTCGCACTCACTTCTGAGACAGGAACTGCCTGGAGAGCACAGACTCAAGGGACTCTGCTGTCACTGAGCTGAGGTCCCGGAGCCCCAAACTCTTACCCCTGTTCAAGGGCAAACAAAAAGCAGGGCCAGTCAGACCTCTGGTCGCAGTGGAGACCTCGTGTAATTTGGTGACAAGGAAAGGTTAACTTTGTTTTGGTGAGCCCGGGCACACGCACCTCCATGATAACATTAACATAATATTTAAAACTTCTCACATTTATTTTATAACCAAAAAACCTTTAAAAACACTATTGTTTGGGTAAGAGGCTCTTTAACATGCAAGGCTTAGCGTCAGTTGTCCACAGAGTAAGTCCTGTCTGGCTGACGGATCTTAAGGGAGGAGCTCCCGTGAAAGGCCGCCACAGGCAGCGCATGGACAAGAATGGGGTCAGACAACCGAAGCGCGATCCCCACAGTTCCTAGAATACGCTCTGACATTCTGTGAGAAAGCTGGAATGTTTTACAATCAGGAAGAGAAGCACCAGGCTGTACAAAACCTAGATCAATGTGGTAAGTTTGCAGAAAACCCCATGAGAAACACAGAACCTACAGACAGAAGTTCTTCAAGGATTCTAGTGGGAAAGCAAGCTTGTAACAACATAAAAACACAAAGGAGACTAAGGCCTGGGACTCATTCCAAGTATCACTTACTCAGGGTGACGTCTGAAATCACGCTGTCAGACACAAGCCAATGTCTTCAGGTGACAGCTGAGCTAGAGAAGGCTTCTCATTGGCAGTTTTACTATCAGGAACAAGAGCCTACGCATACCCCTATATTGGGAAAACGTCATCTATTGAAAACCAAGAAGGGAGGGCTGGGGATACAGGTCAGCAGTGGAGAGTGCCAGCCTAGCAGGTGGGAGGCCCTGGGTTTGAACCCCAGCACCACCGAAACAAAACCAGAACAGAGCCAGGGAAGATCTTAATTCTCATGACTGCCATTTAAGAGTTAGACTGTGGTGAGGTAACACACAACTGTGTGTTCCACATGACCTGGAGAGGGTGTGACATCTTCACAGCTGCTCAACTGGTGTCTTCTGCTGGGTGCTGTCAGGGGACATCTGTGGTGTCGCCGACTGAACCTCTGTCTTCACAGGCAACACGGCTCTCCAAAAGAGAACAAAGACAAGCACATTATTTGACATTAATGCCATCGGAAGAGTTTAAAAGTAAGGAAAAGGCCGAGGTGAGGGAAGATTTGGTTGGCTTTTGTAAACGTGACAGACACAAACCCAGGCATGTCTGGGAAGAGAGAACCTCAACTGAGAGAATGGGTCAGTCAGGCTGACCTGTAGGCAAGTCTGTGATGCACTCTCATGATTAGTGATGGATGTGGGACGGCCCACTGTGGACTGTGCCACCCCTGGGAAAGCAGACTGAGCAAGCCATGGGAAGCAAGTCAAGAAGCTACACCCCTCCATGGCCTCCACTTCAGCTCCTGCCCTGACTGCCCCTGTGAGGTCAAAGAGGGCCTTGCCTTTTGAGGTTTTTGGTGCTTCTATCACAAGGAGAGAAAGCTAAGACAGAAAGCTGAGAGAAGAAATATACGAGCAAACAGAAGCATCAATGAAGTGAGAGAACACCTACAGAGAAAACCACAAAACCTTCTAACCCGAGAAAGGCAAAACTGAGATAAAGCCCCGGGAGGAATAAATGCAAGTCCGGGAGAAGTGAGAACTCAAATCCTGAAGACCAGGTAATGGTAAGTAATGGATGCCGTCGTCGTCGTCGTCGTCGCCACCACCATCACCAGCACGTCCACCATCATCAGGAAGGAAAAGACCCACAGAGTGTATTGACAGCCATCAGAGGGACCGGAGAGAGGGACAGGAAAAGGATGCATGTGAAAACAAAGCTTGGAAAATCTTCCAGATTTAATGAAGATATGAACACAGCATCCAAGAAGGCTCAATGGCCTCCAAATGGGATCGGCTCAGACGCATACACCCAGACACATCATAACCAGTCAACCCAAAGCAGGAGAGGACACAGAACACAGAATGCTTAGATCATCTGCAGATGCCTCAGCACAAACTATGGAGTCCAGAAGACAAAATGCGGAAGGAGTCAAAGTGCTTAAAGAACAAAACTTCCACCTAGAGTTCTTTATCTGGGGAACCAGACAAGGAAGGAAGGGAGGAACCAGACAATTCGCAAAAACAAAGGCTGGGGAGTGGGGCTTGATGCCACCCTCTCTGAAGCGTAACAAGTGCTGAAGGGCGTCTGGAGATGGCTGGGTGGGAAGAGCCCTGGCTGCTGCTGCAGGGGAGCTTGGTTAGAGTCCAGCCTACACATCCGCTCCCAGCTCCTCCTCACTCAGCTCTGGAGGGTCTGCTGCCCTCTTCTGGCCTCTGTGGGTACCATACATGCATACAAGTGTGCAGACCTATCCAGTGCTGCACACAACTGCACACAAAGGGGAGGAAGGGATACTAAGGCCATAGGCTGTTACTGCCCTGGCTTGCCGGTCCATGATATGACTTAGGACACTAACACATAGGAATGACTTGGGTTTCTGTTTGGGGGTTTTCGGTGCACCGACAAGCAGAAGGAAATGGATAAAGAGCTCCTGTGGGGTAAGAAAGCTTCCTTCGAGGTGGGCCTTTCTTATACTTTGGATTTAAACTTTTAAAGAGGGATGTATATTTGAACTATGTATGTCTGTACTTCCCCTCAGTTGGTCACACTCCAGGGAGTGCCTCTATCACCCTAAGCATTCCAACTGGTGGGAGAGAGCTATTTCATCGTGGCTGTGCAATGCTGTCTCACACAGAAGGAAAGGACTGTGGCTACACACAGAGACCTTTAAGACTAGGACTGCTGACACTCGCTTACGGGAAGTAGGTAGGGAGTCACTAGACCCTCACTGCAGACCCGTCTCTTTCCTACACTTACCTCCCAGTTCTGTATTTCACCTCAGGTGTCCTCTGTTCTCAGGAAGTGATGAGAGTCTACAGAGTGCAGAAGGGGCTGAAGGGGTGGAGAGCCCCATCTGTGGGTCGCTCACACTGGGGTGAGATGGTTTCAGAGATATGGGTGTTTGGCATTGCCCATGCTCTGTTAATGTCAGCTCCATTAACTCACTGGTTTGCCAAGTCTGCCTTTACTTTAACAGTATTTGGCCTGGGGCTGGGCTCTACCTGGGGTGGTCAGACATTTGTTTATGCTTCTCCTAGGAAACTTCAGTGTTAAAAAAAAGATCTGTATTGAAAAACCCAGCACACACTGTACTAACTACTCAGCACGTGCACACTCTGCATTTAAGGCCCACAGGTAATGGTTTAGATGAGGACATTGCCTGGCACAGGACAGTCGCACAGGACAGTGAGGCATGGCGTGCTTACCTGGAGGTGTCTTTCCTGAGGGGTGGAGTGGCTGTGGATCCAGGAGCGCACCTTGGCCAGCTCCTCCCTCTGCGCAGGAGAGAACAGGGGCTGCTGCCGCTCCATGTTGTGAAGCTTTTCCAGGTCTTGCTTCAGCACCTCATCTCTACCCCTAAGACCGAGAAGGCCTCTGAGCGCCATGCTTCCCTCCCAGCATGGACACACTTATCTGTTGACTCGTGACACACCCAGCTTGTCTGTTACACTGACACGGCTAACCTGTGCTTCTTGGTGGAAAACTGTGATGCCTTCATGAAGCACACCAGGAAATGCACTTCCCCATCCCCCTCTGCCGGGGCAAAAGCAAACTTGCGCATGTGCATCCTGGAAGGACAGTTGTGTGCTTGTGTCCTGGTTGAGGTGAACAGTGTTTTTGTCTGTATTGATCTGCACATGCGTGGATGCAATTTTTCCTTCAAGAATCATTTGTTGCTTGAATTGAGATGAACACATTTGTAAACACATTTTCTATGACTGTATTGAAAACATTTAAAGTCATTTTATGTAGAAAAACCACGTTAGAAATCAAATGAACAGCCAGTGTGATGGCTTGAAAGAGACGGTCACTTCTGGGCAAGAGTGACGACGGGACACTGTCCTCCACCTTTATGTACACACCACAGCTAGGAAGGCATGTCCCCTCTCACCAAGCCTGATTCTGATTTCAGGGACACACATGCTGGACACAGAGAACAGGTTTCCATATGTGTGCCATGGCACACTCACACGTAAACATGCAACAGAATAAACGGTATTATGAAATTGTTAGGAGAGTGCCTCCGTACCTCTCCGGAAGCTGGTATGTCATGAGAACACACTCCGGCGTCCGTTCTATCATTGCCCAGATGGACTCTTCAGCCTCCCCGGGAAAGGCTTCGTCTCTCTGTCTAGCCTGTGACCTCTGTCCATTCTCAGAGATTTCAGAAGCGTTGTCACTGCTACTGACATATATACTGCTGGCACTGCTTCCTGCCAAAGGTCAACAAAATAGAAAACACCCGTTAGAAGTTCATGTGCCAGAGAGGTCCTGTTCCAACTCTGGCAGCTACTTGCCCATCTCAGTAGTGAGTTTCTTAAGGCGTGAACTGGCTGGTTTTGTGTGCCAACTTGACACAGGCTGGAGTTATCACACAGAAGGGAGCTTCAGTTGGGGAAGTGCCTCCAAGAGACCCAAATGTGGGGCATTTTCTCAATTAGTGATCAAGGGGGTAGGGCCCCTTGTGGGTGGTGCCATCCCTGGGCTGGAAGTCTTGGGTTCTGTAAGAGAGCAGGCTGAGCAAGTCATGGAGAGCAAGCCAGTAAGAAACATCTCTCCATGGCCTCTGCATCAGCTCCTGCTTTCTGACCTGCTTGAGTTCCAGTCCTGACTTTCTCTGGTGATAAACAGCAATGTGGAAGTAAGCTGAATAAATCCTTTCCTCCCCAACTTGCTTCTTGGTCATGATGTTTGTGCAGGAATAGAAACCCTGGCTAAGACAAGGCACTAATCAGATACTTGCCCAATGACCTTACAATTTCAAATGGCTAATAGTGTTATTGATGATAGGCCCAGACCAGAGACAGCTCAGTAACCATCTATAGAATGTAATCCCTGTAACTCTCCATACAATGTAATCCTCTTGAGCAACAGGAAGGAAGACTACCACTACATATAATGAGGATCAATCTTAACAGCATTACTCTGAGAGACTCTTAATGCAAGAAGCTCTCACACTGCACTCCAGGAACTGAAGTGGTAGAAAGCAGTGTTAGGACAGAGGTCGACTGTCAGTCTGACTAGAAAACACCCTCACAGGCACACACTTAAATGCTTGGTCGCTGGTGGTGGAGGGCTCTGGGAAGTGGTAGACCACTGGGGCAGAATGCTTGAGAGGTGGGTCCCTGGGGGCAGGGAGGAATTTGAAGGTTTCAACATGGCCCCACTTCAGGTCTGAAGTGCTGCTTCCTGTCTGCTGTGCCGAGGTCCCTCCACCTCAGACTAAGATAGCCTAGTCTCCACTCCTTCCCTGCCACCATACACTGTAGCTTCCTCCTGTAAGCTGCCCAGTCAGATATTGTCTCAGCAACAGCTAACTCAGACAGCATGTAAAAGGTTACAGAACTTTCTAGAGCAACAGGAAAATTCTAAGTGCTTGTAACAATTATACCAATGTCTGTTTTGTCAAATATAAACCTGCTCGAAAGGAAGCCTACAAATAGACGGTGAAAGAAGGCCCAAGCTTCCTTTCTATGCCGCGTTGGCCAGAGTGATCTGGTAAGAGTGAGACAGAGTGATCTGGTAAGAGTGAGACAGAGTGATCTGGTAAGAGTGAGACAGAGTGATCTGGTAAGAGTGAGACAGAGTGATCTGGTGACAGTGAGACAGTGATCTGGTGACAGTGAGACAGAGTGATCTGGTAACAGTGAGACAGAGTGATCTGGTAACAGTGAGAGACTGCTTTCCTGGTGGCCTACCTGAGGCAGCTGCAGGCGGCGACTCCCGCTGCACTGGTGCTGTGGCCAGCTCACCGGAGGCAGAGTGACGGCTCCTACTGCCACTGTGACCTGTAGCACAGTGCTAGAGGGGAGGGGACAAAGCTACTTAATCCTCCGAGAGCTAGCAGCAGCAGCTCTTCGACTTCACCTGTTGAGTGGAATGAGACTCACATACGCAGGTGAGGAGTGAAGACTCTTAAGGCTGACGCTGAGAAAGTGCTTAAAGGTTCTTTGGAATTACTGTGTTCTGAACCCGGCTGCATGCCAGGCACCACACGAGGGTGGGCGTCCATACGCCTGTCATCTGGCAAGCACAAGTGGACACTCTATACGTTCTAAGCACAGTGTGTCAAACTCTAGGAACACAGCAGCAAGCAAAACTGAGTCCCAGTCCTCTGAGAAGACAGGCCGCACAGGGTGAAGCACCACGGAAACACTTGCAGCCTTCAGTCCTCAGCAGAAGCCATGACACAGCCATCTTCCCAGCTTTCTTGTGAAGGCACCACTGAAGCTGGCCCATGTCACAAGTGACAGAGCTCCCGTGTGAACCAAAGCCACTATATATTTTAAGATTTATATTACTAGGTCAGCAGATTGGGTGAAGGCGCTTATTTCTGATGGTCTGGGTCTGACCCTCACAACCCATGCTGTAAGGAGAGAACCAGCTTCCCGGGGTTGCCCTTTGACCTCCACGTGGACACTGAGGCACATGAGAACTCACCCCAACAGTAATAAAATGTACTTAAATCAGAAATATTTACTATGTCTGTATGTACAGGTGTACAAGTGCTTGCAGGTACCTGAAAAGGCCAGATAGGAACTGATTATGCCAAACACTGGCTCCTACCTTATCCGCCTGCTCCTACACTATGTGTATAAACAGAAAAGCATGAATTCTACATCTCAAGGTCAGCCTGGTCTACTGAGTGAGCTCCAGGATAGTCAGGGCTACAAAGAGAAACCTTGTCTTAAACAAACAGACAAAACCAAATTGTTTTTGAAGGACAGATGAAAACCCTCCAAGAATAGAACAGACGATTCCTTCATCTCTAGTCCACAAGTAGACAGGCACACCTCTCATCTCCACATAGCTGAGCTTAGTCCTAATCACAGCACTATGACTAGGCTGTCAGTGCTGAGCCCTGGCTTGGTGAGAGGACCCAGGCTTTCTCAAGCCCTTGGTACTGAGAGCAGCACTCACATGCTTAGCGTCTGCAGCAGCGCCTCTTCCCACTGCATCTGTAGACTCTGATGGTGCAGGCATCTCTTCCTGGAGTAAATTTAACTGCAATGGTGAGCTGCTCCGTGAACTAATGAACGGAAGCTCTTCACTGTGTAGCTCCCAGTTTTCCTCCACTCTCCTTTGGCTGTGGTCTGAAGAGGTTGGTTCCAGGTTTGGAGCCGTTGCTGGTACTAAGGGTGCCATTTGAGGAGAACCTGCAGCCCCCAGGAATGGGTATGGAGAGAATGATGTCGGCCACAGAGGAAAGAGAGGGGTGTTGTGCAGGAAATTGGTCATCAAAGAATCCAAATAAGCAGAGGGGAACGTGGAAACAGACTGAGGGCCAGCGGACAGAGGTGGACATCCAGCTGCAGCTCCCCAGGATGTGGAGTCCCCTACTCCCTGAGAGGCCATATCTTGGAGGAGAAAACAGGGAGCCAGGTAAGGGGTCTGGCTGGGAACTACCAGGGCTGAGGGGAAAGGTAGGACTGTGCCTTGGGGAGAGGAGAGAGCGGAAGGGCTCCAGTGGTGTTCATCTGGAAGGAGTCCTCTGACATGGGGACAGAGGTGGGCACCAGAGCTGCCAGTGTCCACAGATGTCGGCAACTTCTTCCGTTTGTGCTTCCGTCTCTCACTTCCAGCACATCTGCTCTGCTTAGAGGTGGACCCTGCTGCTGATAAGGATGGAGGCATGTTATAGAAAAAGTAAAAACCGAGGAGAAGTCACTGCAGGTAACTCTAAGTAGTATCTCATGAAGCAAGTATTTGCCAATACTTTTAAGAATACAAAAAGTTGTTCTAAATCAACAAAAATTCTAGGTAAAAATTAGTGCTCCAAAATCAACCAAATCCAGCACCTTAATCGGTTTCTTACTCTTATAAGAGCTCCTTCGTAAACTGTGGAGTAAGTGAAATCACCTGCTGTTTACCCTGCTCCCGGGTTCAGCTGGCCCTGCACAGCCACAGGGGCCAGAGCTGCCCACCGGGCCACCTACAGACTGAAGATACTCAGGAAAAAATACTGCTAAAATGAACATGTACAGACACCCCCATTATTCCTTCAACTGTACAAATGAGTTAAGTGTTAGATAAAGATAAGGATAGGGACATGGATAGCCTGAGTCGTTCACGCACAAATATTCTACCCTTTTACACAAAGGCCTCGAGTGTCTGTGGATTTGTGTGTCAGTGTGTCAGGTGGTTCTTCCTGGAAGCAATCTCCCACTGACACAGCAAAACAGTTGAGCCTGTGTTTGGTTCCTAGTAATGTAAAGGGTAAGGGATCCTGTAAATGTACTACCTTGAACACAGGAGTACTCAACATGGCTTCTGCTTTCTTGCTGAAGATAGCATCCGTAGGGCGAGGTCAGGATCTTTTCCCGGAACCTGTCAACATAGTTCTGCTCTTCCTTCTGTGTGTGTGCGGAGAGGACAGCCGCTGTGAGCCCCACGTGCTTAAATCCTCCTGCGGCCAGCTGAGAGGCCTTCGTTCTCAGGGTCCAGGGCTTACATGCTACGGCAACACTTTCTGCTGGGATCACAGAAAACAGAATTAATTATAACTAATAGCAACTGTTTATTTTTATTTTGTAACTCCCCTTCAATACATTTCTACAAACATAATTGTTGGGATATAAAAACTTCATCAGTACAGTACAAAAACTCTTATCTTTCTTTACATATATATTACTTTATGATTGTAATAATATACAGATACTATTTAGATCTTGATTTATAAACATGCTTCATGTCCTTACATTTTTAGATTTTTGGTCAAAATTATTAATTTAGAAACAGAGCTTGGGGTTTCCTAACTAACCTACCTGCCTGAGTTTGTTGCTTTCCAGAGCACTGGGTTATAAGTGCGTGCCATCACATCTAGCCTTTGAATTCCTTTCTATTTGTTTTTTAGAGACAAAGTCACTCTATGTGGCCCTGGCTATCCTGAATTTGTAGACAGGACATTGAATTGGAGGAGCTCTGCCTGCCTATGCCTCCTGAGCGCTGGCATTAAAGGTGTGTGCCGCTGTCCTTTGCTTAGCTGAGTTTTTAAAACAGGTAACACACATGATTCAAACACTGGGTTTTTAAAATCAATCTAGTACATTCTTCCTGCACCTTCCACAGTCTACCCAGTTTCTTTTCATTCTTCCCATGGAAAGCTGCTCTTTCACTGCCCTGCTAATTCCTGTACTCACAGACAAGGGAGCAGGAGCACAGAGGCTCACCTGCTGCCGCCCACCCTGTCTTCTCGCCTATGGCTCAGCTCCACTGCCTACTCCTCAGTGCATGCCATCTCATCCTCTTTACACGCAGCAGAGCATCCACTTTACTCATATGTATAGCTGCATGCGCCTGTATGCGGATGCTGAGTTGTTTCTAGAGTTACTGCTTTCAAGAACAGAGATCATGCTGGGTGCTGTGCTGGGTTTCCTAACACCCTTCCCACCTCTCAAAGCTATGCAATATCCCGGTAGCCTGGCGAGGCACGGGCCCATGCCACGCCCAGAAATGGGCTCTGACTTGGTTTGAGTCAACTTAAGTGCTGTGGACAGCAGAACATCAGGGACCAGACTAACTTTCTTGCCTCAAACAATGAACACAATGGACACAGTTACGAAATAAAAGTTTTCAGGGCCCTAAGCCTCAGGTGGAGTCTAATCAACTCCCTAAGAGGCGAGGCTAGAGCGTCCAGGAGAGTAGCAGAGAAGACAGGTGCAGAGAGATGTGGGGAGCCGCAGCTGCCACCCTATATATTGAACACCTGGTCTCTGGCCAGAGCAGTGAGCATTGTGATAAACAAGCCCTTATTTGGAAAAGCTGAGTGCCTCCAGTTTGTGATACAAGCTGGCATGATTTCCCGCAGCCTATTATGTCTTGCCACATAGCCGATGCTGATTGGGACCATGGAAAGTATTTAACCCTCGAGGGCTGGGGGCTATGGAGAGAAGAGAAAGAAAGAGAAAGGAGAGAAAGAGAAAGAGGTAGAAAGAAAAAGTACAAGGTTCCTGAATAAACTGCTTGGAGAAGAGCTCGTGGTTGCCTCCTTATTTCTGCTGGTCGGTGAGGCAGTGACAAATGGTGGCCCGTATGGGAAGAGACGTACGGGGACATCTTCTAAGGCTCAGAACTCCTGCAGTCAGGGCAGTCGACTGGTAAGTTCCCAGGTAAGGTGGGATGATAAGGGAAGGACCTCGGTAAAGAGGCAATAAGGTCTCCGGTTGGAGCGATAAAGTCCCGTTAAGGGCGAATCAAAAGTGATAGCATGGGGAACTCGCAATCTTGCCCCGTATTTGTTGCTCTTAAGGAACTATTAAAAGCAAAAAAGATAGAATTAAAGAGAGAAACCCTAGAAAGATTTCTGTCAGAGGTAGATATTGCTGCCCTTTGGTTCGCGGTGTTGGGTCACCTGACGCTGTCCAGCTGGGATGAATTAGGGAGAGATCTGGATTTCGCCTGGGAGGAAGGAATCATCAAAGGTGGAGTGCGACCAATCTGGAAACTGATTAGGAGCTGCCTGGAGAATAAAGTGTGTTCTAAAGCAGTAGAGAAGGGACAGGAAGCGTTAGAACAGCTGAAGGAAGAGAGGTCAGCAAAGTCTGAGAAAGATCAGACTGATGAAGGTGGTTCGGACTCTGAAGAGGAACTTGAGAAGTTAGTACAGAAAATACAGAAGTCCACCATTAGGGTGGAGCCCACAGGTCCAGGGCCGCCTGTATCCTTACCGCCCCCCTATAACACTGCCACTTACGGCACTTCCTTTTGTCTGGAAGTTTGGCGGGAAGCTAGGGGTCAGCTTTGCTTCCCTGTGTGTCAAGATGCCCAAGGGCAAAGGTTTCATGAACCATTGGATTTTAAGTCATAAAGAACTTGGCTGAGATAATCCTCACTTATGGTATAACTGCGGCATTTACTGTTTCCCAGCTAGAGGCTCTTCACAGATATTGCATGACTCCTTCTGATTGGATGAGCACCGTGAGAGCTTGCCTCTCATCAGGTCAATATCTAGACTGGAAAGCCTTTTTAATAGAATATGCCAATGAACAGGCTGCTGCTAATCGAGCAGCTGGTAATCCTGCCTGGGATTTAGATATGCTTTTGGGACAGGGCAGGTTTGCGCAGTAGCAAATAGGATATCCACTGCAGGTATATGAGCAAGTTAGTATGCTTGCTACAAGAGCATGGAAATCATTGCCTAACAAGGGAGAAGTTGCAGGAAATTCGACTAAAATTATTCAGGGACCCATGGAGCCCTTTTCAGATTTTGTAGCTAGCATGGTGGAAGCAGCTGGAAGGATTTTCGGAGACCCGGATGCGGCCATGCCGCTGATTAAGCAATTAGTTTATGAGCAATGTGCCAAGGAATGTAAGGCTGCCATAACTCCCTACAAACATAAGGGACTTGAAGCTTAGATGAAAGTATGTAGGGAACTGGGCGGTCCATTAACTAATGCAGGCCTTGCCGCTGCACGCAAGGTAACAAGGGGAACCCGGGTACATGCTTTCGGTATGAACAACTGGGACACCTTAAAAGGCAATGTCCCAATAGAGGAAGAACAGCAGAAACAGGAGCTATGCAGGACCGTCCAAAACAACCTGGATTGTGTCCAAGATGTAAAAAGGGAAATCATTGGGCCAATGAATGCAGATCAATGAAAGATATTAATGGACAGCCACTTACTACAGGTTATGGTGGAGCCAGGTCAAAAAACGGGCAGTAGGGCCCTCGCCCGCAGGGCCCGCAAATATATGGGGCGATGAAGAGTAAGCCAGAGGGGAATTGGCCAACCCTGCGGCATCCCAACCAGTGCGGAGAGCCACCAAGGGGAGCGCAGGATTGGACCTCTACTCTGCCACCAGACTTGTACTAACCCCTCAGATGGACGTTCAGTTAATAGAAACAGATTTCCAAGATCCACTCCCCAAGGGAACAGTGGGGTTACTAATTGGCTGTTCATCATCAGCATTAAAGGGGTTAGTTATTCATCCTGGTGTCATAGACTCTGATTATACTGGGGTTGTTAAGATTATGATTTCCTCCCCCCCAAGGGATTGTTTCCATCTCCCCCGGAGATAGATTAGCTCAGGTTCTTATTCTTCCCAGTTGTCATGAAATGTTTCCATCACAAAATAAAGAACGAGGAAAAGGAGGGTTTGGTTCTACGGGACCAGATAGAGCCTTTGTGAGCCTACACCTGGATCAACGTCCTCTTTTGGAGGTAAGAGTGGATGGAAAGAAAATTTTAGGGCTTCTTGATACTGGTGCAGATAGAAGTATTATAGCAAAGAAGGATTGGCCTAAGGGATAGCCTCTTCAATAGTCCTCTCAAACTCTCCAAGGATTAGGCTATGCAAAAACCCCCACCATGAGTGCAAGAGAATTAATTGCCCTGGGAAGATGCAGAGGGACATTCAGGGAAAATCCAGCCATTTGTACTTGAAATTTCGGTATCATTATGGGGATGATATCTATTATTAGAAATGGGATTTACATTAACTAATGAAGGAAACTATACTGAGACTTCTCGTGGTATTATGCAGGCCATGGGATATCATCCTTCCATTGGTCTAGGGAAGTATTTGCAAGGCCAAAAGTCCCCCATTGTTGCTCAGCCGCGTGAAGGGAGGTAGGGGCTGGGTTTTTCCTGGGGGCAGCTGAGGAAGGTATACCCATCACTTGGAAGACAGAGGAACCAGTGTGGGTTCCTCAGTGGCCTTTATCCTCTGAAAAATTAACAGCTGCAGCTCATCTCGTACAAGAACAGCTTGAATTGGGGCATATCAAACCCTCAGTTTCACCATGGAATACCCCTATTTTTGTAATAAAGAAAAAATCAGGAAAATGGCAATTGTTACATGATTTAAGAGCTATTAATAGACAAATGGAGATCATGGGGCCGGTTCAAAGAGGATTGCCATTATTAGCCCTGTCAAGGAGATGGCCTATAATTGTAATTGATATTAGTAGCCCAGTAAACAAATGCATATTGATTTAATTCATGGATTGCCCTATAGTCCACAGGAGCAAGGAATGGTGGAAGGAGCTCATAGGACCTTAAAAGAATGCTTATTAAAACAAAAAGGGGGAATGGGCTATGGCCTTACCCCGAGAGAAAGGATCCCGTATTGACGTGGGCAAGAGGATCTGTTTGTGTGTTTCCACAGGACCGCCGAGATCCCATTTGGATTCCTGAATGGTTTACGAGGAAAAGTGCCCCACCTCAAGATGCACCTGCCGAATGCTGAGTGGGGTGAATTGCATGGGAGTTGCATGGCTATTTCTCCCATGGCCACAATTGCCGGTGGAGCAGTAGGAAATGCCTCGTTTAAAAAATTATGTCATTGCTCCGACCCTTGTATGTGTTTGGGTGCCGTTTGTGTTTATAGTTAGTAATGCTAGCCTTAGTAAAGGAAACAGGAGTAAGCTAGATTGTAGCCCTCAGAATAGATTCTCCCTTGCTGTGGTTGCCAGGATGCCCAGGTACATTCGCGGTGGTTGAAGCCACACCTTCTATTATTACATTGAGTTCCACTGTCCAGACAGCTAGCGCACTCAATAATTTAAAGAGTGGGCGGTTATTGGAACCGTGGGTGCTTTACTGGTCCTTGTCAGTATATTGGCATTGTGGTGCATCTATGCGGGCCCAGCAGCAATGACAGGCTGCTTTGGTAGTGCAAGCACTTGCAGCCCTGGAGGCGAGGCAATCTCCACAGGCTTGGTTAACTATTCTGAATGCTCTTCTTCACACTCAGGATGCAAGGCTAAGCACTGCACTAGAGATCAGCTTCTAGCGGTCTCTTGGAGAGTACGTCTGATTGCATGTGGGTTGATGCCTCAGGTCCCACCTCCAGGAAAAAGGCATAGGATGGGCATGGCACCAACTTGGCTGCTACGGGTTAGGGCTTTGGCAAATAAATCACCTAAGACAGAGACATGTACCGAGTGGCTATGTTAACTAAGCCTGGTTTGTAGTACAAACTAGCTGTACGTGTTCTCAAAGACGGGTTTGATATTTTGCCAAGAGATATTACCATCGGGCTGTAATGCCATTGCAATGTCCTTCTCAAGGTTACTGGAGATCAGACCTCTACTCTTGCCTGTTGCATTTAAAACAAAAAGGGGGAACTGTGGGGAGCCGTAGCTGCCACCCTATATATTGAACACCTGGTCTCCGGCCAGAGCAGAGAGCATTGTGATAAACAAGCCCTTATTTGGAAAAGCTGAGTGCCTCCAGTTTGTGATGCAAGCTAGCTTGATTTTCCCCCAGCCTATTATGTTTTGCCACGTAGCCAATGCTGATTGGGACCAGGGAAAGTATTTAACCCACGAGGGCTGGGGGCTAGGGAGAGAAGAGAAAGAAAGAGAAAGGAGAGAAAGAGAAAGAGGTAGAAAGAAAAAGTACAAGGTTCCTGAATAAACTGCTTGGAGAAGGGCTCGTGGTTGCCTCCTTATTTCCGCTGGTCGGTGAGGCGGCAACAGAGGCCTCTACAGAGATAGACAGCACCCCCTTGTCCCCAGCACTCAGGGGAGGGTCTGCCTTGAGTTCTTGGGTGGGAAGCATGCCAGACAGAAGGAAGGACAGCCCAGGCTTACGGAGCAGTGCTTCCTTCATTGGCAAGGTTAGAAAACCTCATCTCTGGCCAGCAGGATGGCTCAGCAGGTAAATGCTTACACAAGCCTGGGGACTTGAGTTTGATCCCAGGAATCCATGTAACAGGAAATACCTGACTCCAAAAAGTTGTCCTCTGACCTCTATACATGTGCTGTTATACACACACACACACACACACACACATACACAGACAGAGAGAGAGAGAGAGAGAGAGAGAGAGAACACTCTTAGGCACTAAGCCATCTCACACATTATAGACACTTTTGCCCAAATGTCTTATCAGCTGCATAGAGAGTGTTACATTCCCTAACTGCAGCCATTATGGCAAGAATACCTTGTGTATTGTATGGGTACATCACCTGTCAATTATAAGACCTATGGTCTATAGGACGGGGTAGACTAGAAGTTCTGGGAGGCAGAAAGAATTCTGGGAGAAAGCCAGGCATGGGATTCCCAGGGAAGATGTGAGGAGTTGGACACGTGGTACCCAAGCACATGCAACAGGCTGTGTGCAGAGTGTGGGTCAAAATAGTTGGGTTGCTTCAGTTGTGATCCAGTCAGAGAAGAGCCTAGCTAGACGGCCAAGGTCTCTGTAAATGTGTTTTGAGTCTGAGTCTTACTTCTGAGCTCATGGGGCTGGGAGGATGAACCGGACCTAACATCTCCAACCTGTGGAAAGTCTTATTTTCTCTTTGAGTCTTACCCTTTTCTCTTCTTGTCTTGGAAGCTCCATGACTAGTGAATACACACTACTACCATGTCTTCCTAGTGTGTTCACTTGCCAGCCTGCCTATATGAAGCATGGCTGACAGAACCAACCGTCTTGAGCTGTTTCCCCTGTAACAACGCATACACTCACATCCCTTTATACCTGTTGTATGATCTCTGTATTCTTTCCACCCATTTACCCTCAGATGACTTTTTTTCTTTTAATTTAAAGCTGTATATGTATGTGTTATGTCTAAGTTGGGTTTATGCACGTTACTGCAGAGACTAGGGAGGCCAGAAGGAAGCACCGGATTCCTGGAACTGGAGTTACTAGCAGTGGTGAGCCCCGATATGGGTGCGGGAAACAGGACACGGGTCCTTTACACATGCAGTGCATGCTCTTAACTGCAGAGTTACTCTCCAGCACCTCACAGCCCTTCCTGAGTGGGCTTAAATTGTGTTGCTGCTAATCTCTATTTCTATCCTCTTGCCTCTGCGTTCTAAATGCTAGGATTACAGGTATAGTACCAGGCCTGGCTCCAAACTTTCCCTCTTTTTTTTTTTGAAGATTTACTTATTGTATGTATATGAGTACACTGCAGCTGTCTTCAGACACACCAGAAGAGGGCATCGGATCCCATTACAGATGGTTGTGAGCTACTATGTAGTTGCTAAGATTTGAACTCAGGACCTCTGGAAAAGCAGCCAGTGTTCAATCACTGAGCCATCTCTCCAGACCCCAGGCTTTCCCTCTTAATTTCAGTATTTAGTCTATTTTAAATGATTATTGAGAATCTTGTTTCTTTCTTTTATTTTCTTTCTTTTTTTAAATTTCCTGATCATCTTTTGAATTCAGGTAATTTTTTTTTAAACTTTTTTTCACCTCAATTTATGGACTGGCTAAAGGTAATCTCTCTGTCTCATGCTGCATCTTAAGTAGTCCCTGGTCCTATAATGGAAACAGCTGCTGAGGACCAATTTGATGTCCTGCTTACCACTCATAGGCAACTGAGTGAGGAAAAGTTACTTCTTGAGTTTGGGCCTTAGCTGTTGGTGTAAAGTACAGAAGGAGGCAGTACCTGTCGGTAGGGGTGGGATGCGGCCAGCGGTGCTGCTGCAGCTACACTGGCTTATGCCAGCTGCCATGTTCAGTGCGGCGATAGACAGGGTCTTTGTAGCACCTCCTTCGGTACCTGTGGGTGGTCCAGTTGTTCCCTGTTTCGGTATGTCCAGGAGCTGTTCAGTGTCTGGAGATAAAGATGAGAAACTGACGGTGGAAAACGCCAAGCGGAAGCTTACGGCAGCCAGTGACTGACCATTTAAGTCATCAGCCCCCTAAGGGAAGACAGCACCAGGACTCAGGACTCAATGGCATCATCTACCCCAGAGCATTCTTGCTACCTTGCAGGCCGCTGTCCGCCTCCGGGTTCGGCTTGGCTTCTTCTGAGGATGAGGATGTGTTTGTGCAGGAAATGCACTTTCTTTTCAAGGCTGGGAGGCTGTAGCTCGTCAGGTACCTATGACAACACAACTGGGTTGAGTCTTCTTATTGGCTGCACCAGGCCACTCCCACTGCTCTGCTTTGCTTAAGCCAGCCACTGAGGCGTAGGGGACTAGGCCCTTTCCTCGTGGGTAAGGTCAGTCCTCAACATCCCAGCCTGGGTGACTGCCTTAGACGATCTCTTCCACTGTTCTTTAATTGGTCTCCACATCTCGCACCATTTAACTCTGACCAGCTTAGGCGTTCACTATCCCACAGTTCTCTCATACCGGAGATGCAGCATCTTATTTTGTGTCCTCCAGAACAGTCAATAAACTGTGACCTGTACGTGACAGGCATTCTGTGGCTAACACAGAGGACTCAGTACCACTGTCCCCAGCAGCTCTTAGAGCTCCGCATGCAGCAACTGATCATGTACAGTGGGAAACCAATAGCTCTGAGGGTGCTGTGCGGCTCCACAGTGACTCACTGGCCTTCTGTCCACAAGTGTCGCTAAGACTTGCCTTTCTTACCTAATGACACTGTCGATACAGTTCATCTGCTGATAGGACGAGCTGTGCTGCTCTCGCTGCAGATCACCACCTGAGCTGAATTCTGCGGTGCTTTTATCTTTCAGTGTCTGAGAAGAAGAAAAGTCCTTCTGCTCATCTGAAAAGAGATGGAAGGAGATACAACTCAAATGTTTAGCAGGTATTGAGAAAATATTCAGCAGACCGTAGAAAGCTCATAACATATACTTGCAGTATATTTAATATCATTAAACATGGGCTTAGATCTAAATGACCAACACAAAAGTCTCAGTAAAGCGAATAAGGCACAAAAGCAAGCTACACACAATGACTACACCGGGATTTTTATTTATTTGTTTATTTTTTATTTATTTTTTGGTTCTTTCAAGACAGGGTTTCTCTGTGTAGCCTTGGCTGTCCTGGAACTCACTCTGTAGACCAGGCTGGCCTCAAACTCAGAAATCTGCCTGCCTCTGCCTCCCAAGTGCTGGGATTAAAGGCGTGCGCCACCACTGCCCAGCACTACACTGGGACTTTTAAAAACTAGTGAAATGTGTATCTCAGGCGAGGATTACCAAGGCAACTCTGGGATGGGAAGCAGGTGGGAAACGCTAGTGTTAGGCTAATATCACAACTGGTTAAGACCCTAAATGTCATGTGTCCCTCCTCTTGTGCACCACCTGGCTACTGAATGCCTGTAGAGTTGGTCAGTGGGCACAGAGACTGGAATAAATGGTATCACACATACCTCATGTGTTGCAGGGTGCAGCATACAGCATTGCCTGTGCTGAGCCTTGGTGGTGACTGATGGCTGTGTTCCTGCTATCCCACATGCTGGCCACCACCAAGGGATGAAAAAATGACATGTATTGACCTGAGCTTGAGCTTATCAAGCGCCTAGTGGCACAGATGTGGAGAGAAGGGGAAAGCTTCCAGACCTGAGTGCTAGAGAGCCTGAGCCTCCTGTCAAGAAGATGGAGCCCAGGGAAGGAGAGAGAAACCGGGCAGAGACAGGATGCCCTGCAAAGCAGTGCTGTGGCTAGCAAGAATGGCAGGGTTCTGGAAGGAGTGTGTGATGATGTGACATGACTGACAGATTTGTGACCTCAGCTGCTTCTGTTCTTAGTGAAAGGCACTTCTAGCTGGCCTGGAGAGCCTATCTTTACAGGAGTTCTTGGAGAGCCGCATTTCAACTCTATGGAACAGTAGGAGTGTTTGTTCCCCATACTCCTCCCAGGAGCTTCCACTAACTCCACAGTGATGTGAGAAAACATAAAATTCACAGTGGAGGAGTGCGTCACTGAAATGAAGACTTTTCTTGCATTTTTACTGCGTTATCACTAACTGTAGCTTTTATTTCAGGATCCAGTCCAGAATCTCAATGAATCTGGTGGTCCTATCTTAAGTCTGCTGTAACCTGGTCCCTGCCTTGACTTACTCTTCCAGTCATTTGTCAGTACAGACACAGGTCAGTTAATTTGTTGGGTTATAAACCAATACTATCATGGTGAGTTTTGTTACTCAAGTTGTCCTAGCCTGAGCTAGTTGTAGCTCTTCTGAGCCACTTGCTCCCTATGCCCTTCTGATGTCTGTGTCGCTTGAGTATCTTAATCCTCTGGCCCTGGCCCCTTCTGTTCACAAAAACATATCCAGCAACCAAGACTTTAGTGTTAGGCATGTGTCTGTGCTTCTAAGTTCTCTCAGTGGTCAGAGATGATTATATAGGTCTGTATGTTAACCCTTGTCCATCTGTCCATCCACCTATCCAGCTGAATGCCTCAGTTCTTCCACATGCTTCTACCCCAATCCAGAACAATCTATTCCAGACTTTCACCTTTGATTAAAACTTCTACAGTTGTGGGAAACCTTGTTAGCTGACTCTTTATCTATAGTGTCTGCATCAGTTTGTTCAGCTGTAGTATACACACAAAGTGAGTTGAGAGTTCTGCTGCTGATAAACCCACCAACCCTGGGTAATTATGTGCACTTAGTGCTCTGTATCTGGCATCTAGTTGAAATACTTTTTCCTTCTCTAAAGCTACTTAAGCTCATCTCCTTGAGCATGTTTACGCCATTCCTGCTTAGCAGATTTATCTGCATGTGGCCTTAGGTTCTCTCTACATTATAGGATAGGACTGATGTTTATGGCTCTTGGTGAACACATGGATTTTCCCAGCCACCCCTTGGCAGGCAGCTCCTCACCCCATTCAGTCTCAGTTTGTATCCCCATCACTGGTGTCTGGGTTTGCCTCCTGTGCTTGCAGTGCCTGAAGTTTTTAGTTTTTTGGAGAGAAGGATTGAGTGCAGAGCTTTGTACGTCCTAGGCAAGGCTGTCACACAAGCACCATGGCTTCAGTGACCCACAGTCACTTGTCAAGTGGAAACAGTTAAGCAGATGCTAACTATTCCTGTAAACTGCACTTCTGTAAACTGTGTGATGCAACCTCGCTGTTCTGCTCTATTCCACACGGGATGTACGGCATCTCTTTGTCCAGGATACCCACACTGTCTACCCACCCCCGACCCCTGTACTATCCTGAGCTGAATGATTCAGCATCACCAGAAAGAGTTGAGTCTTCCTGAGCTCTTTAAGGTCAACAGTAGATGAACTATGCCACAATGCCATTTCATCTACCACCCTTCATCCAATTTACATGGTGCTCAGGGCTCACCTCCAATTAATACACTCGTTCAAAGGCAAAGGCCAACGCCAGTATGTTCTCCAAAGCTCAGCCAGCATGGGGCAGTTCAGCTGTCATGCTTCACTTGTATATCATCAATGAAGAGTACTATTCATAGTCAGTTAGCTTTCATATCAACTAAAAATAGAACTTATTTTTTTACATATTGTCCATTAATTTTCACTCCTTAGTGTAGATAGGTTTTGTTTATCACATTTCTTCCCTGGTAAGAAATTCCTGGGGCTGGAGAGATAGATATCTCAATGGCTAAGATTGAGTACTGCCCTTTTGAAGGAACAAAGTTAAATTCCCAGCACCCATGATGGATGGCTACAACTACTACCGGCAATTCCTGCTCCAGGGGATTCAACACCTCCACACTCATATGTGCATAAGCGTGTATACACACTCATGTATGCACACATACATGCATTAAAATAAATTGTTAAATAAAAGAAATTCTCTGGCATTTCAGGTAGAAGAATGTGCTGTCAAATTCTCAGTTGACTGAGCCATCTGATTCTGAAAGATTTCCATCAGGCACAGAACTCTGTTGGCAAGCTTTCCTTTGACAATGCCGTTTCCTGTCTTCTTGTGTATGATTTCTGGAGACCGTACTGTCATGTCTTATCTGTGCCCGCCTGTCTCCTGCTGCCTTCAGTGATGTAGACTGATGATGCTCTTTGAATCTGAAGAAAGTCTTGACTGTTATACCTTCAACTACTTCTTCTGGGATCCCAATCAATCCCATATTAGATAGTTTGATGTGACCCTGGACTGGAACTGTTTCTGTTTCAGCCTGGATACTCTGAGATCTGAAGCAGTCTACCTTGGAGCTTACAGATTCTTCTGGTGTGTTGATGACAACCATTCTACACGCCTTGATTTGCTGAAACCTTTTGATCCTACGCACACATTAACATAAGTCTCTTCTGACTTGGGTCGTATGGATGTTCTTAAATTATTGAGACACTTCAGCAGGAAAACAGGCAGCAGGTATGCACAGTACCTCCAGCCTTTCAACAGTTTCACTGGGCCCTTCTATCCAGTTCCTCCTCAGAGCTGGCCTTGATCTGTGTGCCCACAGCCTTGGGATGTACATTCCTAGTAAGTTTACCTTGTCAGGCACTTCCACTGCTGTGCTTTGAGTCTTCTTTCAGTGCCCACTTTGTCTCCTGGGAGGTGAGGTTCCCCTTCTTGTCCTTCCATGAACTGCAGAAGAGCCGAGACTGAGCAGTCGTCTCTCTGTGAAGGCCTGTGTGTGGACTGCCATAGGCCAGCTTACAGTCTGTGACCATGGTTGTATGGATGCCTCAATTCCCAAACCCCTCTATCTAGCCAGACTCCGAGCTTTAAGTGTGGCTGTCGTGAGAGTATCTGCTCCACTCCTGTTATCCCTTTGCCTTTATCTGTCTGATCGAGGATTTGTCTCTTTAATTTCTTTTTTTGTTTGTTTTGTTTTGAGACAGGGTTTCTCTGTGTAGCCCTGGCTGTCCTGGAAATCACTCTGTAGACCAGGCTGGCCTCGAACTCAGAAATCCGCCTGCCTCTGCCTCCCAAGTGCTGCTGGGATTAAAGGCATGTGCCACCACCGCCCGGCCGGGGATGTGTCTCTTTGAAGTTGTCTGGCTCAGTGAGGCAGTGCACAGCAGTCCAGCGTTTCCAGCTCACTTGTTCCCTAAGCCTGAGTCGTCCTTTGGATTCTAGAACTGCCATCTGCTGCTTCAGGACTCCCACTGGGTGAAGAAGGTCGTGGACTTGCTGTCTTTTCCTAAGTGTGGAGTGATGCTCTTTTACTTATTCCTGAACAGACATGGAAGCACTCTTGTAGCCCTCTGTGAGGGTCAGTGACCTTAGAAAGCCTCAGCAGGTGGGTGTGCTGACGTGCATGTCTTAGCATGTCAGAGGCTGTTACAGAAGGCTCACTTTACCTCAGGAGTTTGACGTAACCGAATGCCACCACAAGGCTCCATCTCAAAAGCATGTGATAAGAGAGGGAACTAGCTAAGTTCTTTTTGCTCTCTGTCCTTCCCTCATAGCGGGAGAGCTTTTCCTTGTCCTTGGGAGGACGTGGGGGATTCAAGCTCACTCTCAGCAGCGTCACTGCTCTCCGAATACTGTCCCTTCTCTACCTTGACCCCACACACTGTACCCTTCCATACTGTGAGAGGAAACACCTTCTTGTTTGAAAATTACAATCTCAGGAAAAAAATATAGGGAAGACGGGGTCTCCTGTTGCATCCCTGGCTGGCCTAGAACTCACCAGAAAGACCAGGCTAGCTATGGACTCAATAGAGATCTGCCAACCTCTGCCTCCTGACGGCAGGGTTAAAGGTCTATACTATTACACCGGGAAATCTCAGAAACGTTGATATAACAGTATACAATGTCCACCACTACGTAACATGTGGATAGTAATGTGCATTCTGAGGACAGTATACAATGTCCACCGCTACGTAACGTGTGGATAGTAATGTACGTTTTGCGGACAGTATACAATGTCCACCGCTACGTAACATGTGGATGATAATGTGCGTTTTTCGGGGTGGGGTTGTTATTTATCTGTGCATGTGTGAGTAGAGATCAAAGGTCAACTTTTAATTCTCCACCTGATTTTTTGACATAGGGTCGTTCCCAGAACACGGAGCTCACTGTGTTGGGCAGACTGGCTGCTAGTGGGTCCCTGGGATCTGCTTTCTCCACACCTCAGCAGCATGCAGCCACGCGTGGCTTTCACAGGCGTCTGAAGGGTCCGTGCTCAGGTGCTCACACTCGTGCCAAGTCACGACAGACCCTCCACAGCCTAGTTACTGTTATTGCTTCTTAGAAAATAAATGTCACCCCTGCTACATAAGTTCTACATGTGACAATGATAAATACTATTACAAAAGTTACATGATCAAAATCCATGATTTCTAAAATTGTATTAAACATCAAGAAGAAAAATGAAAGACAGGTTAAAAAACAATGACTGTTACATCACATCTGAGAAAAGATTAAAATGTCAATGTTTTTCCACTCAGTCTAGATCATTCTCCATTTGTTTGAAATGACAAAAAAGGATCATTTCAATGTTTGTTATCATATGAAATATATTAAAAATGAGCTTTTGGGGGTTTAAACAGCTCAGAAAGGAAACAAACTAAGAATCTGATGGTATCAAAATAGTTACTTCTTTATTCAAGTGTACTGAGCTCTAATTTAAGACCATTTAGCTTGTGCGTGTCACTGTGCAGCCAGCACCAAACTGTTATGGACACGGCTACCCAGCACCTTACAGTTACCCAGCACCCTACTGTTATGGACACTGCCTCTGTTCCTTGGGTGACCAGCAAACTGGAAAGCCGCTCGGGCCTCACCCTTGTCTGCTCAGTGTGCAAACGTGTGAAGACACAGACATGAGAGCAGCCAGGGCCACTCTGCCAACTCACCACCACCCTGCGGTTCCACGCGTGTCTCTGCCACTGGCTTCACTGATGATCGGGCCATCGATTCGATGTACAGCTGTTGGCCCACATTCTTAATTTTGTTTACACTGGCATAGACCTGCTGCAGGGTCATCTTGGGGAAAAGAATGATAAAGTAACGGTTAAAAATGTAGAAGTGTATGTGTGTGCTAAAAACCACACAAACAATACAGGCCAACCTTTGGGTTCTCCAAGACATGACTAAGAGCACCCCTCGCTTTAATTCCACTTCTTGATGTGCCATGATACACTGAAGCCAATGAAAATGTACTTCCATCTACCCTCAGTACGCCGCTTTTAGAAAGGTGTAGACAAATCCCAGTGTTGCCTTGCAGAGGTGTTTTTCCCTCTGTCTTTTGAAGACAGTCCTTACCGTGTAGCCCAGCTGGTCTCAGACTCTTAACGCTCTAGAAAGTTCACCCTGACTGCTGAAATTTTAAGTGTGTGCCACTAAGCCTAGCTCAGACTTTCGTTTTAAATATTTATCTATATCCACTCAAAACATTTTCTGAAGTAAAATGAAATCTGTAACTGACAAACAAATCCTAAGATGTCACCAGGCGCAGGACCATCACTGACACAGTACAGAGAACCTAGGATGTCACCAGGCGCAGAGCGGCCACTGACACAGTACAGAGAACAGCACCTGCTCAAGGCCACATCTGTCACACACCTGTTCCTGCTGGCCCTCCTCTGCCCAGTGTCCGCTTGACTCACTCGACGAGGTGATGCTGACCTGCTGCTCCTGTGAGCCGCTGCTGCCCAGGCTCCCGTAGCCACTGGAAGCACTAGCATGAACTGGCTAGGAGGAAGGGACCAGTTCAGTTACTGTTGTGCGCAAGGTAATGTCACTCACCTCAGCGTTTCTAGTCTATAATCATCACAAAGCTAAGCGCTTCCTAAACGCTACGGAGGGGCTGGTGCTGCTTGCCGGCTGCTGGTGTAGGACATGCCTCAGTTCTTCCCTGTCCTTGGGGCTAACTCTTTATTCTAGGTGAGAATTATGGCAACAGGTTCTTTTAGATGCCATAATATAACTGCCTTTTCTAAAATCACAAATAATTTAATAAAATAATATAAACTTTATTCTTTAGAATAGAACAAATGAAATAAAAAAGTGGATTTTATAAAATCTCAGATACTTCATGAACTCTAGAGATTTTATAAAAGACAGTTCTGAAAACGGACGGCCTCACAGGCTACGCGACACAGAGCGTATTTACTTACACAACCCCTCACTGGCTGTTCTTTCCAGCAGGTAATTCTCCTCTCTTCCCCTCATAAAGACAAGGGATACGGAGGCCAAGCATATCACTCTACTAATGTTAAAAACCAAATTATTAAAAAACCAAAACACGGAAGCCCAAACTCAGGAGCGGAATACGCTGCTGGCATCTGAAACAGGAAAATAATTCTCTCATCAAGAGGTCAGGGGTCTGTCCTGTGGCCACAGCTCAGTTTGCTGTGTCGAAGCAAGCCCAGCCACAATGTTCTATGCACCTTACCCAGAATAAGGAAAAAACCGAACAGAACTTAACCCACAGAAGCAAAGAGAAAAGCAAGAATGTCTGAGCTTCGGAGGGAAAGAGCCCCTGTCCTTACAGCGCATTCCTGCACAGCGCCTTCACGAAGACTGAGCCAACATAAAGCACAATTTTGGGAATGACGTCGTTTTAAAAACCTCTCACTTTACCTGCAAGAGAAGTTTGTGAATTTGTTCTTGTAATTCTGTTATGTCTTTGTCGTTATTGGCTGCCTTTTTTATTCTGGTGGCAAAGACATCTTCATTTAATGGACTCCTATAAAATGCCAAGTGAAACAACACATCACGAGCCGGATTCATTTGCAATGGAGACTAGAAGGCCCACCAGGGGCCACGTAGAGAATTAGTTATGTCAATGAAACGACTCCTTGACTCTAAGTACAGAGAAATGGAGTTAAAATTCCCAAAGAAACAAACTAGATCTAACAGCCCCTAACCTGCACGGTGCCAGGATAGAACACAGGGCCTTGTACATGGTGGGAAAACACTCCATGTCTAAACTATATCCCCAGCCCTTAATATTTGAGACAAAGTCTTGCTCCAATAGCCCAGGATAGCTTCCTAGCTCTGCCTCCTGATTGCAGGCAAATAACTGGCACAGCTTAGAGTTCTTGATAACGCCAATTTTTATGTAACCAGTTCAGAACTATGCACATATTGTCTATTTAGCTCCTTCTTTTGCTCCCGAGAGCTTCAGAAAGGGCTTGTTTCAGAGTCTGGCTGAGTAGACCTCTTCAGGAGTCTTAAGGTTCTGAAGCTGCCGAGCAGTTCCGGCTAGAGACAGCTCCGTGGTTAGCACATGCTGTTCCTTCCCACCACCCATGTCAGGAGCCTCCTGTCATGTCCTCCTAGGGGATCTGATGCCTCTGGCCTCCAACGGCACCTGCACACAACCACATGCAGATATACACACCTACACAGGATTTAAAGACTAGGAAGAATAAAACTTAAAAAAAAATTACACGAGCATGGTAGCACATGTCTGTAATTCCATTACTCAGGAGGCAGAGGCAGGAGGATCTCTGTGAGTTTGAGGCCAGCTTAGTCTATGCATGGAGTTCCAGGACAGCCAGGGCTACCCGGTGAGACCCTGGTTCAAAAAAATCAAAAATAAGTAAATAAAATTTAAAGCTGCTGAGCACCTTCGCTACCTGATGAAGACGGCTCTACAGCGCCCCCAGTGGTGAGAAGGAGGCCTTCCCAATGTTACTTACCATCTCATTTACTTCAGAGAATTTTAAATGGTCTACTGAGATGGCTCAGTGGACAAAACTGTTTATGCAAGCCTGATGACTGGAGTCTGACCCCAGAGCCCTGGTGCGAAGACGCTCCACCCAAGATGCCCTCTGATATCCACATGTGAATGGCACATCACATGTCTCGTTGTTCCCCTTACACAAAACCTCACACAATAAATGAAAAAACAAGGGTTGGAGAGATGGCTCTGTTCTTCCAGAGGTCCTGAGTTCAATTCCCAGCAACCACATGGTGGCTCACAACCATCTGTAATGAGATCTGATGCCCTCTTCTGGTGCGTCTGAAGACAGCCACAGTACTCATATACATAAAATAAATCTTAAAAAATAAATAAATAAATAAATAAAGCTTACTACCTAAATACAGTGAATGCCAATAAATTTAATAACAAACATAAGCTAAAACTTATTAGGACCTCCTCCTAAAAACTGTGTTAGCCTTTAGAATATGAAAATAACATCTTTAAGAAGCCCTAAAGCAGCAGTTCTCAACCTGAGGGTTGCAACCCCTTTGGCAAACCTCTATCACCAAAAACATTCATACTACAATTCATAACAGGATCAAAATTACAGTTATGAAGTAGCAATGAAAATAACTGTATGGCTGGGGTCAGCACAGCATAAGGAACTGTAGTAAAGGGATTAGGAAGGTTGAGAGCTACCACCCTAACTTGTGATAAGCATTGTTCCAACTGCTTTACAAATATCTGTCCAATGGACTTATCCCTTCAATGTGACCTTTTCCAGGTCCCCTGGTTATTAATGGGAGAAGAGAGAGAGAGAGGAAGGGACTAGTCCAGGTAACAAGGTTCATACCTTTGTCATGTCACGTAACGACCTCTTGGGACCTTGGCAGAGTGGGTACCAATGAGGAATACTGAGTCAGACACATCACCTCATAAAGTCTTCTGATGTAGGCATTATCCCTAACATTCAGTGTGAGGCTGGGTGATGTGGTCCAGTGGGAGACTGCTTGCCCAGCCCCAGGCTGGATGGAAGAAGTAACCAAGAAGTAGCAAAGCCAGTGGTCCAAGAGATGGTTCCGTGGTTAAGAACACTTTCTGCTCTCGAAGAGGACTTGGGTTTGGTTCCCAGCACTCATACAACTGCTTTCCAGAGTTGTAACTCTAGCTCTGGAGGATCCAGTGCCCTCTCCTGGCCTCCACAGCCCCAGGCACACATTCATCATACATACATACAAGCAAGACACTTATACATATACAATTAAAATAAATATTAAATTTTTTTAAATTTAGTATTTTCTTATGTGTTTTGCCTGAGTGTATTTCTGGGCACCACCTGCATGCCTGGTGCCTGCATAGGTCAGAAGAGAGTGTTGTTGGATCTCCAGACTTGGAGTTACAGATCTACAGTGACCTCAAAGCTGAAGCACTGCCCCAAGACTGCAATTATTGTCAGAAGATCACAGAGTACTGGTAGTGCCATGAAAGTAGCAAGAGAAGTCCTCAATTCAGGGACTTTATAGCCAATCAAGTCCATCTTCCCATAACCAGCGACACCTACCCTACTCACCTCTGTTCCCCATAGCAGCAACTGATGAACTTACGTTCGGACTTTATGTCGACCAATGATGAAGGAGACCTTCCGGCTCCAGGGGTTCACAAAGCTGGACCAGCTGGAATCCAGAATGACATAATCTCCGTTCTGAGTGCAGAATCTGACGGGCAAGTGTTCAAACGGAGGGTGGCCCGCATACTTTAAAACTATGGAAAACAACAGGATTAAAACTAAACTCTACACAGATAAGAGTGTACAGATTGTCAGTGTCCTGCTTCAGTTACCAATGTGGGATGTTTTTAGCACTTTAAAACAGGAAACAACTATTTTAGCAGTTTCAACACATTTCTTATTTGGGTAAAGGCTAAACTCTACTTAGAAATGAACTGAAAAGTTACATCCAATCAGTGGCAAAGAACAACTTCCATAAAGGAGCAGGCCCCACCTTTTTGGTGTATGGCAACCATCAGAGGCCGATCTTCTGGGTGCAAGTATGTTAAGATCGATGTTCCAATCAGATCCTGAGGTAGGTAACCCAGCAAAGGCACTGCTCTGGGGCACAGCACAGGAAGCACGTTATACCGGGCAGGTAATTAAGTAGTTTTTACATACTTAAAAATACCCACCCAGGATGGCAATATAGCTCAGTGCTAGACTATGGCCTTAGCATATGTAAAGATTTTGTCTCCTGCTCTGCAAAACAGAACATCTCTTATCAAACCCTTGCCTCTCTATGAGCTCTACATAGGAAGAGCATTAATGAAAAGACATCCATTAATGCATTGAAGAAGGTAAACCTTTAAGTGCCTGTTAATGGGGAACAGGAACAAGCTAACTGTGTCCCTGGCCTTCTGCTACACTGCACCAAAACCATCTCATACACTGAGAACAGGCTTGCAGGCTCACTGTGAACTCAGGAATCAGAAACTCAAGACCACCCACAGACATTTTCAGTACGTTCCTCAGCATTCCTGTGTTCTTCATCATGTTATATGGTAATACAGAAGGTGTTAATGATGAAGTGGGCTATGAATTTATACAGCGTTAGTATACGAATTTATGTATGTGTACAAATTTATGCAGCATTGGTGGACCTTGAATACCCCCCAAGAGTACACGGAAAGCCTGGTCCCCACCCACGGCAATCTTAGGAGGTACTGAAGCCTTCAGGAGGCAAAGCCCAGAGGGAAGAAGTTAGGTCACTGGGGTAACCCCTCGGGCCTTGTCTGAGGTGGCATTAGCTGTGGCATTAGCTGTCCCCTTCATCACCTGAAGAAAGTCTCAACTGTGTAAGTGTCATCATCACATGAGTCTGTGGACATGCCTGGGAGGGACTGTCTTGACTGACTTAATGTAAGAGATGCAGTCCACAGTGGGCAGTGTCATTCCCTGGGCAGGCGGGCCCAAGGCTGTGTAAGAAGGCTAGCAAAAGGCAATTGGTGAATCACAGAGTGAGCCAACTGCAGCCTTCCTCCACAGTTCCTACATTCAGGCTCCTGCCCCGCCCTCCCGCTGCTTCTTGGTGCCATGAAGTAAGGAGATTTACTTCGCTATTTGCTCCCCACTGTGATGTCCTATCCCACCAGAGGTCCCAAAGCAATGCAGCCAGCCAAGTGTGGGCTGAACCGGGACGTGAATAAACTTTTCTTTCCTCCTTACAAGTTGGACATTTCCAGTATTTTATGACAGTAATAAAGGCTGATGGACAAAAA
>NW_022196900.1:110233388-110243253 GCF_008632895.1 Mastomys coucha
AAAAAAAAAAAAAAAAAAAGTGATTAATAATTGGATACAATGTAATGTCAAAAATCATACACAGTATCAAAAGGTAACTACCCTACAGAGAGCTCACAGAAGTATGTTCAGGGTAAACAAGCCCTGTAAAGATGGCTTAGACAGACAGGCTCCATTAACAGGGTCTGGCCTCTGCTTTACACTGAGGCATGGCTCAGTCCCTGGGGACCACACAGACCTCTATGAAAGCAATGCCTGCTTTATCCAGACAGAAGTACTAAAATACAAGAGCGGGAGAGATTGCCCAGCAGCTGAGAGCACTCCAGCTCTCCCAAGGACCTGAGCTAGATTTCCAGAACCCACATGGTAGCTCACAACCATCATTCAAGGATCTCTTCTGGCCTCTTTAGAGGTTCTCCACATGTGGTATAGATACACACTCAGACAAAACAGCCTGACACATAAATAACTTTTTTCTAAAACAAAACAAAACAAAACAAAAAAAACTGAAAACCAGCAATAAGCACCATCTGTTCTCACTCCACCCATACAAGATATCATGTAAATCACTTTAAAAGTACAACATGGGGCTGGCGAGATGGCTCAGCGGGTAAGAGCACTGACTGCTCTTCAGAAGGTCCTGAGTTCAAATCCCAGCAACCACATGGTGGCTCACAACCATCCGTAATGAGATCGGATGCCCTTTTCTGGTGTGTCTGAAGACAGCTACAGTGAATTACACCAGAATGAGCGAGGCCAGAGCAAGCAAGGCTGGAGAGAGCTGGGTTGCAGCGAGTGGGACTGGAGAGCAGCCACACACATGATGGCTCACGGCCATCTGTACAGCTACAGCGTACTCATACACATAACATAAATAAAGTAAATCTTGAAAAAAAAAGTACAACATGCAAGATGTTTACACTAAAATTCCGCCAACTGGTACAGTGAAAAGACTGAAAAAAGTAGTTGCCACCAAGCCTGCTTGCTGGTCAGACCCAATGCCAGAAAGGCGCCCCCCGGCCTCCACATGTGCACAGCAAACACGCACATAAACAAACGAACACATAAGTGTAACTTGAAAATGTATTTGTTGAAGAGGACTCAATCTAAGCTGGACTGTAACCAGCAGGAGCCATGTAAGCAACCTCAGTCTGTCACAGGATGCCCAGCGGCTTGGAAAGCACACCCCAGACCTCTAGCAAGGACCCTGCTCTGTCTTCAGAAACAAATTCCTTTTAGACTCAAAAAAGTCTTTACCTTTCATCTACTTCAAGAAACACACATCCTGGCGTGTGTGTTGTGGTGAAAACTCTTTTATCTACAGGGATTCGAGGAGCTATTAAAAAAGGAGAAACACTGATTAAGGGTCAGACATCCAATTAATCATCTACCCAACTAACAACTTAACACACAAGGAGGGAAAGAAACCCATATGAAATAGCAGAAATCTAACTCAGAGGACCGACTGGTCTGGGGTCAAAGCTCCCGTCCAATGAGACATTTCATTCCTAGCTTGACTTAATGTGAGGTCAGTCTACGGTGACTGCATTCTGTTTACTTTTCCATACAGAAAGGCTGCTGCACTCTACACAGCTTGTTTCTTTATCCTAAATGCTACCAGTTAGAGCTGGAGTGAGGGAAGCGCTGGACACGTGGCAGTGGCGAGCACTCCAAGGGGTGCAGAAGCAATGTGTTACATAATCATTCCAGTATCCCTAAGTCAGCAAGCTCTGCTCTAAATGTGCACGGGAAATGCAGGCAACGATCCAAGAACATGGCTTACTTCAGTCACTTGAGCATGGTTTCAGCTGTAAGACACCTTAAGTGAATGCGTCAAAGCCCACTGCTTGGAAGTACTCAGGGTCACGCCACATGCACACCTTTCGGCTGCTGCAGCTACAGTGCTTCATCCCAGGCCACAGTTACAGCACTGTTGGTTTTTTCTTATTATTTAACAGTGGTTCTCAACCTTCATAATGCTGAGACCCGTAAATACAGTTCCTCATGTTGTGGTGACCCCAACCATAGACCTCATAACTAATTTTGCTACTGTTATGAAAAGTTATGTAGATATCTGATATGCAGGATGTCTGATAAACAACCCCTGTGAAAATGTAGTTCAACTCTCACAGGGTTCATGACCCAGAGGTTGAGAACCATTGGGTTGGCATGTAAATCTATGGTTTTATTATTTCCTTAAAAATATTTTTATGTGCATAGTTGTTTGTCCTTCATGTATGTATAGGAGGAGGCCAAACGGGTTGTGAGCTACCACGTGGGTGCTGAGAACTGAACCCGTGTCCACTGAAGTACAGTGTTCTTACCCGCCAAGCTCTTTAGCCCCTTGTCCTTTTTTTTTAAGGAATTATTTTTTGGTCATTGTGCCCTGAACTAATTTTCACCATGGTCCTACATTTTCAGGTGACTTTTGAACAGGATAGTAATTTGTAGGAAAGCACACATCATGTCTCATAAGAACCAACTATGATTTTAAGTATTAGATGGAAGCTGCTGCTATTTACAAGTTTAGAAATGTATTTCTGTTTATTGAATACATACACTGAAATTTCCAAACACTTTTATAATATGACATCTCCCCCACTCCACCAACTGCTGAGGATCAAACCTAGGGCCTTGTGGTTACAGAGCAGGACAAGCATTCTACCACTGTGCTATACCTCCAGCTATTGGTGAGACAGGCATCCGCTATGTAGGCCAGGCTAGCCTTGAACTCCTTATGTAGCCCAGGGCACACATAACCCAGTCCCTAGAACATGTGCTTCCTGGCAAACTCAACCATTCTTGTGGCCTTTTCATGCAATAATTTTAGTGCTACCGTCTCATACATGACAGATATAAAAGGCCATAGAACAGGTCACCAACAGAGAAGGGACTAAATCACTGTGTCTATCCGAGTGTGAGGCACAGCCCACGAAGCCACAATGGCAGGGCTGACAGCGCAGGAAGACAAGGTCAGTGAACACCAGCCACAAGTGCTTCCCGAGCTCATGCCCCAGACTGGAGCTGCAACAGCTACTGCTATCCCCACACTGCTGTGTGAACACTGGCATTCTGCATCTTACAGAGAGCAGGGCGTACTGACTTACCTTCGTAACCAGAGTGAATCTTTTCAACCAGTGTTAGACAGCAAGGCTCTGGTTCTGGCTGGGCAGAGCTATGTACATGAACCAAATAGGGGAGGATCCGGAATGGGGAGTAATGCCTCTTCCGCTCTCTGTCTCCACCTCCACTGAAGAGATCAAAGGTGATTAGCGCTCGTCCGGGTGCACTCAGCCCACTGCAGATAGGCTGGTGAACGCTCACTCCACAGTAATTCCCAAGACAGAAAGACCCAAATCTAAAATGTTTAGAGATGTCTGTTTTCCCGAAGGGAAGGGAAGCTGGAAATCTCAGTCGGCCCTGGGCAGGAGCACAGCCACTCCTCACTGAGTAAGGGGTTCATGGAGGGCTGTTTACATCACTGCTGATCACCCCACGACTGGCTCATGACTGTGCCCCAAACTCCCGTGTGACCACGTGGCCAAACCCGCCTCTAAGGTATCCCTCTCCCTCCCCTTTAAAGAACGCACAGTCTCCAAGCTTCTTCAGCTACTTCCTTGGTTGCTGCAGGCTTGGCTTGAAGGTGAGTACTGTCCTGCAAAACGCCCAGCTGGGAGAAAGGGGTTTTAGAACCCAGCTTCCCAACCTGGCCTCTGGAGCAGAGCCTGACCCCTTCACAGTTCTCACCAAGGACAGCTCTGAGGACGAGCAAAAAAGGTGTCTAGTCTGTTGCTAGGGGGACATGCCACCATCCTGCAGAGTCTTTGTGTCCAAGTGTGAACCCCTTTCCTCTTTAGCTCCAGAGCCATCGGCAGTGTGGCAGCTCCCCTCACCCCAGGAGCCTGCTTCCTACTCCAGTCATTTGTATGAGGGCCTCCTCTAACCAGACAAGAGTTCATGCTTTTATCTGTCCAGCTTCCCTTCCACTGTTGTAAGGACTCCTTCAAGCCAAGGGTTCTAAGCCATTTATAGATATTTGCCCTAGACATTAACTACTGACCTGTACCTCTAACTAGAATAGGTTCTCATACAGTCTCAGTGTAGACCACAGATTAGCCTAGACACAACTAAGCACCTTTCCAAGAAGGTGCTTTGGCTCTGTGCTCCTGGGCTTCAATTATCTGCACCCAAGATTCCTACTGCCACTTTTACTCCTTCATGTACCATGCCCCAGTTCTAATCCATTAATGAATCCTGGAAAAGCATCCAGTTTTCTTCCACCACTTCATCAGCCTGACCTTACAACCCAAGCTGGTCAGTGCTCTCGCTGGGCTGTCTTTCACAGCATCTCTCTCCACACAGCATCCCATAGTCCTTTCCAGTGCAAAATATGCCTTCCTAATAAATGAACCCCCTAGCTGTGTCCGCTGTAAAGTCCAGCAAACACTGGCAGCCCTACAATAAGGACTGCCCCCTCGCTCAGACTGTGTCTCGGTGGCAATTCCCCTCCACCTGGAACAGGAGACTCCTGGAGAAACGACAACTCTTGAGTCTGGGGTAAGGAAGGCTCTGTTCAGTATGGGATGTCTCATGACTAAAGCAGAGGAGGCTGCCAAAGATCATGCGGGTACTGTTACAGGGGCAGGGCAGCTACCCTACTGGTCAAAGATGGGCAATTTCATCATTATAAAAGTGAATGGTAACTTTGTCTTTTAGAAGCATATTCTAAATTACTAACGGATGGAATGTTTGAGATCTGAGATGAAGAAGAAGACAGGGAAGAACTGGAGGAGGTACAGAGGGCACCAGGTTGACCATGGCTTATAGTTGGCCAATCAGAACATACTGGTTTGCAATACTATTTTCTCTGCTTTTGTTAGGTTAAAAAGTTCTAAGGAAGAGGTTTGAGGATAATCAATCTCAACAAAACTTGTTTCTGAAAGTGAAGTTCCCTGTGGTTTGGTCCCTGCTTCTTCATCTGCCCTCTCCCTCCTTTTCTGTTTCAGCCAGGTTCCTTGTTGACCCTTTGGCAGTCAGGCATGGCCCACCCCAGTGCACTTCTGCTACTACCACAGGGCCCGCGCTTCCTCAGGTCTCTGGCAGCTGGGACCCCCCCAGAGAAGACTTCCTTCACCACTCTCACAGTGCAGATGTGCTAGCTGCAGGGGCAGTGCACTGAGGGCAAAGCAGGGCTCATGGGAGGTCGTGGGAGCACTACCCTCAAGACAGCAGTAATGAAGTTTCTGTCAGAGTGGGTTAGCCCTGGTGAGAGCTGGCTGCTGTGGTGTCTGGCTCCCCTGCCCTGTTTGTCCTTTGTTATGAGGCCATGGCCAGACGCCAGCAGAATCGGGCTTTATGCTCTCCAGCTATGAGCCAAAATGAATACTTCTCCCTTTCAATCTACCCGCTCTTAGATATTCTGTTACAACAGAAAACTGACAAAATGAATCTGAATAAAACAGCAATTTCTTCCTGGTCCAGAATTTGTTGCCAGTGTGCACATTTATATTTATGTATTATTGGTTTCCTGCTTATAAAATTTAAGTAAATTTAAGTACAAGGTAGAGTACTTTCTGGACCCAGCAGCGGTATAAATAATGACATGAGACTTCTACATAGTTTAACTTAGAACTTTTGCTTTGACAATCTCCTAGCTAGCTCATCTAACTTAACTTGACTATCTTACCCATGACCTGCCACATGGCTAGCTCTATACCTTTCTCTGCTCCACTCTGTGTCTGCTCTCTGAACACTCCCATTCCCACCCTTTCCCCACTTCTGCATTCTTCCCTCCCTTTCTACTTCCTGCCCCACTATTGGCCAGCAGCTCTTTATTACAACCAATCAGCAGCGAGACAACATTCACTACACTTCTAGATTGCCTCTAGGCATGGGGGCTGTCTGTCTGACCTTCACCTGCCTCTAGGCATGGGGGCTGTCTGTCTGACCTTCACCTACATGAGCAGGTATGGAAGGACAACTGTTTACAACTACAAAGTCGCTCACGGGCCATGGAAATGACAGTCCTGTATCTTGCCAGCATTTAGCTCTCTGCCAGTACAGAATTAACAACTGAAAATACAAAGACACACCTCACACAATGTAAAAAAGGTTATCCCAACACATGGGGACAAAAATATTGCTTTGAATGAAGTATCTGATTCAGGTGGGCCTGAAAGTATTTACTGTAACAAATGCACATGTCACTCGCTACTGACTGACTCAGTAGTTCACGCAGGCCCTCCCACCTGGTGACGGTTTTATTTTTTTATTTTTTTGGTTAGGTGATCCCTTCTCCCTATGCATACAAATACTATTAGCTCAATTTTATGGCCTCTCTGGTTATATGCATTATAAACATTTTTCCTTCTATAAACATATGGAGTGGTTTCTACCTTCAATACTGATATTAAGTAACTGTGACACTTTACAAATGTTTTTCTCTTGCCTGGCATGGTGGCACCCACCTTTAATCCCAACCCCCAGGGAGGCAGAGGCAGGCGTACCTCTGTGAGTTTGAGGCCAGGCTGACCTACAGAGTGAGTGCCAGGATTACACAGAGACCAACTTTCAAAAAAAAAAAGTTTTTCTTCTTCCTATGAAAGAAACACCACAGTAGTGAAGCTCAGAGGGTGACAACTACCTACAAGAAATCAAATCCTGTTAAAGTGTGGCCAATTTTCTTGTAGACCACTTTCTTTTTAAGCCCTGCTATTAAAAATTCTAAAAACTGAGAGGTAGGCACGAGGAAATCTTATAAATTAATTTTAAATATGACTGAACTGAAAAGCAACAAGCAAGCAAACAAAACAGGGCCTGAAGCATGGCTATGGGAGTTTACTTCAAACCACGCCTCTTGGTGGCACAGGGCCAGCAATTAGCTTTCAGTGATTTTATTTTATTTTATTTTATTTTATTTTATTTTGGTTTTTCAAGACAGGGTTTCTCTGTATAGCTCTGGATGTCCTGGAACTCACTTTGTAGACCAGGCTGGCCTCAAACTCAGAAATCTGCCTGCCTCTGCCTCCCAAGTGCTGAGATTAAAGGTGTGCACCACCACTGCCCAGCCAGTGTTTTTATTTTTCTTCTAAATTCACATAGCAACAATCAAGAAGTTTTGTCGTTGTTGTATCTAAAACAGAATCTAGCTGAATACAAAGGAATCACTGTAAAAGTTGACTAGAAATTAGAGACTGAGCCACACTTTGAGCTCTGCGGCTTTACTTACCAGATTCTGCAGAAGAAGGGTTTCACTGGTGCACACTCATACTGCGAGGCTAGAAAGAGAGAGAGGTGGTCGCTCTGTCCCTCCCACGGCGGCTCCTCCACACTCACAGTCCTGTCCCACCACACTGGCCCTCAAGTGCTCCCGAGAGGTGTTCTCTCAGCTGTGAGAGGCCGACTGGACTTGCCTTCCTTTGCCCGTCGTCCTTCCCTCCCTCCCAGCTAAGCACATTTCTAACGCCACTATGATGTCCTGATGGCACTACTTTGGGGCCTGCAGTCTGGTCCACTGTAATAGCTGGGCAAATCTGGGGTATTTTCAGATCTCAGTTCTCTGACGTGTAAATGCAATTGTTTTCCTCCACCTGAGTTCTGACTTTGGGGAATTTCTACAACTGTGCTCTAGGTTCCATGTATGAGCCTCTGTGACTCTCAGGTACTGCTAAAGTCATCTCTAGAGGGCCAGACCAACCCTCAGCAGACTCATGTTTTCTCTCCCTCAGGCCAGCAGTTTTCACCAGCCTTTCTTAAACATACGGTGACAGCCCAACTGTAAACACATTTTAGAGTCAAATGAATCTTCTGCCCAAATGTTTGCCCAACTTTTTACTGAAAAGTTACTAAACTATGGGAAACTGTTAAAATACACACATCGATATTAACATAACTAGTGAGAATCCCAGGGATTCCAAAATACCGAACAGGGCTATGTCCCTGAACCTCTGAGGATCATAGGAAGAATCAGAAAACTGCCTCTTGCTCACAGCTCTTACACATTACATCAGGCGTCCATGTTCACCACCAGCCACTGCAGAGCCATGAGCAGGACTCTGTGATCTCAGGGGATATAAGCCCACAAGTGCTCAACAAGCTGGGAATGTATGAATTCTTGCTTCTGGAAATGAGTTCTTAAGAATCATCAGATCCTCCTGCGAGGTCTATACAACCGACATTAAGTGGAAGCATGTTCTAAGACATGACAAAACGGAGTAAGTAGCATCCTGTGTCCTCTGAGGTCCTGGAAGCTCACAGGAAGAGACTGCTCGTAGGTGAGCAGCGGGTTGGAGCTAGAAGGGCCTGGAGCTTATTAACTGCTCTCCGTTGAAACTTGCACCTGAGATGGACACAGCAGAAGCATAGCATCCTAGGTAAACCTGATGTATACTGTGTCTGCATGGCGGAAGTGATCATTTCAGGATATGTTAAAGCTTTAGCTAGGATGCAGATATCACGGCAACGATTAACCAGCAGAGAGCAAAAAGGCTGAAGATGCAAGCACTGTTGAAGAAAAAAACAAAACCAAACAAAACCAAAAAGAGATGGCAAACATGTCTAGCATCCTAGCATCTAGAACAGTTCCTGGTCTCACATCATCACAGAACGGTTTTAGAATGAAATCAGAAAAGCAAACACAGACAACTGAGGGTTGAGAATGTGCATTTAGGAAGGAAGATAAACACTACTAGGGTTTTTAAGATGGGAAAGGATGGGGATGAGCTGCTGTGCTCACCTGTTCTCTACTTTTAACATAATAAAAGGAATGTTTTTTAAAAAGTAAGTAACGGAGAGTTGGGAGAAGACTCAATGGTAAAGACACTGGCTGTTCTTCTAGAAGGCTCAGATTCAATCACCTGCACCCACATGTTAACCACCATCTATATCTCTAGTTCTAGGGGGCATCTGATGCCTTTTTATAGCTTCCGTGGGCACTGAAACCCGTGTGTTTTACCATGTGCGGATAAAACACCTATCCATACATAAAAAGACAATGCACTTATCCCTTCAATGGGACCTTTTCCAGGTCCCCTGGTTATTAACGGGAGAAGAGAGAGAAAGGAAGGGACTAGTCCAGGTACCAAGGTTCACACTTTTGTCATGTCATGTAAGACTTAAGAGATTATTCACAAAGAATGTAAAGAGTAGTGAGCAACTTTAAAAAGAAAATCACACGGACAGAATACCACAGAGAAAAGTATGGTCCTGCAGATCTGTTCAAGTAAATAGTCATTTCTCAAGGCAACCAAGTTACTGGGTCCATGAACTTTCAGGGGCCAGAAAAAGTGAACCGTAGCTCTCAGAATCTTACCTATAAAGTCACATCTACTAGACAAAGACATGGAGTCAACACAAGATGAAAGTATGTCCTTCTAATTCAGAGGGAAGAGGGCCTGTACCAATCAAAGCTATTTCTCATAGAATATATGTGAAATCTCACTAAGGAAATGCACTGGTCTGTCACGTTAATAAATGATAAAAATACCACTTTGCTGTGCTCTTTTAAAAAAGAAGAAGAAAGCCTATAGGTACGCGTCTTGAAATCCACACTCAGGTAAAGATGGGCGGATCCCAGAGTTTGAGGCCAGCCTGGTCTACAAAGCAAATTTCAGGACAGCCTTGGCCACACGGAAAACCTTATCTTAAACAAAACAAAATAAACAAACAAACATCCCCCCAAACAAAAAAAAACCCAAAAGAAATAAAATAAATAACTACATAAACTAAATAAAAAATAAGGGTAATGACATGGATTGTATGTTGAAAAAAACATGTTAATGTCTGTTCTGCTTCTGCAAGAACAACCTGATCTTAGTGCAAGCCACTCAGCCAGCACTGGTCTCATACCTCAGTGCAGCCACTCAGCCAGCACTGGTCTCATACCTCA
>NW_022196900.1:110244587-110246279 GCF_008632895.1 Mastomys coucha
AGCCACTCAGCCAGCACTGGTGTCATACCTCAGTGTAGTCACTCAGCCAGCACTGGTGTCATACCTCAGTGTAGTCACTCAGCCAGCACTGGTCTCATACCTCACTGCAGCCACTCAGCCAGCACTGGTCTCATACCTCAGTGTAGTCACTCAGCCAGCACTGGTCTCATACCTCAGTGTAGTCACTCAGCCAGAACTGGTCTCATACCTCACTGCAGCCACTCAGCCAGCACTGGTCTCATACCTCACTGCAGTCACTCAGCCAGCACTGGTCTCATACCTCAGTGCAGCCACTCAGCCAGCACTGGTCTCATACCTCAGTGCAGCCACTCAGCCAGCACTGGTCTCATACCTCACTGCAGCCACTCAGCCAGCACTGGTGTCATACCTCTTTGGGTCCAGTTGTCCCAGAAAGGAAGCTGAGTTGGAGCAGTGTGTGCGTAGAACACCCTCACATCTTGAGGGGCAAGCAGGTCGACAAAGTGCAAGCTCTTGAGGAAACCTTTCTTAGAATTCAGGATCAAAGCGGCCTGCTCAGAAAGGTGCACTAACCTTCCAGACAGAAAGGAAAACACGGCCACAAAGGTGTCCTACAGGAAATATTTAAAACAGACACGGAGGAACTTACAAACAATGCCTCTGCAAATCAGTGTCTTCTGGATTTCTATCACAATACAAGGCTTAAGCCACACACACAACAGGCGCACACTCACCCCTTGTAAAGATAAGAAGCTTCCCAAACAGTTTTCTCCAGCATGCTTCTTAACAACTGTTATAAAAAGTGTACCATGCTTCCTAAAAGTCTAATCTCTATGCCAAAAGCCCACACCGGCTCCCATGCAGACTAAATATATACAGAGTGCACACACTTTTCTGCAAACTGTGCTCTCTACCAGGAGGGACTGTCTTCTTGTCAGCCACGCAGATTCTGTGCTTAAAGAGCAAGCTTAAGATCTCCTTCTCCACAAAGCTGTCCTTGACAGACCTCAGTACACACGAAGTGCATCTCAGACCTGCTTAATTAGCCACTAGCTTCACTTACCAGCCACTGTGATTGCTAACACAGACCTGTCTCCCTGTCTACACTTACTGTGAAGATTTTAGAGGGTGAGCATCTTCTTAAAACTTGCTGTTTAAACGCCTACTACATCACTGTGCATGCTAGCCGAATGGGCTCTACTATGCAACACTACACAGCTCCTGTTGTAGAACTATAAAAATCATGAAGTTATGGTGATGTTGGAGCCTAAACACCAAAGGAAGGAGTCTCCACCATCAACTCCCTATGAGGCTTAAGTACTCTGCCAACAAGAAGAGATTAAAAATGTAAATATACCGCTAAAGTTCTAAAATATCACTACAAAAATGACATCTCAACTCACCTGTACTACAAAATCCAGTTGTTACAACTTGAAGAAGTAGGTATTGGGACTAAGAATGATATAAATACAAAGTAATAATTTGGAGATTAGAAAAAGATGGAGGAAAGTACTCTGCCAGTATTGCTTGTTGCTTTTTTCTTTTTTTTCTTCGAGAGAACAGGATGCTAAGGGGAGGAAATTACCTGCTGGCTAAACACAGGAAACTACGATACAGCACAAGGTACTGTGTCTAACTTCAGAAAGGATCTCTGGTATGGGCAGGAGACTACATAGTGCCTTTTTAGAACTTTCGCCTTTTTTTTTTTTTTTA
>NW_022196900.1:110246350-110278237 GCF_008632895.1 Mastomys coucha
TTTTTAACCTCAGCAAGTGAAGCTTCCAGTGACTATTTTAACATCCAGAGAAGGCCCTTAGGAAGAGTCACCCAGTAGAGATGGCAAAACTCATGAGATCTTACTGTGTTCTTGGAAGTATGTTCAGAAGCCAGAGAGGTCAGGTCCTCAAGACTGTATACAGTCTGGTGTGCTCCATGTGGGCTGAGACTCTGGAAAAATTCACTTTTTGCTAAGAAACACAGGGAGATAAACAGACAGACTGGTGACAACGGTATCTTTAAGAAGTCACTTCTTAGCACTCTAAAGTCAGTGTATTCCCTTAGATGAGGATACCGTTAAGTGTGTGTCCCTCAAAACCAAGTAATCTTCTTGTTTGCATCAAGAATATGGTTAGGTATGCAAACGTAACACTCTTGAGTTTTATTAATCTTGCCTGTTCTAGGTTATAAGGAACAAGAGTCATGCGAAGTTCTAAAGTTAGTTAATAAAATCAAAGTCCATACACATACATTTTTTTTTAATGGAGGAAACACTAGAATTTACAAACTACCTGTTTATCACAGGCTGCGCAAGGCGGTTTATGCTAGGGAAAGGAAAACATTTGTTCTTTGGTTTAGTCAATTTTTGATATACTGGAACTGCATTTCCAAAGTGTGTACACGACAGAAAAAAGTATGCATGTATTTGCTCTTGTCACCTCCATGGAAGGCAATGCCCCTTGAAAGTCTTCCGAGTTCTCCTTAAACTGCCCAACTCTTAACTCTTGCAACAGACAGGCACAAAATTGCATAGTTACAAAACTGTCAGACAAGTCTCCTGGCTTTTCTAACTTGGAAAGCCTAAAGCACGACTTAGATCAGCTTTAGACCAGCTTGTCTTGGCTATAAACAAAGCTCACAACCTCTCGAGACTGGAATCCCACTGCACATGAGTCCTGGGCCCAGCGCCACCCTATTCGCTGCCATTTATTTACCTTGCACACTATGTACACAGCGCAGGGCATAGTTAAGGGCATCTAGGGTGCTGGGTTTAGTGTGTCTCTCGGCTGGGAAATACTTTTTCATTTCTTGGACAACCATTATAAGGTCTTCAGACATTCTGTTGCGGTCTTCATGTTCACTGAACAGAAAAAAACCCAAACAAACAAGAAACGGTAACGGTGGACACTCAGGGACAGACTACCTGATTTTTTAGGGATGTCTGGCCACCTTAACTAGCCCAGGTCACAGGTTTAATGCCCTTTCTCTTCCAGGCAGGGTACATTTTACACGTTCATTCTCCCTTCTTTAACCACTCTCCTCTATCCGGACTCTGGTATTTAGTTGAGTAACATTCCCCCTCCCCTCTATCCTTACAGAACTATCTGAAAGTTCGTTCCCTTTCAGGTCGCATCCCCGCTACCCGGCCCCCCGGGGTCAAAAATACAATAAAAAAGTTGTAAATCCTGCTTTCCCGCTCCAGGGAAGGACAATAAACACAGAGAGGATGGTGGGGAGGCTCCCTAGCGTCACCTGTGGCTGCTGTCCACGCAAGTGCCCTGCAGAGGACCCTCCTGGCCAGACGGCCCCTGGAGCCCCGGTCTCCGACTGTGGGGACCGTCGCCACCCGGCACTGCCGGGTCTCCACAGGGATCCATCCCGCCTGGCAGCCCTCAGCCTGCTTCTCTCTCAGTTTGCAGCTAGCAACCCAAGCCGGCTCGTTTCGGTCCCTGCCATCGCCTTCGGGAAAGACTGGCCGCCGACCCCGCTCATCTGAGGGGCACTTTCCTCCTCAGCATTTCCACAGGACCTGCTGGGGTGACGAGCTACATCGACGGCTCGACGCGGGAAGCTGGCTGGACGGACCACCAGCGAGGCTCTCGGGGAGCGCGTTCAGCCTGCCCCAACTTTCCCACCGTGCGTGCAGGGAAGCCGGCGAGCATGGAGAAACACCTCAGAGCGCAACGTCGGGCGTGAGCGGGCGGAAGGCAGGGGCAGCAGCGCCCGGCCGTGCGGGCTCTCAGGCGTCCCGCCAGCCGAGCACTCGCCGCCGCCCGCCGCCCCGCAGAGCCTCGCCCACCCGTGGACGGCCGGGTCTCGAGGCCGTCCGCGTGCCGAGCGGCCGCCGGCTCCGCCCCCCCGCGCGCCAGGGACGCGGTCCCGCCCCCTCGCCGAGCGATTGGTCACCGTTACCGACTACGCGAGCTCCCATTGGCCACGGGGCGGGGTCCAGGTCGTGCACCACAGGGGTTACATAACCGCGGGCGAGTGGGCGGGTGCAAAGGCCCCGGAGTACCTTACATAACGCGCAGGTCGGGCAAGGGCGGCTCTCGGCCAATCCTGGCTAAGGGGCGTGGCCTAGAAGACCACAGGGCCGGGCCGCGCAAGTCTACTGCTGGGCTTCCCGGAGGCGGGGCCCTGGGGGTGTCAGTCACGAGAGGGCGGGGGCTGCGCAGCCAACAGGTGAGTGGAACTTGTGGTTGGCAGGCTGGCCTCGGGGCTTCCCGGTGCCCCAGGATTGCGGTGCTTTGGGGTTCCCCTTGTTTTAATCCTTCCTAAACTTGCTGCTTTCTTCCCCCCCGCCAGTATAGGTGAGTGAACCCAGGTAGAATCCAACAGCATCTTCAGAAAAACAACTTTAATGGAACAAGGTAACGTCCTTGGCTGTCCTCAAGTTACAGGTTCATTTGGCCACAGGAGGAAGATAGTGTCAGCGACGCTCGGTTTTCGAGGAAACAGCCGGGACGCCCCTTTTACATATCTATCTCTACTCTTCAGAAATGAAAGGTGCAGGGCAGAGCTCCAGCCTTCTGCTGCCTGGGTATACATCAAGAATACACTCGGTAGCGGGTGGAGAGATGGCGCAGCGCTTGGGAGCTGAGCACCTACTGCTCTTCCACTGGATGGTTCCCAGCCACCTTTATCAGGTGTCTCACAAAGTGCCTGTTAATTCCAGTTTTAGGGGATCCAATGCCCTCACAATGAGACACTTGCTCAGTGCGCATGCCCTATCCAGATACACACCACGTAAATAATAAAATCTAAAAAAAAAAAAAATACACTCAGTATTTGTTGGATGAATGAAAGTGTTCAGGTCAAAGAAGAGGAAAATGCCAGAGGGCGGGTATCCACATTTCATATTAAACAAATGACCGATTTTTAAGTCTTTCCCCACACTGGATCAGTCTACTCCTGAGCTCTTCTTCAAGAAACATTGTATGACCACTGAGTGCACACGTGGGCAGGGATTATTGTACTGAGGACAAGACCAAATTCTCTGATACTCAACATATGACACACGGATGCACACGGATGCCTCAAAGTCAGGAAAGCCAGAGATGCTGGTTAGGAAATAAGCTGGTAGGAATGGGAAGGACAGAGGTTAAGGAAGGAAGGAAGAGCGAGCCCTGAGGAGCAGACTGGAGGATAGATAAGGGAAGGCTGCCGAGAAGGGGAGCTGAAGCTGATAGCTTGGGGTGAGGGAAATGGGTGGGCTAACAGAACTTTACATTGTTTGCAAGAATGAGGGAATGAGGGGAAATGTATTCAAAAGAAGACAGATATAGAAAAAAGCCACACATTTGGAACATCCCTCCCCTATCTAAATTTACCTATGTGATTGGTGGCTGTGTGGTGTAGCAGGGTCAATGCTAAAGATCACTTCCAGAAGACCATATTTAAGAAACCCAATGACCACATCCTTACTGGTCTGGTAACTGCCAATCAGCTATGGACTCATCTCTACTCTGAAAAGCACTTTTCATTTAAGGTATGTGATTGTTAACTCCAGTTGTCGACTTTGTCAGGTGTGGAATCAACTAAAAGGCAGCCTGCCAGGTATTCCTGATGGAATTCCCTACTCAGATTATGTGAAGTGGGGAAGGCATATGCTAAATGTAGGCAGCAACTTTTGGTGGCAGCCCAGATAAAGATGGAAGAAGGAAGCTTTGCTTTTTGCCTGCAAGCCTTCACTCACAGGCAAGTTAATCTACCCTGCTGTTGCTGCACTCTGCTGTTATCAGAACTCAACATGTTCTCATGGGCTTCTACATGGGCTCAACACCAGAGGTTTTCCAGGAATCCTCCAGGCCTGCAGTATCAGATGGGAACTTCTGAGGCACTCAGCCTCATGGACTAAGCAGCCATCCGGTCCTCAGCCTCTTCAGTGTGAGGTAGAGCATATCACATCATAAAAATCTTAAAAATATATATCTATCTTATCAGTTCTGTTGCTCTAAGGAATCCTAACACAGGATGAGATCTGCATCTACTCAGAGGAACGTGTGCTCCTAGGAGAATGGATAAGAAAAACTAGTTTGTCAGGGAGGAAGGGGAGCAACAAGGGTCAGAAGTTTAGGACATGCATCAGGTATATCTCCAACTCCACTCCAAGAAACACGACACAGCATCCTGTTAATAAACAACTTTATTCCGGTCTCCATAGCAGGAACATTCCCAGCTAAATGCACAGAGAAGCGAGGTATTACTGTGTTAATAAAGGAGCCAATGAGTTACATGGGACAGACTATGAGGAGACAGCACCAAAGTTGTGAGGTCAGACCAGGACAGAGGCCCTAGGCTGATGTGGCAAGGCATATCTTCAACATCTGTATTGTTTCAGTAATGGTAGGGGAATAGATAAAAAAAACAACTAGAATCAGATTCTATGACATCTTGACTAATGCTGCTTTTCAGGACATTCTAGTGGCACTGCCATAGGCAAGCAGCTTGCCCTTCACCACTTCCTCTATTTCACCCATGCCTGAACTCCCATCTTTGAGACAAGCCTCGACAAAAGTCTCAGACAGCAATGGCTACATTCTAAGAGCAGCAGGCATCTCTGGCTAGTTATCCTCTAGGAGTGACCGGTGCCTCACCTCAAGCAGAATACAGAGGATGAGCAAAAGCAGCAAACAGTCTTCCGGAACTCTGCAGACTGATGCCTTTGTGAGGCCGCACAGCTGCTGCTCACATCGCGCTGGAGGCCACAGCCTAGTTCAGTCTGCAAAGTGTTGGCTAAGTATTCTGTCTACAGGTGTGATCTGAGCCCCCCTCTACAGCTCTAGGAAAGAAACCACATCAGAATGAATAGCTGTATCTACAGCATTCCATAGGAAGGACTGCCAAGATGCTGAAGGCTCATATAGTATTAACATTTTTTCTTAAAGGGCACCTTGAGTTATTACATTTGGCACTTATTTATCTACTAGGGGCAAACTTATGGACAATTTATTTGTATTTAACTTTTGGCAAAATAGAAACTTTGGTCATAGTCCTATAAAAACTTCTTAAAGGGTTATTTCTGATTAAAATACTTTAGAAGTGATAAACAACAAGAACAAGAAAGTAAACATCTTTATATCTAACATAAGAGCATGAGCTCTTCACCAGCATCTTAAAGACAGCAGGAGTCAACAGTGCTGACAAACGGAGGACACTCTTAATGAAGTTACCTAGTTATCAAAATAAGGCACACCCTGCTACTGTCACCGATTTTTGTTAGGCAATAGTGTTCTTCTTGGAAGGTCCAAGTTGGGAAACCAATTACCCAAAGGCTTAAAATGTGGTTTTAAAGACAATGTCAGATGTGGGGACAGCTGACTTGAGCAAAATCCCCTTCCCGGAACCCACAACAAGTCATCAGAGACAACATCCACCTAGATGTCAGCACTCTGAAACACACACGTCCTCTTTCCCAGTCCATACATCTGTAAAGGCACTGTGCAAAACGTGGGGAAGGTAGGTCACACCTCCAGTTTGGAGTGTATATGAAAAACAAAGGCACATTTTCTAGGCACTAAACTGTATGTAAACTAACAATTTGGAAAAAACCAGTAGGTAAGCTGGATAACACAGCAGTTCTGAGAGAGTCTTGAAGAAGATCCTGGACATCGGGCTTCAGTTTCATCTGTTCTTCATTACGAGACACACCACACTAAGGCAGGGAAAATTTAGAAACAATGAAAAGGGCAGTTTAGTTCAGTCTTTCTGTGTAGATACTTAGTAGGGATTTCTACTGTCTAAACAGGGACAAAGAGAAAGTGATCTGGCCAGTTTTCTACTGTAGCATCTTTACATGCTACAGGGTTCTGGGGAAGATTGAAATCAAAAGAGGAAAAGGAAATACTAACATGAACTAGCAAAGAAAGGCATGCTTTGCTAGGACATCTGCATAGATTGGAATGAAAATAGAATGAGTTCTTCTAATATACAGGCCCAAGAGTGGTGAGAGTAGCTATGTGCTACCTATATGCATTACTTACATAATTACTATTTCTGTACTCCTAGGCCAGGTCCTTTCTTATGTAGTAACCAGGTCTGTCCCATTGCTATCTTCATTTTACTCACAAGGATGCTGCAGTCCACACAGACCCTACTACTTGCTCAGACCACAGAGCCTCTACTACAGTGGCAGAGCTGGGATGGATCAAGGTAGTCTCAACTAATCACTACATTCCACAAAGGGAAACAGACTAAAACTGCATAGGAGAGAAAAACTGACCAGACAGTAGGAGTGAGATTGCTATTCTTCACTTGATCTTAGCCAAACACCAAGAAGTGATTGAGATTTGCTATTCTTAAAGGATGAATGCATCCATCTATCAATCTATCCATCTATCCATCCATCCTATTTAAACAAAACACCAGATTTTAATTACAAAAGCTCAAATATTTAGGATCAGTTTGGAGGAACATGCCTATAATCCTAGCACTTGAAATGTTGAGGCAGGAAGATCTCAAGTTCAAGGCCAGTCTGGGTTGAACACTAAGACCCTGCCTCAAACTTCTCTCAATACCACCATCTCAAAACACCCTCAAATATTCAAAATATTTGGTAAAGAACAATATTTAAACCTTGGACTGAATTCACTCTTTGCTGCTGCACAGAAAAACATCTATATGACCATGGGTAACTCACCAATAATGATGATGACAATAATCACCAGGACACTGATTCCTATTGCCCACATCTGCAACAAAACAGATCCATTTAACATTGCAAAACAGACAATGTTTGCTGCAACAGCTACAGTATGAAATCATTTATATCATTTCTAAAGCCTAAATTTTATATTTTCAGTTAAGGCCTGAAATTTAGTTATAGGCTTTCAGAAGTATATTCCAATCCTCTGTGACCTCTGGAAAGACGCACATTTCCACACAGGCTCCTACTCTTGCCCCATTATCTCAGAGTGTCCTTCTAAACAAAGCAGAAGAGAAAGCGTCTGAGCTCTGATCACAGACATTCTCATTTGCTAAGTCTGCTTCGGACGATATTCTCATTTTTGCTTTCTCCTCTTGTGGAACCACGTAGGATTTCTTAGCATTTAACTTTTGAAATTGGAGCCATTTCCGGAATAGGCAGCAAACTAAGCATCAAAGCCAGCACCCCCATCAGTGCGTTCTCAGGTACCTGGCCAGGGTCTACTGCCCATGACTGCTTGAGCCAGGAAAAGGCATATAGACTCACAGTTGGCCCAGATTCTACCCACTACCCAGAGTCACCAAATGTAACAGTGTGCCTGTGCAACACTTGGAGAATGGAGAAGGCCCACTGTGAAAGTCTGTCAAGAGAGCATCACCTTGCAGTTCTTCCACCAATACTTTCTCTTCAACTTGGCAGCACTTGTTTCAAACTGCGAGGCACCTGCCTGCAGTGCATCTGCACGGTCATCCAGCTCCGAGAGCTTCTGGTCTCTCTCTAACACCTTATCCACGTTGACTCTCATGATGTCAACCACCTAAATGGACATGGTCACAATTACACAAAAAGGAGAGGAAGGACAAAACTCCATATGACATCTACGGGCACTTTGTATTTCTTCCAAATCAGTACTTTATTATGTTGAGGTAAACTTTCACTTAAAAAGGAGGCCCAGGGATAAATCCACACAGCAATCCAGGAATAGAAGGGACTTCAATAGTGGGCACTTACAGGGAAGCCCCTATCAGTATCACATGCTATGGTGAGAGACTCAAATCCTTCTAAGATCTGAAGCACAACAACAGGGTGCCTCCCTTTCATTGCTGTTCAACACTACACTGGCAGTCTTGGGCAGGGCAATTAGTCAGGAAGAAAGACAATCCGGCTGGAAAGGAGGAGTACAACTATCTATGCCACATGTAAGAAACTACAGAAACCCTTAAGACTCCTTAAGAGGAGGTTGCAGAGATGACTCATCAGGTAAAAGTTCATGTTGTCAGGTCTAATGACCTGAGTTCAATCTCTGGGACCCACACTGTGAAAAGAGAAAACGGACTCCTGCAAGTTGTCCTCTGTCGTCTGCGTGTGGTGGATGTGCTGCGTGTTCCCACCACCAATTATTTTTAGAGCCAGATTTGTGCCCATCAGTAATCCTACACTCTTAAGGCAAGATGAGAGGTGGAGACAGGAGAATTACTTGGATGCTGATGGGCCAGTTAGCCTGCATTTCATAGCACAGCATGGCAGAAACAAAAGAAATTATCACCTTGACAAGGTAGAAGAGAACCAACTTCAAGAAAGTTGTCCTCTGACCTCTAACACATATGCTATAGCATATCTTACCTCTTCAGTACATACAAAAACATGTACACACACGCTCCAACACATATGCCATAGCATACCTTACCTCTTCAGTACATACAAAAACATGCACACATGTGCGCACACACGCTCCAACACATATGCCATAGCATACCTTACCTCTTCAGTACATACAAAAACATGCACGCACACGCTCCAACACATATGCCATAGCATACCTTACCTCTTCAGTACATACAAAAACATGCACGCACACGCGCACACACGCTCCAACACATATGCCATAGCATACCTTACCTCTTCAGTACATACAAAAACATCACACACATGCTCCAACACATATGCCATAGCATACCTTACCTCTTCAGTACATACAAAAACATGCACACACACACACACACACACACTAAATAAAAATGTTTAATAGAACTTTTTAAAATCTATAATTCAGTCAAGTTGCAGCATCTAAGATAAACTCTTATCTGTTGCTTTTCTTCATGCCAGCAATGAACGATTCAAAAAGAACATTAACAGAACAGCATCTTTACCAAAAAAAAAAAAAACAAAACAAAACCTCAAAATAAAATTAAAAGCAATATATTTAATTAAGGAGCTAGAAGACTTACAGAATAAAGAAACTACACATTGGACTGAGTAGGTAGCTCAGTGGATAAAGGGCTTGCTGCACAAACATGAGGGCCTGAGTTTGGATGTGCAATGCTCACAGAAAAAAAACAGGTATGGCAGTCACTTCTGTCACTGCCGCACTGGGGTAGGCAGTCTGCTTCTGTCACTGCAGCACTGGGGTAGGCAGGAGAGGAGAATCCCAAAGACTCACTGGCCAACAGGTGAGCTATAGGTTCAGTGTAGGACACTGTTTCAAAAATTAAGGTGAAAAGAAAATAGAAGAAAATTCCTGATTTTGACCTCTGGCTACCACATGTGTACACACATGCATATGCTACACCCATTCACAAAAGAGAAGCCAAAACAATACAGAACACTGCTCTAAGCTGGGCACAATAGCACATATCTGCTATTCGGAAGGCTAAGGCAACACACACGGGGGTGGGGGTGGGGGTGGGAGTGGGGTAGTGGGGGGAGGAATGGGGGAAACTGCTTGTCCACAGGCATTTTCTCAATTGAAGTTCCCTCTTCTAAAATGAGCCTAGCTGCTGTGGAGGTGATCCAGACCTGGCCAGCACACAGCTTCAGGCTTGGCTCTGGGCTCTTAGTGTGATATTAAAAGCAAGAGCAACAAAAGAAAAAAAGCTCAAGTAACTAAAGAGACAAACTGGGTTTTATAAAAAGCAAAACCTTTTGGCATCAATGTATGCTATGAAGAACGTGAAACTCAACCAACCAAGAGGATGGAAATACTTATGAACTACATCTCTGATAAACGTTAGATGTGAAGAATGCATAAAAGAGCCTTACAAGTTAATGACAGAAAGCAATACAATAAAATCATTTGCAAAGAAGTATTTATGAGAAATGTAACTGTAATCCTAGAACTTGGGAGGCTTAGACAAGAGGACCTTGGGAGGCTGAGGCAAGTTCAACAATAGCCTGGGCTACATAGTGAGTCCCAGGTTATCCTGGGCTATATAATAAAACCCTGTCTTAGAAAACAGAAAACAAAAACCAACCAAACAAACAAACAAAAACCAGCAGTAACACAAAAGGGGGTAAAGGACTTGAACGATCACTCTTTCAGAGACACACAGATGGCCAATATACACCACAAATGTGTTCATTGTCACTAATCATTAACAAAATCATTAAATTAATTCAAAACCATAAGGAGATATCACCTCCTGCTTGCTAGGATGGCTGCAGCCCAAAACTAAAGAGCACCAGGACACTGGACACTGCTGCCAGAAAATAAGCAACTGTAGGAAACTACAGGCTATGCTGCCATACAATTACTGTATTGACCAGAAAGGTCCACACCTAAATGAAACAGAAATGAAAACATTGAAGATCTGGCTCCTGGATATTTACAGCAACATTGTATCAGCAGAGAGGTCAGAAGAGCTCATTAAGTATGAATAGATAACAAATCATGATTTACTCAGATCATAAACGATCACTCAGCCGAAAGAGGAAACAAGGTGCCAGCACAGGCTACAACCTCCATTAACATGGGACACACTGAGGAGAGAGAAGCCTAACACGGAGCCTGGAACACGCTACACCTGGAATAGGCAAACCCAAAGAAACAGCTGACTACAGGTTACCAGGCAACCAGGAGAATGAGGGGTGAGTGACTATGAGTTGAGGGTGCTTCTCAGTAGAGACAAAAGTGTTCTGAAAGGAGAAAGAGGTGGTGACTGTGCAAACCACTGAATATGCTAAACATATTATACACTAAATGTCAAACTTTTAAAAATGCTTAATTGGGCCGGGCTTTGGTGGTGCATGCCTTTAATCACAGTACTTGGGAGGCAGAGGCAGGCAGATTTCTGAATTCGAGGCCAGCCTGGTCTACAGAGTGAGTTCCAGGACAGCCAGGGCTATACAGAGAAACCCTGTCTGAAAAAACCAAACCAAACCAAACCAAAACACTTAACTGTATGTTACAGGAATTTCTCCTCAAAGAACAAAAACTAGATTCTCTTTAAAATTTCTTTAATTTCTAAAAAGGATAGAATTTGAGCTTTTTAAGTAACAGAATTAGTGTAAAGGCCTAAAATGTTCAGAATTAAGTTCATAAGAAATCATCATAGCAAAATCTTTCTGTATGATTTAATAATAGTATCTAAGATAGCTAGTTCTAGGACAGCTAAAAGAAGAAAGATTGTGCCAGGTGGTGTTGGCGCCATGTCTTTAATCGCAGCACTCAGGAGGCAGAGGCAGGTGGATCTAAGCTTAAGGCCAGCCTGGGTTACAATATGAGTTCCAGGACAGCTAGGACTACACAGAGAAACCCTGTCTGCGAGATGTGTGTGTGTGTGTGTGTGTGTGTGTGTGTGTGTGTGTATGAGTGGGGAGATGGGTTCAACCTGGGTTTAGTTCCCAGAACCAATAAAACAGTTGAAAACCTCTGTAACTCTAGGTCCAAGGGTTTTGATATCTTCTTCTGGCCTCTGCAGAAACTGCATACACACACACACACACACACACACACACACACACACACACACACATACACTACACACACACACACTCACTACACACATACATGTAGGCAAAAAAAACCTCATACAATTATAAAAAGAATGTGGAAATACTGGTCTGAGTTTCTCACAGGGTCTTCACTGTAGTTCTACATGCATAGACTCCACTAGCTCAAGGATTCCAGAGAGAGCTGGGGCTACAGTGGTTCTACCTGCTATGGGTCCTTCAACAAATATCAGAGAAAGTGTCTCCAAAGACCTGCCTCTCTTAGGGAACTAGTAAACCTGGCTATCAGACACACACCAATCTGGAAACAAAACAACCCAGATCAGAAAGACTTGTTCCTGGCTTGAGCAATCCGATTACCCTATCTTACAAGTGGCTCTGGGACAAGCTTTCAGATATGTTTTAGGTTTGTGATTTGATAGTAGAAAAATTAGTATGAAACCAGGAAGAGTCTCCTTTGTGCTTAGAAGATGGCTTCTAGAACATTCAGGCAAAATACTCATATACATAAAATAAATCTTAAAAAAGAATATGGAAATACTGGTCTGAGTTCTCATAGAATCTTTACTATTGCCCTGCAAATACACGTTTAGAAATATGACTTCTGATATAGTCAAAGTTTATGCTCACACATCGATGATACTTTTTTTTCCCTAACATGAAAAAAAATTAATTACATGCGTGTGTCTGTGTGTAGGTGTGTGTAGGTGCATGCAGGTGCTTTAGGAGCAGTTACAGGCAGCTTCGTGGTACAAATGAGAGTGCTTGGAACCCAGGTGGACCCTCTGCTAGAACAAGTACTCCTAAGACATCTTTCTCCCTCCGATGACTCATTTTCTAAATAAAATTCTAGAGAATTCATGTTTGTTTAAAAGTCACATTTAAAACTTTAGAGCAGTACCTCATCTACTTGATTTTGTGTCTGCTGGAGTCTTCGATTGCTGCCAGTGGCAGCACTTGACCCCGAAGGCACACCTGTAGACCTGAAAAGGTATGAAGTCACAAGGATGAGCGCATTATAATTCCTAGGGCACTTGAGAAGCAAACATGTAATCCCAATGCTCTGACCACAACATGGGAGGTGGACACATGAGAATCCTGGCAGCCTAAGGGCCAGCTCACCTGATACATGCAGCACTGAGCAAGAGATACTGTCTCCAAGAAGGCGGAAAGCGAGGGCTGACAAGTGAGACTGTTCTCTATGCTCCAGTCCACTGTGGCGTGTCTGTGTGTCTAAACTTATGCTGGGACTGACTCTTAACTCCTTATACTGCAAGTACTTCTTAAAAGTCCTGCAGTAAGAAACAAAGGCACTACTGTGTTTTTATAACCCCTTAATAATTCTTAAGACTGTATCACTTGATAGTGACCAAAGTCTGAAACAAATGTTTAACAAGATCTGTTTTGTGTCAATAAAGTGCTTTTTTTTTTTTACTTGCTTTAAGACACATAGATGCTTAAAGGCCCTCAGTAGACTCTTGATCTTTTTGTTGTGGCAAGAACTGTCTTATAATGAGGAACAATCACAGAACAGACGATATGGAGAAGTAGGTTCAAAGTGCATGGAGGGGGTCTGTGTGAACGGGAAGGAGGCCTAAGCAACTGTTGGAAAGCCACTCATCTCCCATAGGTTCAGTCAATCTGTACTTTCACTCATTCCCACTTTTCACAAGTACTCTGGCTTTTAAATCCTTATTGCTTCCATTAAACTCTTGTATCTAAAACAGCGTCCAACCTGTGCCTTCCTACACCACTGTCACCCTGGGGTTGACTTCTACAGTGCTTTTTAAGTCTGTCCTGTGTCCACCACCAAGGACTCAACACTGATGGCTGTCTCACAGAACTCAGGGTCTGAAAGTTAAACGGGTAAGGACTGTGCTCTGGAAGCACTATCCATGTATTTTTTTTTTTTTCTCTTTGAAGCCTACTAGCTCTTTGAAGAGGATAACACCATCCTTCTCATCTTACTAAAACTTAGGATGAACATGCAGCTAGCTGAAGCGAACCAGTTTAAATCACTTGAGGGTGGACCGGACACTGCCGTTTGCACGGCGGTCTGTCTGACCAGGTACTTCTTAAATGGTGACAACTTTAAGTAGAGGGACACACCAATTCTCGCAGAAGGTTACAATTAGAAACCAATTTTAAAACAAGAGTGTTTTGGCTTAAAACGGAAGCGAAACCCATTCCAGGATGCCTTGGGAGCGCGGCAGCTCTTCCGAGGACGCAGCACGCTGCTCCTCCACGGCCCGGGCCTCAGGTCCCGGCCAGCTCCGGTCTCCCGCTCCCGCGGGCACCGCGGCGCAGAGAGCGAGCGCTCACGGTCGCCCCCGCCCCGCTGGAGGAAGGAGCCGCGCGGGGCGTGGCGGCCGCTTCCTCGGTCGGCCGGGACTCCCACCCCCGCCCTTCCGCGTCTGCCCGCCGTCCGCGGGGCACTCGGGGACGTCGCGGCGCCACCACTCGTCCCGCAGCGTCCCGGGACAGAGTGCACCGCGGGGCCGCCGCCCACTTCAGGCCCCGGGACGCTGCACGTAGGCCCGCGAGGCCTCCGCACTCGAGTCCGAGTACCGAGCAGTGGCCACCGCGTCCGAAGAGGGTCCCAGGAGCGGGCCACCGTCCCCGGGGCCCGCCTCGCCTCGCAGCACGGCGCGTCACTCACATTTCGGCGGCGGCGGCGGCGGACTGCGGAGGGTCGGTGGACTTGCGCCGCGGACAGGCAACCAAGGCGGAGGATGTGGGCGGGGCCGCGGTGACGTCACGAGCAGGGGCCCGGCCGGATCCGGCGGTGCGCTCTCAGTCGCCGAGACGCGCCGGAAGTGGGCGGGGCAGGAGACGGGCCCGGCCCAGCGCGGGCTGGAACCTCGGGGCGGACCGGGTGGGAGGGGCCAGAGCTTGCGCGGAAGTTGCGCCGGCGCGGACGAGTGGGCGGGGCTAGGGCGCGGCGCCTGCGCCTTGGAGCCGGGCTCTTCTGCAGCGTCTCAGCCGCAGCCCTGTCTCTAGCCCTGGAAAGGCAGTTTAGAGTGAGAATGGGTACGTTTTACATTACTCTGAGCCCGCACGCCTTGTCTCTGGGTCGTGACAATGTTAGTAACAGCGGACGTGCCTAACGTTCCAGAATAATCTAGTGGTCCTGAGGAGACAGAGGTCTTTTCTGAGAGAGTTAAGAGGCAGTAGGGAGTCCATTTGGAGTCTTGGCCACAGGATTTGGGAGGAGTCCCCTCGCAGGTTCTCACATGACAAATATCTGCCATTGCACGGATATTACAATCCCCAAAGGGAGCCTCGGCTTAGAGAACTGTAAGGTTCTTCATTTCTGTAATTCCCTGGCCCCAGCGGAGAAGAGATACTCAACTTTTGTTCAAAGGGGGTGTGTAGTATACGTGGAAAAGTGTCCCAACCGTCTCTAAGACGGACTAAATGAGCTCACTTATGGTGATTCACTAAATGATATACACTAAGGTACTTTTCTACATCAGCACGGTAACTCCCAAAGGGGTGCGTGTGCGTTGCAATAGCGGTGGGCACTAGGTTCATTAGTAGCTATAAAAAACATTCTGGGTAGGAGGAAATGGAGATAGCCAGCACAGGCTTGCTGGAGTGTGGTGCTGGGCTTAAGTAAACAGCGAACAGAAAATGCAGTGGGCTCCTGGTGGGAGGTACAGAGTGTGAAATTGGCACTAGTTCTGAAGTACATCAGAAGTGAAGTACTCCCAGAGAGATAACAGAACTCTGCATCGAAGAGGACTGGGATAGTGAAGAAGAATACCTAACAGGCCTTTGTGAGGTAAGCTGGAAAGGGTCTTGAAAAAGATATACAGAAAAACAAAACAAAAAACCCCAACTATCCAGTAGAGCTAAAGAGTGTGTAACTTAGTCTGCAGACTGCTTGTCTAACATGCAGTCCTGGGTCTGATCCTAGAACCACCTAAGACCCAGCCTGTTGGCACACCCCTGATCTCAACAAAAGCTTTAGGTAAAAGGTTAAGAGGTTCAAGGTCATCCTTAAGCTTAAAGGTTGGGAATTCTTGGGTATTCTGAGCTACATGAGAAAGGTTCATTTAAAATTGAGATCCTTATCTTTCAAGTAACTGCATTTACAGTAAATCCATGTGTTAAGGAACCAGGCAAGGTAGGTGGAAAGCAAGTGCTTTGGGAAAGTGGCTGGGTGGGAGAACACTGCATGTGGAAAGTAAAAAAAAAAAAATTCAGTTCTGTGACCTCACCCACCATATCCTGGATTTCAGGTTAGGTTAAAGCAAAACACAAATATGGGGAAATTTTCTTCATTTTTAATTTACAGCAGAAAGAATATAAAGCATTCAGAAAACATTTTCCATATTTTTAAGGGCAATTCAAAACATTTTGCATGGTTTCCAGCAGCTGAGTTCTTCAACAGATCCATTGACTCAATGATGCTTTACATGCACAATTACAAAAATAAAACTTACAAAAAAGAAGACATCTAGACTAGTTTTACATGCAAGTCTCAGGGACCCCCCGTTGGGCGCCAACTACTGTGTGGAACTGCCATAAGCGACCGTGCAGCCAGAAAGGGGTTCGTCTTATTGTCTTTATTTCATTCACACAGTACAGCTGATTTTTGAATGGGTAACAAGGATAGCAATTAAATCTTCAGGAGACAGAATAAGATTAGCTATTAATTTTTATCATGAAATCCTACTCCTGGCACTTGGGAATTCAGATTATCCAAGAAAGCTGCGCCTACCTATCACCTTATATTCAAAATTAAGAGTCACAATCAAAAAAGGTGGTCAGAAATGCTTTGTGTCCGTGGAAGTATGCTTCAACCTCACCTAGAATTCACAGCTGTACTGGTAGGTTTTGACCCTACTTCTATCCCCTCCATAAGAACTTCCTAATTCTATGTAAGTCTGTATCCTCCAGAGTTTTCTAACTTATTCAGCAAATGTGGTATGTGAAACATTAAAAAAAAAAAATGTGAGGGTTGAAGCAAATCCACCGAGGTCAAACTATTGGTCATCTGAACCATAAGCAACGGAGTAAATGTATCCAAATGTATCCAAATCCATGATTGAGATAGGATATTCTGAAAAGAGCTGGCTTTACATTCTATTCCCTGTTATGAACACAATTGTTTATGTAAATTACTCAGTGTCCTCAGACAGGTCAAATTGTGTAAAATAATAAGTATGGCAGGGGCAGGGGTAGGGGGGTCGAGGATTGCAACAGCTGCAACATAACCCACACATGTAAGAACAAAATTGGGTCGGGTCAGCTTACAAATGTACAGGTGGCTCCTAGCTGTGGGGCTGTCACTGTTCCAAGCTGATCACAAGCAGAAAGACATGTACTGTACAGTAATTTGAGGTTGGCAGTGAAAGGAAGTAATTAAAAAACAAGTACAATTATAGAAAAGGCACCGAGAGCACTGACCCCAGTTTTTATTTTTTACCACAATCCTTCTGAAGACACCAGCTTAAAGCTCATTTGTGAATATTTTTAGGCTTCACAACAAGCCTCGAGTTTTAACTCACGGTTGGCAGCCAGAACCATGTTGGTTTGTTTATTTATTTATTTTTAAAGAAAATCTCATACCAACCAATTCTCACACTTAACCTGGGAATTTTAAACTGGCATTAGCAAATGCAAAATTGGTTCTCTCATAGGTTAGCTTTGAAAGCATTGGATTTCTTTGGCTCCTCATTACCTGGAAAGTACTGTACCGTGGCACCCTTCCGTCAACACCAATCTCCACCTGGTTTCCCTTTTATTTTGTCGAGTGAGCAATTTTTGTTTTTGTTTTTTTAATTTCCAGCAGGAGATATGAAAACATGTTTTTTGCATTTTGTCCCATTTTTTTTTGTTGAACGTTGTCATCCTAATGTTCTTTGTTGGTGTGAGTGGATGGTGTCAAGGTCTCTAAGGATTCATCTTATGATTATCTATTTTGCAAAAGTAACTTAATTTTTGTAAGCAATATTAGCATTCACATTACTTGGCACCTTTGGCAAAAAAAATTTTTTTAAATAAAATAAAATAAACTCCTGATAGCCAAAATTAAATGTAAACATCCTTTTTTTTTTTTAAAGTAATGCTACTCTGCCTCTTTTCCTAACTCTAAATACAGTAGCTCCTTTTTATTTTTTGCAGGTCATGCTTTAGCAAAATGTTCTTCTACAGAACATTTAAAATAAAGTACTCTTATAGTGAAATAAAGTTTTTTTGTTTCATTTTACAGACCATAGCCACTAATGCTTTGCTTTTGTTCTTTTTCTTGATTTCATGCACATCTTTGTTTTAATATATACATATATACAAACAATACATCCACATTGTTCTCGCTCAGACAAAACTATACAAATAATTTCATCTTGCCATGTTATTGACCTCTGTGAATAAAATATTTAGCAATTAATATAACCCCTTTCAAATATTTTCTCGCTTTTTTTTCTTCATTTCTACCTTTTGTATGTACACAGAAACCACTCCGTTTGGATGAGATAGAGCCAAAACATGGAATTTACTGGCCAGAATGCAGCACCACACTGGTCGTTTAGGTGGCAAATGTCCAGGCAAGGTTTATGATTCCTTGGAATTACTACGGTTTCCAAGGTTACTAAAAAAGGCAACATGCGTTACCAAGTCTTAAGTAACCCTCACTGCAAGAGAGTGGGGCAGACAAACTAAAGTGCTGACCATGAGAAGGGACAGGATGGACACTCTCCTTGCAGGGTCCTGGGAGGTGGTGGGGGGCAAGAAAATGAATTTAAATCCTGTAAGCTGTTTCTCATTATTTCCCGTGCATTACCCGTTTACCACACACCCACCCCTCTGCAAATTTTCACAAGACATTAAAAACCTGCAGATTTTGAAAGTTGCATTAAGTGTGCTGTAGAGATTCAAACGAATGGACGGACGAACCGACGGACGGAGAGAAAAAAAAAACCGAAACGTAAACTCAAAAGCGAACAGTGAAGGAGATGAGGACAGGCGGACTCGCACGAGTCAGGTGATCTAAGCCCTCCACTGAGAACCAAGGATTCCGCTTCTTGGAAGTCACCGCAGGCGCAGGCGCAGCGCTCCTCGTGTGGCTGACGTCGCCCCGCCTGTTCTTATCTATATTTTTGGTATAAATATTTGTACAGTTCCACATGATGTTTGAATACAGCCCTAATGACAAGGAGAGGGGCTTCCTCCTAAGATGAAGCCCCTCCAGTTCCTCCTGGGGTCTTGTTTGTCCTGTGATCCAACAGACGATTTGAGTTCCAAGATGTCTTGCTGATCAAATTAAAAGTTGTCCATGAGAGTGCAAATGTAATGAGCAAACATTCTTGTTAAAATCCTGCAGCGGACTCCCCAGAACTGCAGAGGGATTGTGTGTGTGTATGTGTGTGTGTGTGTATGTGTGTGTGTGCACGAGCGTGTGTGGTGTTGTTGCATGTCTCTGCTAAAAACAGAAATGGAAAGAGTCTGAGAAGCAATGTCACATTGCTAAGGGATGCTGCTGTATGTCTTCAAGTTCCTTGGCCTTTTTCAATTCTTTCACTCTGGAAGAGAAACAAAACACAACACCAGGTGATAACTACCGAGTGGAACTGTGACCAGTAAAAAGAGGGGCTGTTGCCCCCGAAATGAGAGGCCCAGGCAAGCCCCTTCTGAAGACTGACAACAGGAAAACTTGTGAAATTGTTGGGAGACTATCCAAAGAGGAAGATGTGACCCTATGTGAAAACATGTGAACGTCTCACAAGGGGACTCCAAGAAGAGAGCAAAGCTATGGCTGTTGTTCTGAATCAAGGGTGACACTTAATAGCTTGAGGACATTTAATTACTTGAGGAACTTATTCCTCTGTCTGATGGTCTGCTATAGATGCCCCTCAATTCCATGTGATGTAAACAAAGGAATGAGCACCCCATTTACTTAGCTCTGAGTAGACCCAGGGACTGAATCATTATTTCACTTGTAGACTACAGGCTGCTGGCTAATTTGAACCTGACTCTTCAGCCTGCACCAGTTCCTTCCCCTACTCTGCTGTATTACCAGGTCTCAGATCCTCAGAGTTCTTGGTTGCTTCCCATTTCAAACTGTAACTTTAAAGTTCATTTTCCTTCTGAGAGCTCCCAAATGTACCAATTCCAAACAGGGGCTTTGTTGTGCTTATCAGAAATACTACACATTTAAGTGAAACTGCTCCAAGACCACCGTGGAGAGCTCTATAAACTGCTGCTCCAATTTCCATTTTTTAAATGTTAAGACTCTGCCTTAAAAAATGTGGTGCCTGATGAGATAAGGGGTGAGGGAAATGTTGTAGGATATGAGACTATCCCTCTGCGTGGACAATGGCAAGTGCACTAACAGCAGAACAGTCGAGTGCAGAGCAGTGCTCCCTAAGTCAGCCTGTCTCCAAAGGCCATCTGCCACAGAGTGCCACAGAGTAACATCTTCCCAGGAGCTGGCATGAGAGGACGTCTAGTCAGACAGAAGCAAGAGTTCCTGAGGTGTGCTCCTTCACTGTCCCACTGACAGAACAAGGGAACACTGATTGGCAGTGGGCTTGTCCAGACGTGAGTCAAATGTGGCTTCTAGCTAAGTAAGGTCTCTCCTAGTGTTTTAAGATATGCCAGTCCCTTAAAAGTTATTCAAGATGAATGCATTTTCTAAATATATTCAATAAAACTCAGGCAAATAGGAACATTCAGGGAGGAGGGAGAACCAAACTATTGGTGGATCACACAGGCTGGCAATGAATGGAAAGAAACGTATATTCTGAGCACTTTTAAGAACTTTCAGATTTACAACCTTCAAACCAAATCATTTCATAGGACTGTGAAAGCTGTTGTGATCTCTTCAGAGAAAGAAGATGTATCCTTTGGAAGAAAGCCCTCATCATTTATATTAAATTGCTGTCGCACATGAAAACTTGCTTATCTAACTTACTGCCTACACCAAGCACAGCTTACTTACAAATGGCAGTGTATCTCCTAAACTGTCCCTTTTTAAAGCTGTATCTAGTATGCTTGTTGTTGATGATGTTGCTTGTTGAAGACAGGGTCTCTCTGTGTAGCCCTGGCTGTCCTGGAACTCACTTTGTAGACCAGACTGGCCCCAAACTCAGAGATCCGCCTGAGTGCTGAGATCAAAAAGGTGTGCTCCACCACTGCCCGGCTTAATGTGCATTTAAGAATTAAGGATACCATAGCAAATTAGGTCCTAGGGTATGGCACCATGTTACAGTGTAGAATAGTATAGGATTACAGGCCCCTAATTTTGGACATGCATACTTGATAAGTGGCTTCTTAAAATTGAAACATGCTATAGGTCTCTGTTCAGTTTTTAAACATGCAGCATCTAGGCTAACACCCCTTTTGGCTGGAACAATGCAAGGCATGCATGGATGCCAAGCTTACGTCCAGACATGCAGTGCCTGTGCTTACTCAGACCCATCAGCCAAAGTCCTGCAAGATGTGCATGCGATGTCCAACACCATGTTCTGTTTGTGCATTAGCACAGAACTCACTCACAGCACCACTGCCGAGACCTCTAGAGTTTCAAGATGTCTGAACTCAGAATCTGGTGGCATCACCACAGAGACAGACCTTCATCTTTCTAGAAACATCAGAAATGCTTTACATATATTAACTTCATCACTGAGGTGAAATAAAAAGGAGACTGGAATGTTTTAGGCAACTCCATACCAAAGAATCTGTAATCAGCTGGTCAGGATAGGTGTAAGTTAACTCTCTACATCGAGCTAAACGGTCATGAGGATGGGCTTTTGAAGATATCCCCCTGCCTCTAACACTTACTTCTTTCAGAACTAGTTAAAATGGCACTAAGTTTTCACAAAGGTTTAAGTCGCCACATAATGAATGCTGAATTAATTATGAATTAATGATGTCATCACAGACCACTTAAGGAGAGAGGCATGTCCACACACACAGGAAGTCTAGATAGGAAAAATGAGAACATTGCAACTTTCAGGTACATTAACTTCATCACACTCTACTGGAATTATGCATGACATCAGAGGAGCGAAATGCCATAGGACTTTACCTTAAACAGAAGCTTATTAAGGGATGAACTAGAGAAAAGACCAATCACACTCCAGTATCATTAAAGGTTACCGAGTGTCTGTAACTAAAACAGCCACGGTCTCTAAGATTCAGAGGAACTACACAACCTACCTCAGCCCGTGCAGCTGATAAGTATCAGCAACTTGAACTCATGTCTGTCTGACTTCAAAACCATTCTGTTCCACTCCAACAGTATTGTTTTTAAATTCCTACTATATTGTTTTTTTCCAAAAGACTTTACTAGGAAAAATAAATCTGGACCATAGTTTGAATGAAGTAGTAATGATTCTGTTTTCTCCACTCTAAGACACCATCGTTTGTGAAGCACTATATTGAATTTAATTATAATCTTATGGAGGAAACACCCTCATACAAAAGTGCACCTGGCCTAAGGCAATCCTGGGACCCTAAAACACAAATAAAGAATGTATCTATTATCCAAGAAGGCAGCCTGCAATGTAAGCAGACACACCCTGCGGACACCAGCCCACTGAGACAGCAAGGAACCAGCCCTGCGCCGTGGGTCCTGCTGAAATCACCAAAGAGGGCTTCTCAGTACTTAAAGAGAAGATGATGATGAACCAGGCGTCCACATCTCCCTTAGATCAAACACCAGGCAGATAAAATCAAGCATTCAATTTATATTGCCTCCACAGAAATTCTGGGTCTCTAAGTTGATTTGGGGCAGTATCAGAAGTACTAGAATTTTCAATAAATTCCAAGAAACAGTTATTTCAAATGAATATTCAAAGACTTTTTTAAAAATTAATTTTGCCTTATCATTCATGGGCATAATCATTAAAAGGCATACTTAAAACATGTCTGTCTCAATGAGAAAGCTATGAAGTTTAGTCATCCTCTCTGCGTCTCCTCTCCTGCTGCTGTGTTCTCCGTGAACCACAATGGATACATGCTTCTATATTAACTACCATGCCTGTTTGCCATTAACAAAAAAACCAAAGATTTATTTATTTTATTTATATGAGTACACTGTTGCTGTCTTCAGACACACCAGAAGAGGGCATCAGATCCCATTACAGATGGTTGTGAGCCACCACGCGGTTGCTGGGAATTGAACTCAGGACCTCTGGAAGAGCAGTCAGTGCTCTTAACTGCTGAGCCATCTCTCCAGCCCTGGTTTGTCATTCGTTAAGATGTTTCTCTAACATTTTTTATTTTAGTGTGTGGGTGTGTGTGCACGCAGCACTCTATGTACTCATCAAGGCTGGAGGGCAGCTTTCAGGAGTCCATTTTCTTCCTCTATCATAAATTCTGAGGATCAAACTGTTAGTGCAGCCAGCACTTACACGCACAGAGCCATCTCACTGGCCCTAAGATAGTGTTCTACGAATCTGTTACAACTTCATATTATAAAATGTTTACATGGGGGCTGGTGAGATGGCTCAGTGGGGAAGAGCACCGACTGCTCTTCGGAAGGTCATGAGTTCAAATCCCAGCAACCACATGGTGGCTCACAACCACCCGTAATGAGATCTGACACCCTCTTCTGGTGCGTCTGAAGACAGCTACAGTGTACTTACATATAATAAATAAATAAATCTTTGAAAAAAAATGTTTACATGACAGAAACTAAAAAAGTTAGTGGGAAAAATAATTCATTTCTGTTTCACTCAAACCAAAATCCACTGCCTGGACTATTTTGCTTGGTATCTCCTGCGGTGCACACATGTTCAGTATATGAACTTGGTAAACATAGATCTCAATTTTTGAAATTGGGATTCCTATTTGGCAATGTAGCACCTGTGGCTACTCCCTATGCAGTTTAGAGCACAGGTACTCAGGCGACCCTGTTGTTTAACAGCAGCTAAGGATTGCCAAGGTCTGGGTTTTAAAGAATTATGAAGGTGAGGCCCACACAGGACTAAGAAAGGAGTGAACTTAAATACTTAAAATGCCCAGGTTACCTACCTACATACATTCATATTCCTCCCCCCTCTCTCTCCCTCGCTCCCTGTCAATGGACTGTATTTGTTTCTGAATCCCATTACACAGAATAGTCTTCCATGAGATAGAATAGACAAACATAGGCCAGAAGCTATAGTTTTTACATGCACCAGGCTTGCCTTCCTCTAGGGAGAGCAATGAGGAGCACGTTTCTTTCTAATTGTACTTGTGTGTATGTGTCTTTCTGGGGGCACACGAACAAGAGTAGGCGTGCTCTCCTCAAGTCGGAGCTACGTGGATGTGGAGGACAGCAAGCATTCTTAACCACCGAGACATCCCAGCAGCCTGAGGACCACAGTTGTGACTTTTGTATCAGTAATGTAGAAGATAATTGACTAGATTGGAGGTACAAGAATCAGGGCAGCAAGCCTTTGACGTGACCATTCAAATCACCAGACAATCCCAAGATGTTTCCCCCGAGCATTCAGGCTACAAATAACTCACACTCTGAGATACCGAGGCAGTCTCAACCAAAAACAAAAAGAAAGCTGCATCAAATGGACTGGAGTGATGTATAAGCAGCAGCCCTGAAAGCCAGCTGAAGCTCACAGGGTTGACTCCATCAGATGTCCAATGAGAATACATGAATAAATGAGAGGCCTGCTGCAGAGACTCTAGCGAACAATGGCTTCATGGGAAAAGCGTCAGGCAAAGCCGCTTCGTTACATCTACTGGGTGACGCTCAGCCAGAGAGATGCTTCATGAGTCATTGGCTTTTAGCAGGCAGAGCCTCGCAGTGCTGGCCATTAAAGAACCACAGGGCAGCCTGATGCTGCCTTCTGCTTAGTTACCTGTTGCTCTCAGGACTGCAACAGCTTGTGGGAAATTTAGGAAAAGAGAGATCTTGCCATATTCCAGAAATTTCATTTGGATTGCAAAGCAAAAAAGACAGAGAGGCCCAATAAGAATGATAGAGAGCATGTTGTCTGCATTTTAACACACACTGTGTTCCAAAAATATTGATTTCCTAAAAGAGGCAAGTGAGATACAATTACTTAGAGATCCATGACCCATCCTCCATGACATATTCCACATTCATTTCTAACTCCTTGGATAACACGGGGCCACCTGGAATCTAATCCTCATGCCACATTTAACCAAAGATGTGGCTAACACAGCTGCTGGCCCAAAGATGTGGCTAACACAGCTGTTGACCCTTGATTTCGGCTCATCTTTCTGCAACACTACCCTTTTGGGTGGGGTCAGAAAATGATCCCTTGCATAAAAGTGTACAGCAAAACCAATGCCGATTCGAAACCCCCAGAACCTGGCCACAACCTGCTCCAGGCAGTTCACAGGGCTGCTCTGGAAGGTACAGCTGCTTGGCTGAGGTCACCACTCACCAAAACGCTTGGTCGCTTCTCACAAAGTGAGAAAACCCAGTTGGAAAAGCCGGTTCTCCAGCGCCTGTGGTTTGAACACTTAAGACCGAACGTGCTACCTCCTCTTCCTCTAACGAGGATGCATTTCAGAAGAGGGGCCCTACCCACCTTTATTAAGCACAAGCAGTCAGTAATTTCCACAAAGCAAGGCTAACCAAGGACCCTCTGTTGACTGTGTGCTTTCTGAAGCCCTCATTGTTACCTCGTACAGAAAAAGGACACATCTGTCTAGGATATACTGAGAATGGCCTCCCTTATTTATGAGGGGGCACAAAAGGACAGTCCTTAAGACAGAGGACAAAACCACCTTGTATCTGGAAAGGGACATAGCTTTGTGTTTGCATGCATTTTCAGCCAATTATGTCTCAATTCTGAGGCCAAGTTGTGAGTGTTGTAACACTGTGACTTGCTAGTCTCAGTGGTTCTGCTGGGAAACGCCACATGGGGCACACTCGAAATCCACGTGTTAGGCAGTGAGTGCCTCCCTCGCATACCTCTGGGAAATCCTCAAACGTTAAAAATCATCCACTAACCATGTGCATGAAAGTAAATAATAATGAAGAATGAACATTCTCCCCTTAAAGTAAAACTGTGTCTGGAAAGGAAAGGAAGGAAGGAAGGGAGGGAGGGAGGGAAGGGAGGGAGGGAAGGAGGGAAGGAAGGAACGAACAAGCCAAAGCTTCAAACCACACACTTATTAGAAGTTGGTAACTCCATTTTCAGTTATTGGATAAATCAAGAGTTAAGCCTGGGTGAAAGGCAGGAAACAAATGAGCGGCACTCTGGATACAAGTGGGTTTGTACTGGTCCTTCCCCAGCCTTCCAAAGAGGCTGAAATGAAAAGACACAGTTGGTAATTTGGGGTCATCCTGCAGCTGGGATACTCTGCACCCAGGATCCGATATGGTCCACTAACTCTGCTGACAGCGGTGCCTACCTTTGTGGAGGTCGTTCTGCTGTGGGCCTGGCCAACAGCATGTTCCACACTGCACCACAGAATGGAACTGCACATTTTGAATTATTTTTCAGCATATAAACCTCTAACTGGTTTGCTGTACTTTATAAATTAACAAAATTAGCATGTTATTCTTTTTGACATGCCATCTCAGGACTATACACCCGAGAGAATGCTCAGCTCCCAAGGAGAAGTTCAACTTGGGGGATTATTGGGGGGGGGACACTGCAAGTCCTTGAGGAAGAGAGAGGGAGAGGAGATCTTACTGGCAACGGTACAAAGCCATAGACAAGCCACTCCTCAGTAAGGAACTGGATAAACGGTCCCGTCCCAGAAGGACCCTGAAACCCTCTTGGCTCCTCTCTCTCAAGCTCCCTGCTGACTGCGTGAGGCATGAGGGATGGGATGAGATTCCAGCTTCCCATGCATGAGTGGGAGTCTCCAGACTTCATGGCAGAATGCAGCAGGCACTAGAGTAATTAATGTAGGGGCTCTGGCTTGCACTGAAATCGCCTTTAGGAAATGAGCTCTTGACAATGATCGTTATCGACATACCAGAAACTAACAAGCTTCAAAAGTGCTTGAGCAAGCACCTCCAATGTCACTTCCCTCCAGCAGGCTCTACAAACTGCATTAGCATGCAAGACACTGCCACTGAGGCAGAGTGAGTGCTGGGGCATGCACCTGTCCTCTGGAGGGCTCCTTGTGGCTTCTAGTGGGAGAGGTGGAACCTCCTCTCACGTGAGAGGCTCTACCATAGGGCACTAGACTCTCTCAAGGGGGAACAACTGTCTAACACTAAGAAGAGTGGGAACTGCTAAGTCACCAGTGTCGCTGTGCTTCTGGCTTTGGTTCCAGGTTTTCCCTTCAGCAACTGTTTATGGTTAGTCTTATTCCTGGATTTAAAGTAGTCACAGCTGTTCTACACGTAAGTCATTATTTGGGAAAAACTTGTAAAAACTCATTGCTGTGTCATCAGGTTGGCATGGCAGTAGCCTGTACAGGTTGACGTGTTATACTGAATTAATTTCCTCTCAAAAAGCTAACAAAGTTGATCCAAATTCCAGCCCAATGTTGCTGAGTTCTTGCCCTAGCTTTCGAAAAGTTTTCTGACATTTTCTTTGACTGTCACTTCCGATGTGTCTCAGCTGCACTCCCACACGCTCCTGTGTGCAGGGTGTACCTACAGATGGAACCCTTTGCTCAGATAGGGGGCCTTGGCAGTGTCTACTAACTACCTAGTCAAGACAATATCTGCAAACTACAAATGCGATTGGAACAGCTACTCCCAACCATCATGTGGAGTCTCTAGCTAGGCTCAAGGTACCTCACACGATCTGCAGGGCAGCTTTGTATCCTGACTTACCTCACACCGCAAGGAAGAGAGACTCAGAAACTGATGCTCTGGGACAGGGTGACAGCAGGGTGACAGCAGGGTGACAGGGAACTGGTGCCTGTAAATAGGGTGGATTTTCTTCCCACCCTTGCACTTTCTAATGAGCTTTCTTGCCTAAGAAATTTTGACCAATTTTGAGTAAATCTGATGTGGCAAAATGCTGTAGTTACAAAACCACTTGCTGAATGTCTTCCTGTAATGCTGGCCTCAGTCAGCAGGAAGGCCTGTGTGGGAGGAGCTCCGCTGGCCTGAGCATGCTGGGCGTGGTCTCAGAAGCTGGGAGGAGCTCCGCCTGGCCTGAGCATGCTGGGCGTGGTCTCAGAAGCTCCCTCTCTTGCCTCCTCATGCATGTGCACAGCGACTCTAAGTGGCTGCTCTCCTGTTTCATAGACAGCTGGGTTAGTACTCAGGGTTAGTTTTTTTTATTTTGTCTTATTTTTCATTCAGAATGGATGTGAAACTTAACTGGCATACCTACGCTGCAGCCCCATGCAAGCAAGCAAAAAGCAAAATATTGAAAATGGAAGATAAGGAGAAACTGGCTAGCAGGCAGCTAAACTCACCCTTTTGTACAGCCTATGGTCCACCAGGGGGCTTTAGACAGTAAAACAACACCAGAGAGCTATTAGCATGTGAGGGTCACGGCAGAAAGCTTATCAATAGCTCTATTAGCATGTGAGCAACAGCTTTATATCACCCAAAGAACTGGGAGGGGTTTCTCTTGTGGGGAAGGCCGAGAAGGGTTGTGGCAGGGATGGGGACAAACAGGAAGAAAACCCATCAACTTTTAAAAAAACATTTCGATCACATGACTTAGATGGGCCCTGCTGACTTCTCAGGCCACTGCCCCGACCTACCTTGTTGAGAGGGTGTCATGAAGTGTCCTACTTAACACAGACTGTCCTGCTTCTAAGAGACAATAAACATGACAGTTCCACTTATGAAAGTAACGCTAAGTAACCCAGAATGGGGCGTACACATCCGAGGGAAGACAAGTTTAAAATAACCCCAGGAGAGCGATCCAGGACTTCCTCGGGCTCCTCAGACAGAAACCGGAAGTGAGCAACACACATGTGCATCCAGTACGCAAAGGCGCCCGCTGTCTGGTTGTGTGTTTTTTCTATCATCTGAACCGTGAAAGAGCAATAGTCCTCATTGTGCTGCAACTGGTAAGCAGAAAGAACCCCAGACCTGATGCTCTCCTTCCCGGGAGATCGTGGCAGCCTCCCTGAAGATGGGCTGGTTAAAATATGAACTCAGGACACGTGAGATCTCTGGCAAATTCCTTAGCCAGTTTAAAGTTGAGAGGGATTCCTCCGTCCAGCCTACTTTAGCAAGCAGTCTCTTATGCACTTGTTATACGTCAAGTACCTTACTCCTTGACTCATCCCCTGTGAACACAGAACACACCCTACAAGCACACACTGGGAAGTCAGGGACGGCCTCGGGTACTGCTGCTTACACTGCATTTCTCAGATACGTTTGGACTCAAGAAACGACGTGAAGTGAGCGCAGCACAGTTTAACCCACAGATGTTCCAGTTTACTGAAAACGGCCTCAAAAAGCAACGTTAGGGTCTAGACCAGATGAACCAGTCTCACGAAGTGGAGTGGCCGCTCTGCCCCATGGGAGCTAAGTCTACTAGTCTCTGTGCTGGACAGTGTTTTGGGGGCTCTCATTCTGCAGGCAAAACAAACAGGAGGAGGACCTGGACTCATGAGGAGGAGGAAAGTGACCGGGGGGAGGGGGGGAACCAAGGGATTTTACCAACTGAAAGGAGTGGCTTAACGACAGAGACAGGAGGCTGACCGGCTTTGGGGGACCTTGCAGAATCACTCTCCTTGCCTGAAATCGTACCCTGTAGCTTACGCTCCGTTTCCTGCCAGAACTTCTTTAGTCAGCTTATTTGTACTTGTATTTCATGTGCTAGCTCTTAGGACAAGAGGGGTAGGGGAGCCTGGTGATGGTGGAGGTGGAAGACCTTGATCCAAGGCATGGAAGAGCAGCCAGGGCATGGAGCTGCCGTCTCAGGTTCCATCTAGAGAAGGCCTAGCACCCTAACAAGCTCTTTAAGGTTTTCTATTACTGTTGATGGAATGGCTACTACACGTTTCTTTCTATGGTCATATGGAGTGTCTGTGTTAAGAGTAAGTCAGTCTCAAAGGCAAGGTATTTTAAAATATTAGCATATAAAGGGCTTGGGGGAAGGCACCTGATATAAGGTCTCTGAGAATGAGGGGATGTTAAACAGAAAGAGCAGGGAGCACAGAGCCAGCTCTCAACTGCAGAGCTCCCACTCTCTGGAAACACACGCTCCCCGTCCGTGCAGCTCCAATGGCCACAGCTATGGACTACAGGCTTCATCCATAGAGAGAAAGCAAGCCTCTCCCTCCAGCCCCAGACGTCTTACATCTTCAGCAAGAGAGCTCACATTTGAGGAGAAGCTGCTCCAGCAAGGCTCCACGCAAAGATGTTATATCCTCCTCGGGGACCAACAGGCTCTCTTTTCCTTTGTGTTCCCTGCCCTTCCACCTTCGACCAAGTCAGACAGGCTCACTACAGTAAACTGAGTGGAAATGCTCTCTTCTACATATCCAGCAGAGGGCACCAGCCGCTTAGCAGAAATTTCACATGTGAGAACCTAGAGATCTGTCTTCCTTAATTTTCTGTGTGGATGCCTGTTAGCAGGTTAAAGACCTATGGTGAAGACCATAATGCAACTGGTGTATAAATGGTAGGTAAATTACATTCACGCCCAAATCAAAACAAACACTGCTGGGGGGGGGGCATCTCCGTGGTCAGGCACACACCCTCTCAAGTCGCTGCTGCCCAAGTGGCAGTGTCAAGATGCTACCACCCTGTTACAACCTGGAGTGCCTGCTCCATGCTTGCTGGGGGTTTCCAGCACGGCACAGAACCAGCAAATGGTTAGAAAGGTTGGGGCTGCTCTATTATTCCTTAGGAACACAACGGTAGATAAGGGCTTGGTGTACCTGTGGCGACAGCGACGCAGAAACCTCATTATCTTTCGAGCAGCTTGGTCCTGCTTTTTGGTCAGCAAACTGCTCCTGAAAAAGCCAGAACATGACCATCACGAGAAAGGTCCCAGAAAGCTTACAGTGCAGACTCTGAACCGATCTGATCTGCAGCTGGAGGAGACCTTCAGTTAAAGGGTCACAAATCCAAGTTCCCATGGTGTTGAGATCAGCCTGGGGCTCTCCCGAGCCTTTGTTCTGTTTTCTTTAATTTGTTTGAGATAGCCTCTCGTGCATCTCAGGCTGGCATCAAATCCACAGTGTAGCTGAGTCTTCTGAACTCCAGACCCTCTTGCCTTCACGCCCCAAGTGCTGGCACTAGAGGCATGTGCTTCCCTGACATCAGATACGGAGCCCAGGGCTTCGTACACGCCAGGCAGGCACCCTGGTGACTGAACTATGGCCCCGCCCATGTTTTAAGGAGACAATATGAAGACTAAACTTAAGATGGTCCCCCCATATGACCTTACTCGTTTGTCTGCAGTAGGACAAGGGGGGCCAGGTTAGCCTCTAGAGTGTTGGGACTACAGGTGTGTACCACCGTACCCAGGTTTTTTCCAGTTTTTTTGGTGTTGCTGTTTTGTTTTGTTTTTGTAGAAACAGGCCTTCTGGTATTGCCAGACTTCTTCAGTCCAGGAGTTAGTTCTGAGCTTGATACGCTCTCTGTCTATTTTCTGTTTTGAAGCTTCAGTCTACTACTTTCTAAACTGGAATCACTGAGCCCCATGAACTCTCCTGAGTTAATTAGTGAGTAGATCAAAGTTCCAAACAGTGCAGAACAATTCTTTAAGTACAAACCTTGGTCCTGACAAATTCTGATCTACATTGAAGTTGGCCAATGACATAAAAATAACACCATGTGGCAGATAAAAGGCCTCTACAAGAGACTAACAACTTAGAGGTACTGTTACCCAAAGTCACAACACCTAAATGATGTTGGAGCAGAAGGTGTCGCCATGCCTCAGGCCCCACAGAGAGGCAGGTCTAGGTACCGTGCCAAGCAGACCTTCCATCAAACCCTGCAGGCTCCTGGACCCACCTGAGTTTCTGCTGCACAATGACAGCGGTCCTTCGCGCTGGCCGTCTCCGGCCGCACTTCTTGTAAGTCCGGTAGAAGTTCTGAATCAGCACAGCGGCGCGCCGGCTCTGCTGGAACCGTTTCTGCTCGTAATAACTTCGGAATTTACTCTGGATGAGGATGGCCGCCTGTGTCATCTTTTTGTAAAGTGCATACTGCGGGGGACACAGAAGGAACAGGACAGTAATAACAAGAGTTGGAAGTCCTCCAAGCTTAGGAGGTTAAGGGCCCTCCCTTCCTTCCTACCCTAGTCCCTGCTAGGAGCCGACCTCAGGAGGCCAACAGCAAGCTTCCAGGACTTCCAAAATGCAAATAACTCCCTTCAGGGAAGCTTGCAGACAACACTGTATCTCCATCCTCCCTTCAGGGAGGCCTGCAGGCAACACTGTATCTCCATCCTCCCTTCA
>NW_022196900.1:110278247-110290830 GCF_008632895.1 Mastomys coucha
GCAGGCAACACTGTATCTCCATCCTCCCTTCAGGGAGGCCTGCAGGCAACACTGTATCTCCATCCTCACACAGCAACAGATTCTGCCTCTTCTCAAGATTTCCAAAGGCATTTAAAACATAAAAACTTAAGCTGTGTTTTAAGATGAGAATTTACTATCCAATTTAGAAACATTTTGATTCTTAGTCTGCCTCTTGATTCCACTCATACAAAGAGCTACCTAGAAGTCAGCATCTCTAATTTGCTCCATGCCACAAATTTCTGATGGAGTTACAAGGTCCCAAATACAAGGCTTATCATGAAACGCTGACACTTAAGTCATTTCATCCTACAAAAGAGTAACAACTCTCATCAGACACATACAGCAGCCTGGGAATGGGCCCTGGGAGGCTGAGCTACTTGGAAGCCATGCCAGAGACCCCCAACCAACCTACTCCACAGCCACAGATCTGAGGAAGGGACAGGAGCAGGGCCTGGCTCCCGAATCAGTCTTGTGGCCCTAGGAACACAAAGCTCGCCACCATGCCATGTGGGAGTTTCTGACACAGTGAGGAAGTCCCACGAAGCCCTTAAGGCAACTTTCTACCGTTAAGGGACTGACCACTCAGAACCCTTCCCCCATGCCGAACCACATCGCTAGCTGTGCCATAACACCAGCAAAGGAAGCGGACTTCTCAGAATGTCCAAAAAGCAAGCCAGCTCTCCCTTGAGCTGCTTTCGATTCCTCTCCACCCATCCAAAGTCCTCTAAGGCAGGAGCACTGCAGCTTACGGAGCTTGTAGGGATCATGTCACTGTACCCTGAACATAGTGCATGTTCTGGTCCCTGGGCCCATGGTGAAGCCCTTCACAGAAATTAGGTATTTGCCTACTATTCACTAGGTCCAAAGTCACCGGCTTTCACAATTGCCCCAGCCATGGAAAGGTCCACCTGTTAGTAACCCCAGACCTCCTCCACTAGAAAGACCACAGGTCCCCAAGGACAGAGCTAGTGTGGCTGGCTGGCTGGCTTAGCAAAGGAATGTTTGGTGCCTGTGCCATCTTAATGACCCCTCCTTGTGGCTGGTGACAATATGGCTCTGGTGACTCTGGTGAAATGGTTTGTGAGAGGACTTGGTGGATCATTACCTTCAAGGCTATCCATGTCAGCTTGGGGGAGAAACAGAAAATACAAATTAATGTTACTTTACCACACAGAGGGAACAAACCAAAACAATCCCCAAACCAGTACAACTCCCAACCCAAACCAAAAGCAACGAGAAGGCAGCCTGGCTGTGCTAAGGTCTTCCACCTGCCAAAACACTGTTCCTGCAGTTCTCACACTTCCAAAGACAATGCCTTCCATCTTCCTAGCCGAAGACAACATACACTCAGCAGGGGCCTTTCACTTCATTCATTCATTAGTTATTTTTAAAAATACCCGCTGTCATCACAGAATTGAAATCTCGATTCTGGGTATGACATAATCTAGTGCTAACCTGAAGCCTGCCCACCAATCACAGAGACAAAGGGACCATGGTGTCAGCGTTTTACACAATAAACCTTCAGTGTCTGGGATCTCGGACTCAAATGGCCAGAGCTGGATCCCTTGCCTCCCTGCCCTTGACAGAGTTTAAAGAAGTTTGGAAAACAAAACAGTAAAATGTGTTAGAAACCAAAATCCTGGATCAGAAGGAGAAACAGGATCCCAAATATCTCTGTAGTCATTATACAGCTAGCATGCAATATCCTTCCATAACAATGTAAGGGTTACTCAAGGCCCAAGAAAATAAAGTGAGTCCAAGGTTTTCTCTCTAAAACCTTCTCCAGAATCGACAGCATGTATGTAAGAGTGGGTCCAGGTTGGCCTTGAACTTGCCATCCTTCTGTCTTAGTCTTTGAGTGCTGGGACTAGAGGCTTGTGCCACTGTTCCCAGTAAAATGACTAAGGTTTAACACGGAGTCTAAAGCTAATGAAGTTTCAGTATTTTATAACGCCCCGGATAGCTATAAACTCTGACTTCTGCTTACACTTTCCGAGCCTGCTTCTTCCTACCTGAATGGCAATACGACTGCTTGGAGAAGCTCTGAGACTACAGTGCTCCTGGAGACAGGCAGACCTGGGCCCCCACAGTCCAGCTACCCCACAGGCTGGCAGCAAGGCCTCCATGAGACAGGCCTGCCTGCTAGTCTGCTGTTTTCTTCCTCTAGGGTTCTTAATTACAGCAATTCAAGTTAGGTCTTTGTGGCAGGTGCCCTTCCCTTCTGGGACACACAGCTGAGTTTACCTGTTTGTACTTCCTGTAACAGCGCTGGATGACGGCAGCGGCCACTTCCTGCTGTTCCCGCAGAGGTCTGCCCTGAAAGGTGAAATGAGGGAGATCAGTAAACCTTCGTCAACATACAAAGAGCTGAAACCTTTACTCAAGTCAGATAAACTAACATTAACAATTCTCAACAAATGGAGGCTTGAGAGATGGCTCAGCAGTTAAGAGCACTGGCTGCTCTTCCAGAGATCCTGAGTTCAATTCCTAGCAACCACATGGCAGCTCACAACCGTCTGCAACTCTAGTTCCAGGGATCTGACACCCTCAAATAACTGTCATCAAAAGAATTGTCATTATACAAAAAGTTAAAAACTTTACTCATGTTATGTGCCAGCCCAAGAACTAAAACCCAAGTTTACTGGACCACATTGACAACAATCACTAAAAAGTAAGAAAAATAAATTTTAGAATAAATCTCCAACTATTTTTGCTTTTAAAAATCAAACCATGCCAGGCAGTGGTGGCGCAAATCTTTAATCCCAGCACTTGGGAGGCAGAGGCAGGTGGATTTCTGAGTTCGAGGCCAGCCTGGTCTACAGAGTGAGTTCCAGGACAGCCAGGGCTATACAGAGAAACCCTGTCTCGAAAAACAAACAAACAAACCCAAAAAAACCAAAAACAAAAAAACCCCTATATTTGGATGTTAAGAGGCCTAAAATATGCATTTAAGAGTTGTTTTTTTTTTTTTTTTTTTAAACAAATTAGTTATTGCACTACTGATCTGACAGGCTCTCTGCAGTCTTTCTTAATAACCTGACTGGTTTTTTTGTTTGTTTGTTTGCTTGTTTGTTTTTTGTTTTTCGAGACAGGGTTTTTCTGTATAGCCCTGGCTGTCCTGGAACTCACTTTGTAGACCAGGCTGGTCTCGAACTCAGAAATCCGCCTGCCTCTGCCTCCCAAGTGCTGGGATTAAAGGCATGCACCACCATGCCCGGCTTTTTTTTTTTTTTAACACCTCTGGAAACAGCCGTAAATTCCGTCAGGAATGTGTAGAAGGTAACAGATTTCCACCCAGCCTCACCCCCCACCCCAATGACAGCATATGTCTAAGATGGTGACTGAGTCCCCAGGGGCTCAGGGCAGCCCACAGTCCTCAAGGCCACGCGTCCCTCAGGGCTGGCATGTCAGCTTACCAACAAGAAGTTGATGAGAGCCACCCCACTGGTTGCATTTGACTAAAGCTCCTGAAAGTTATTACGATAATAATACAACGTAACATAACATCTTCCAAGAGACATTTTATCAGACCACAAACCACAAGGAAAGGGGGCCAGGACGCACGCTCCTCCTTTACCTTGTACTTCCGGAAGGCTGTCTGGACGAGCCTAGCAGCTTCATAGAGCTCCCTCTGTTCGTGGTCGGACAGTGTGAGCTGAGCGAGCTCATTCTCCACCTTCTCGCTGGTGGACGCACTCAGGAATTCCGACCAGTCTGCCGCAGAGGGAAGGCTGGGTTTCTCGAAAGCCACCTCACTGACTGGAGAGCCTGCGGGACTCAAGCTGGCATTAGAAGACGGAGTTAGGGGCTCAGTGTACGCACTCCTAAGACAAGAGGAGAAATCGGAGACGGTTAGCGGCTACTGTCACCGTCCGTTAATACCCCAGGAATTAATAAGACAAGACAGAATCTACCTGAAGCTACCCTGGCCGGTAAGACACCTCTACTCTGTTTGTGGGTGGCTAAACACACTCAACACTTTGGTTGCACTTTGGTGAAGTTCCTACTGAGCACCTATTACTAGTTTAGCACTGTGCTAAATACTAAGCCCGCTAAGGACACTACCTGGGCTCTAGGAAACTTTAGCCAAAGGAGGCATATCCTGAGATAGCATCAGCTCTTTATTTAAAAGATGTATTTATTTTATGTATATGAGTGCTCTATCTGCATGTACACGTGCAGGCCAGAAGAGGGCATCAGCTCCCATTGCAGATGGTTGTGAGCCACCATGTGGTTGCTGGGACCTGAACTGAGGTCCTCTGGAAGAGCAGTCGATGCTCTTAACCCCTGAGCCATCTCTCCAGCCCCATGACACGGCACCTTGTAAACACTAATGTGGGAGAAAGCGACAGATGGAGAGCTGACAGAACCAGGGTCCTGTGCTCTCCTTGGGAAAGTCTCTCTTTACCCTTGGCCTGCCTGCCTCCAGTTAAATCCAAGCCTTTATCCTAGCCAGAGGATCCCCGAGCCCAAGGCTTCCCAACCTGATGTGGGCAGCGCTGGGCAGACGGTCAGCGTCAGCGAGGTAACTGGCCAGCCAGCTCATCGTACTGTTAATGGTGGCCGGCTCTGTTCTTTCCAAGGCTGAGGACTGCACGGGCACAAAGTTCTCCTGCTTGATTCGGTCTGGTGTGGCCTCGATGATATGCTCCGCCAAGGTCATCATGTTCACCTGCAACCAGACGGCCACAGAACACATGAGCTTAGAACAACAAAACAAAACAAAACAAACAAACCAACCAACCCTTCATACTCTTATTCCCCCCCCACTTGACCCTGCACAGGACATGGAGGGATATGAAAGTTGGGAAGACAGCCAACATAGGCCTCCATACAATGCATTCAAATGGCATTTTAAGTTAGGATGCGACTCACCCTGAGACCCGATTATCTCCTAATCATAGTTCGGCCTCACACCTTGGTTATATCTGAGAGAGCTTTTGTCTTGGGCCCACGGTCTACTATCAACAGCATGTATCAGTTATGGACCCCTTACCTGGTGTGAGTGTGTGTGAGGGGGGTTCCCAGGTAAAACAAGATCTTAAAAATATGACATTTATTTATGTGCCTGCACACGTAGCCAGAGGACCATGCAGGAACACGTTCTCTCCTTCTACCTGTGGTCCAGGACACCAAGCTCAGTCTGAACAGGCTGAGGGCAAATCCCTGTCACCTGCTGCATCGCCCTGTCAGCCTTAAGTATCTATTTTTAATTAAGTGTGTGCGTGTGTGTCTGTGTGTTGGAAGTGGAGTTGAGAGCCACCCGGCACGGCCCTCTGCAAGATCATCAGCCTCTCTCACCTTCGGGCAAGAGCTCGCCAGCCCCCACGATGCCATCTTCCCTCACCAATATCCGACCACGCCCCTGCTCCTTGGCTGGGAAACCCCAGAGCTACGGATACAGCAATCTGCTGAGCCTTGGCTCAGCTATGCCCACCTGCTTCTGGATCTCCTACACGTAGGGAAGGTCTATGGTCCAGCTCTGGAAAGCAGCACTGTGCATGAGCCTAACCCTAGCACACACATCAAAGGCAGAGCGCAGCGACATGGCCTGCAAACTCAGCGCAGGAGGATTCTGGGAGGCTCGCGGAGAGACTCTCCCTGCCTTACAACATCAGTGGGGAGCAATGGGAGAAGCCCTCCACCTCAGCACGTGGTTATGCACTCTCACACACGTACACTTGCAAAAATAAACTTTCTAAAATTCCTTGCACACCTCTTAAAACATGGTAGTCAAAATTGCAACAGTTTAGGTTTTCACCAGATCCTCTGGCTCAGAGGACAGGTGTTCTCAGAAGAACTCCAAAGAGGGGGAAGCGCCGCCCACCTACCATGAAGGCAGCCCAGAAAGTTACTGTGCTATGGGTTCAAGCTTTGCACACTGGTCCCCAGCGTGTGGCGTTGCTGGGGGAGGCTATGAAGCCTCCAGTGAGTAGGCTCTCGCTGTTGGGAGTAGGTGACAGTAAATGCCGTCCACTTGACAGAACCTAGAAGCACCGAGAGAAGCCCCTGGATGTGGACATTTATGAAGGAAGACCGGTCTTTACTGTGCGCGGACTGCTCTCTGCCCGGTATCCAGGTCTGTGCACCACAAGGACGGCAAGCGGGGCGCAGAGAAGCACTCGCTGGCCCGTGTCTCTTGACTCGAGCAGTAAGGTGAGCAGCTGCTCCAAACTGCCTTGACCTCCCAGCTACTACAGACTGTGTTCAACTATGTGCTGAACAGACCTTTCTCCCACAGTATCAGAAGAGTCTAAGACACACACTGTTAAGCACAGGTCTCTGAAAGCACAGCTCCATGTCTGGTTCCTGAGCACGCTCAGTGGGTCCCTGCCATACCCCTCCATGGCCATAAATGTGTGAGCCCGTCTCTACACCAGGTCTTTTGGTCACTACAACACTAAGACATAGAAGACTACATCCCAGTTAGGTGAAGCTTCCAGAAAAGCAAAGTGCTGGGAATGAAATCAGATCTGGGTGGAAGGTGTGGGGGGGGGGGCACTGGGAGTTGACACAGGAAGCAGAGCTGACCGTAGACTTTTCTGATAGTCGGACAGCTACCTAAAGTTGGCTAAAGTAGATTTTACAATCTAAAAATCAGGAAGCCCCCCCCCAAAAAAACCCTATTTAAAATACCTAAGATAAAATTTCCTCAGTGAACAACTATCTATGACAGTGTTTCCATAAAGGGTTAACTAAGAAGAGGAGGTCCACCCTGAACGTGGGCAGCTCCACCCTGTGGGCTGGTGGGGGCGGGCTGAACAAGCAGAAATCGAGGAGCACCAGCAACCAGCTGCTTCCTGACTGCCTTGCAGACAGCAGGCACCTCTTGCTCCCTCCGCTGCCCTACCTTCTCCAGCCCAACGCATTATACCTTCAAACAGAACCAGAGATAACCAGCGGCCCCCTTCAGCTGGTTTCATCATGCCAAGCGGGAAAGTAACCACCCCAGGTGCCAGCGGGAGCCGTCCACAGCAAGGACCAGGCAGACTGTAGCAGGCAGGGCCGAGCCAGGTGCTGGCTTGCGTGATGCGAGTTTTACCAGACTGCAGCTACGCTCATCCCTTTAACTTTGTCCACGGTTCCTTTCATATTCTTGTGGCAGAACCAAGGCTATAACAGTTTCCGTATGAGCCACAAAGCCGGAGAATAGTCACCATGTGGCTCTTTACAGAAAAAGCCAAACCAAACCAAACCAAACCAAACCCGTAGCACCTTTTGTCTACATTATCTGACTGAGGCTGGTGTGGTGGGACGCATCTCTAACCCTAGCTACCTGGGAGGCTGAAGCTGGAGATTTGATGCCAGCCCGGGAACTTAATGAGACCACATCTCTAGATAGAACTTAAAAGGGGCTGAGGATTGTGCCCAGTGGAGGGTGTAACGTGCAAAGCCGAAACGGTGTCATTTGGTTTAACTTGGCAGGCGTCCTCCTGGCTACACGGTTGTTGGCAGATCAGTGGCAGGGTCCACCAGGAGCAGGGGCTATACTGGTAATAGGCAGCCAAGGTTGTTGTCCTTCAAAGAAAACCTGAGAGCTCCCCCAGTGTGCAATGCTCAGGTGTGACTCAGCAGATACATCTCTCCCTGACCTGCTGGCAGGGGCGCAGCCTTCCCCCTCCAGCATCACCCCTTAGGCGGTGGGAGGCGCTCTACAACTTTCCTTTTGTTTCAGGATGTTTCAACAGGAATCTGGAAACAGAGGCCAAGGAATACAGCACAGAAAACCGTGCCCTCTGGTTGCCCATTTGACTGCTTCTACATATCTGAGCTCACGGATTTCGTCTGGTACTCTGGTGCCTCGTTTAGTCTGGACAACTTCTGTGCCCTCAGAGGACCCTGCTTCCTGCGTCCATTACAAGGGCAGTCAGTTATTAGCCCCGGAGGTATTTCACTGCATGCCACGTGAGCCTCAAGCCACAGATGCCCTTCACAATGGCTAGATGACGGCCGTGCTGGTCAAAGTCACTCAGATAATCCAAATCCCGGCTGCAGGCTTCCTTGCTGGCTATTTTTAGGGCCTTGACTCTATTATAACCAGTACCGAAAATGGCAAAGCTGCCATCCTGGTTGCAAGGAAGCAGGGCACCAATTATTAGAGTGTTGTAAGTTTAGTCCTCAGGGGGCTGGTACTGGAGGGAGGGCTCTGTTAAGGGCCCGTAGTCAGGCCCTATTCATGGTGCCCGATTGGCAGAAGGAAAAAGGGAATTGGAAATTGGTCCCAGGGAAGCAGATAAATCAATGTCCCCTTGAGCAAGACCAGACTGCAAACCCTTCCTGGGATGGGATGGTCAGGTGCGTGGGTGTGGAAAGACACACAACTTTCAGAACGGAATCGTGGTGTTGGGGGCCACTGCGAGGCTTGAGCTTCTGCGGGCTTACCTGAGCAGCCTTACCTGAATATCATCCATGGGCTGGGAGCATTCCTCCTGCTCTGTCCTATCCCGGTAGGCCCCCATCTCTGTATTCACCACCTCTCTGTTAGCCAACATCAGGACGCTCATTGGTTCCCTCGGACGCACCTGTGAAGGCGCCGCGTCCTTTACTACACTGGTCCCCTTCGGATTTCCAGTCACCTGTACTGTAGACACACCAATGTAAAGATCTTTGGAACTCCACTTTACTACAGGCTGAGATGCGGGCGCTTGGGAGGCTGCCGTCTCTGGAGTGGGAGGGGCTGCTTCCCGGCTGTACTCCCTCACTCCTTCACTGGGGGAGGACTGATTAGACCTAGGGCTCTGCCTCCTGATATTTGGCTGCTCCAGACTCAGTGCGGTGCAGAGCAGCTTCTCCTGCCTTGCCTGGAAGGGCTCGGGGTTCAATTTATGCTTTTTGGGAGCCGGATAATCTTTGTGGCCCTCAGTGCTGTAGTAATTAGAGGGTTCAGACCGAGGTCTTCTCAGCTCTGAAAAGTACAGTAGAAAGGACAGTCAGGTCAGGTGATGAAAGTAGGAATCCTACAGAACTAATGCTTTACGCCTGGGAGATACGGAGGGCGAAGCCGGAGCGCAAGGCATGGTCCTGAGGCATGAATACTCCCCGGCAGCATAGACTGTACTCAGACAATCCTCCTCCAAAAGTATTTGTTTCCTGGACAAACAGACTTTCCATACTGGGAGGGCCACTAACTACTTTTAAAGGAAAATCAGAAGCAGTACGTAGTCCCCTCCCACCACCCCTTAAATGTATGTGAGTTTCCCACAGACTCCTTTAAGGGAAGCTGCAGATAGCCAATGGGGGAGGCAGCAAGTCCCGAGATGAAACCCTCCTGAATTTGTACCTGGATTGGTGCTCGCAATGACGGTGACTCCTTTGGGTATTTCTGGAGGGCTCATGGCCTCCCTCTGCCACTGGGCCATCCAGCTGTCTGTGGTTGGCTCTTCGCTTGGGGCACAGTGGATCCGGGAGGACTGCCCCAGCTGGGCCTGCTCGTCTCTCTGCAGGTGTTCCAGACACTCTGCTAACTTCACGTGGCCCCTCGACCTGGCAATTCCCAGAGGCAGCCGCCCCAGAGAGTCAGGGATGGAGATGGCCCGGCGGTCCCACTTGTAGAGCACCACAGCCGCTTCCAAGTGCCCCAGGGCACAGGCCCACATCTGCAGGACAGGCAGACAAAAACGATGTCACTGTTGCTGCTGCTAGCAGGGGAAACACTGATTGTGCTGGCACTCTCAGTGAAGCCACTGCATAAATGGTGCCATTACGGCTATCTGATTCCAACAAGAAATAATGGTAGGCATGTCTAACACTCTCCCAGAGTTTATAAATTCACTTTCCGACATCAGATTAGAATTTATCTTTGTATTATATTCAACAAGGGTCTCAGTACAGCTCAGACTGGACTTGAACTGTGTAGCCAAGGATGACCTTGAACTTCTAAACCTCCTGATTCCATCTCCTGAAAGCTTATGTTAGAAGTCTGCACCAGCATCACATTCTGTTTTGAGTCTCATCTTTTAAGCGGCATTCTTGGATCCCACTGGGGTCCGGAGTCCCTGTGTCAGTTTAGAGAGATGGTTAGGGGACTAAATAAACCGCCTTCCTTCGTTCCTTCATTCTAAGACAGGGTTTCTCTGTGTAACCCTAGCTGTCCTGGAACTCGCTTTGCAGACCAGCCTGGCCTCGAACTCATAGAGATTCGCCTGCCTCTGCCTCCCGAGTGCTGGGGTTAAAGGCGTGCGCCACCACCGCCCGGCAGACAAGCCTCTTCCTTACCAGCGGAGTACAGGAGAAGTGGTCCACGTTCAGGGGATCGACTTCCAGTTCCAAGTCAATGCTGTCTGCATGCTTTGTACTGTTGGGGATAGCACAAAGGTACCACACATTAGCCAGTGGCCAAAGGAGACCCTGGACAACACAGAACCCATTAAAATGAAACCAAACTGGGCCCCCAGACTCCTTGGTGTGAAGAAATACTCTAGACTCCCAGGGCAGACTGGACTCCATTCGACAGAGGCCCAAAGGAAGCCGGATGTCTTAACATCTCACGTCTCACTCGGCAGTCTAGGGCACAAGACCGCACAAATCTCCAGGGACCAGTCCTGGGAAAAAGCCCTGGCTCATGGGCCACATGCTGAGTAAGCAGATCCCTGGCCACCAGCCGGAAAGCCCAGGAGATGGAGAAGTGGGGACGGCTGAGGCCTCTGCGCCTGGCCTTACCGCCATTTGATGAGGGTCTGGATCAGGGTGGCGTAGCCCTGGGCAGCGGCCAGGTGGAGGAGGGTCATTCCGCGGAAAGTCTTCGAGTGGATCAGACGCTTGGACTTGGCCCAGCAGGCTCGGCTCATCATCTTTTCACAGACAACGACCACTCGACTCTCGAAGCAGCTCCCTAGGGTCCCAGCGCCCGATGCACACTGTGTCACGAGAAAGTACACATCACACCCAGGGCCCCAGGCCCTCTTCCACGCAAGCGAGACACATGACAGTCAGCAGTCAGTAGGAGACACATTAACACTGAAAACAAAGGATCCTTAAGAACTAGAGATGGGGCTGGCAAAGTGGCATGGCTCCAAGGGCGAAGGCTTCTGCTGCCAACCCTGAGGATCACGGTTTGATCCTCTGGAACCCACATGTAAGCTGCCCTCTGGTTTGTATGCACATACACACAGCTTTATTTTAATTATGTATATATTAATTATGAATGTGCAAATGAGTGCAGATGTATGCCTGAGAAGGTTGGAATAGGAGGCTAGGTTCTCTGGAGCAGAGTTACCCAAGCCACAGCCAAGGGTGCTGGGAACTGAAAGTGGGTCCGTCGTAAGAGCAGAATCCTGTCTGCAGAGCCATCTTGCTGGCCTCCCTACTAATTTTTTTTTTAAAGGAATACAATAGACATGCCAAAGGTCTCAACCCTACACAAAGAACTACAGGCAATTTCTGAATGGTGAGAGTCAGGGAAGTGACCTCCCCAGGACAGAGCACACTGACCAGTTAAGTGGTCAGCCTTGAAAGGAACTAACATTGTATAAACCGAGCAGGTGGTAGGTGTGAGTGTGTGTGTGCATGAGTGTATGTGTGCGTGTGTGTGCATGTGTGTGCGTGTGTGTGTGAGTTTGTGTATGAGTGTTGTGTATGTGTGTGGTATGTGCATGAGTATGTGTGTGAGTGTGTGTGGTGTGTGCATGATTGTATGTGTGCGTGAGTGTGTGCGTGTGTGTGTGCATGTGTATGTGTGTGTGGTGTGCATGAGTGTGTATGTGTGTGTGGTGTTCGTGAGTGTATGTGTGGTGGTGTGTGTGTGTGGTGTGCATGAGTGTGTGTATGTGTGGTGGTGTGTGTGTGCATGAGTGTGTGTGGTGTGCGTGTGTGTGGTGTGCGTGAGTGTGTGTGTATGTGTGGTGGTGTGTGTATATGTGTAGGGTGTATATGTGTGTGTGTGCGTGAGTAAGTGTGTGTATGTGCATGAGTGTATGTGTGTATGTGTGTGTATATATGTACGTATCTATGTATCTATATACATATATACATATGTATGTAATGACAATGAAAGAGGCCATGGAATTACAAGAGAATAATCAGGGAGTCTGGGAGGCTACAGAGAGAAGATGGGGGGTACGGGGGCAGGGTGTGTGTGCAGGTGGGGGGCACAGGGGAAGTATAACATAATTATATTTGGGTCTAAGAAACCATAGCTTCATATGGGTAATAATGAATCTAATATATGCATAAGTTCTCCTTTACTGAAATGTTACATTTTAGAGAGGATTTTGTTTAAGTTGAGAGGAGGAGAAGCAGAACAATCAGAAGCAGCAGGGGGAGGGGCAGAGGGGAGAGAGGAGGGTTGGGGGAGGGGAGCCAGTGAAACAACTCTGTGTGAAGTGGGGGCACAGGTGATTTGCCATTCTCTGTGTCATCTCCAGGTGACACATCACTGCTGTGTCTCACGGGAGTCGTCACTATTGAAAACCCTCTAGCCACCACAGGCAGCAAGTGGCTCCCACCTGGGTCACACCGATAGCTGACTCCTGCTTCTTCTAAAACCAAGGGATGTGGTGTCTCTTTAAAGTGGATTTTTCTTTTTAAAGCAGAAGTGCTTAAAAACATCCAAAAATCTTTTTTT
>NW_022196900.1:110290840-110317583 GCF_008632895.1 Mastomys coucha
TGTGTAGGAGTGTTCTGTCTGCGTATGCATGCCTGTTGTTCACAGAGGCCTGGGGGATTGCAGCTACAGCTTGTGAGCTGCCAGGTGGATGCAGAGATTCAAACCCAGGTCCTCTGCAGAGAGGCCAGAGCTCTTTACCAATGAGCCATCTCTCCAGCCCTCATTTTTTTTAAGTTCTTACAAACTGCAAAGGGGTACACAGGAGACCCTGAGAAATGCACCGTAAGGGTTACTAACTGTAAGGGCCCATGGAACCTAAGTTCATCAGCATTGGCCACGTGTCTTCCTTGCTGGGAACCAGTAACGGATAAAAATCAAAGCCGTTAACTCCAACAAGCTGAGTCCCAAGTAGAAGTCTTTTGTTCAACATGCTCTTAGCCAAATGGCACATCTAGCCTAATCCCCAACTCTGGTGTTATTGTAAAAGCCTATTATTTTCTGGCAATAAATTCCACATAATCCAAATAGGACAGAAATGACACTGGTCTTCAATGCTCTTTATTTTTAAATCTTAAGCTGCTCTTGACCCAGGCAGAAAGCCTGTTCTATATACACCAAACAGACACGTTTATAGAGACATGGAAACCATCAGCCAGTGCCTAAGCAGGGAAAGTTTCCGATGAAATGCAAACGGCCCTGTCTCTGTTGTACGTAGTGGACACCATCATTCGCTGGAGAGACAAGTAGTTGTAGCTGACATTGGATCAGATCACAGAGGGCCAGCTGCCAAATGGCTGAGCTCAAAACTGTGCTAAACTCTTCCCTTTAGGAGGTATTTGTATGTGAAAAGGATTTCACGGGAACCTATCATTTGGCCCTCACATCAATATAAGGATTACTTGCTTTACAAAACTTAGTAGTATCAGGTGAAAATCAAAACTATCTTGGGCTGGATAGAGTCGGTAGACCTTTAATACCAGTATTCGGGAGGTAGAGGCAGGCAGATCCCTTGCATAGGCTGGCCTTAACAGTAGTTTATTACATGTGGCCTCCACCACCAATTTCTGAAGATGGGAGACATAAAAGAAAATCTGAGATATTTTTAATGCTTTGCTTTCGTCTGTTATTAATATTAAAAATGCTGGTGCTGGAGAGATGGCACGGCAGTTAAGGGCACTTGCTGCTCTTGCAAGGGTCAATTCCTAGCACCCACATGGTTGCACTCAAACTCAAGTTCCACAGAAATCTGATGCCCTCTACTGGTCTCTTCAGGCACTGTGTGCACGTGGTACACACATATACTCAGGCAAAACACCCATGCACATAAAATAAGAAGTAAATTAAAATATTGCTAGTGTTTCATATTCTCAAGGTTTCCAAACAAACATACAAAAGAGGAAATTCTGCCAGGCATGGTAGTGACATACAACTTTGACCCAAGCCCTGAAGAGGCAGAGGTGGCCAATCGCCAATGCATTCAGGGCCACCGTGGTCTATATAGTGAGTTCCAGGTCAGCCAGGGTTATATGGATACTTACCTAACAAACAAAGTCAAAACAAAACAAAACAGAAAGAGGGGGGTGGAGGAGAACGAGTCCTGCACAGGAAACCATCCTGCACAGTGAAGGGGTTTCCTTGTGGCTCTCAGGCAAGGAGGGACCTGGCAGCTGATGCAAGAAATGCTACAGGGTCTTCTATCTTGGGGTGTTTTAAGAAAGCTTATTTTCAGACTTTCTCAAAACGAAGCTCCTAGATGGGATGTCCTCAGAAATTTCAGGATCAGTGGTTTAACAACAGTACTTGGCCATCTCCCTGTGTGGCCATGCGATACATTCTTTGTGCAGTCTTATGAAGAGAGTGCAAGTGGGGCTGGTAGACTGATGGCTCAGTGGCTTGCCACCACGCCCGACAGCCTGCATCCAACCCCTGAACCAAAGTGTTAGGAGAGAACGGACTCCTCACAGCTGCCCTGGCCCTACATGTGTCATGTACACATAACAGATATGAAGAATTTGGGGACTGGAGAGATGGCTCAGCGGTTAGGAGCACTGACTGCTCTTCCAAAGGTCCTGAGTTCAAATTCCAGCAACCACACAGTGGCTCACAACCATCTGTAATGAGAACTGATGCTCTCTTCTGGTGTGTCTGAAGACAGCTATAGTGTATTTACATAGAATAATACATCTTAAAAAAAAAAAAAAAAGAAAATTTAAAAAGAAAAGGAAACATGTTGCAAGAGATGATCAACGTCATGCCATGGCTCACTGGACAACCAGTCCTCAGATTATTTTCTGAGTTCATCTTCTAGGGGCTATAAAAAGGTGTAAGGACTGTTGGACTGAATTATGCTCAAATTTCTCAAGACAGGCATGGGATACAGACTAGGAAGGAGAGGGACTGGTCTAATCCAGAGTTCCAGCAGATGGGCATCACCCCTTGGCCACTCCTTCCAACTGCCGGAGAACACAGTGAGATCTGAGACCAAGAGGGACAGCTGAAAGCCGGACTTAAGTCTGCACCCAGACCTCTTTCACACCATGCAAACTGAGCATGGGCACCACAAAGCAGTACCCCAGACAATGACATCAGTAGAAGCAGGGAAGACACTGGGACCAGGTGGCCCACCGAGCAAACAAACAGAAGCTGCCTCGATGGGCGGCAGGGCCTACCTGGGCCTGGCCCCCTCCGGCACCACTCCCGCTGCCGCTTCCGCTGCCGCCTCCGCTGCTCCCCTGCTTGTGCTGCTGGGAGCCGGTCATCTCGGCCATTCTCCTTTCCATCTGCTCCAGCCGCTCCAAGATGGACATCCTGAACTGGTTATCTAGGGCAGAGCAGGAGGCGTGAGGCTGAGTTCTAGAAGTAAAGCATTTGACCTGTGGCCTATGCCAGCTTGTGAGTCTGGTGTCCAAAAGGCTGTCAGCAGCTCTGCCAAGTGAGGGACTACGGCAGCAGTCTCCCTAGCAAAGCAGGCAGACGGTCTCCGCACACCAGAACACTGAGGCTTACAGAAGCCCACAGTGCCCAGAGGAAGGACCAGAAAAAAAAAAAAACAAACCCTTTGTGTCAAAAACCTCAATTTTGGGTCCCTGCCTACTTGTTTGTGGAATTCCCCACAGAAACCTTGAGGAGATCTGGCAGAACACACCCACACACCCACACCACTACACCACCACCACCACCACCCAGGGTAGACACCGGAAGTGGCTATGATGTAATATAAGCTAGTGGAAGATTTCCAGAAAGGAGGCTGGAGGGTGTAAGCTCCCTTATAGAATCAACACTCTCAGAGAGGTACACAGCTCAGTGCTACCTAAAAAAAAAAAAAAAAAAAAAAAAAAAAGCTCCAAGCCATCCCTGCAGGAGCTGGGACTGTAAATTCAGAAACCATGAGTCCATACCACGGAGGACAGACCAGACAGCACATCTGTACCCAACCTGTGTGCAAGCACATTCACAGGAAGAATTCAGCTAAGCCACAGGAGTAAGAGGACCCCAAATTCTTACGAAAGTCATCAGTGCCTATATTAATGCCACAGATTTTGGTAAATATGGTGCCAGGGGTTCCTGCAGAGTTGAGGCGGGCACAAGAGGTCTCTTGACGCTGGAGCCCAATCAGAGTGTGCAAACGAGGCGGCCGATGGATGCAGGCACAGAGCTGAGATACGTCAGGAAAGGTGACCCTAAGTCTGGCCAATGTGAAGAGAAAAACCAGATACACAAGCCAGAAATAAAGGGCCTGAGGCAAGACGCAAGGAGCGGTGGAGGGGTGGGCCAGAGAGGAGGGAGGGCAAGTGGGAGAGGTGGGCTGCTCAGAACCCTGCTGGCCTGTGGCTAACCGCACAGCATCCCTAACTCTCAACTCTCCGGTGGGAATCAGTGGGTCTGGTTCAAACACAACCGCGCTCAGCATAGACTCTGTTCTAAGGAAACGCTCTCGACATCAGCTTCTCAAGGTGAGCCATGGGCGTCAGGACCTTGTCAAGGGCAGTTATAGCATGCTTCTCCCCAAAACCTCTGAAGGCACAGCTCCATTCAGCACACGGCCATCCGAGTCAAAGAAACCGTAACCCCAGACTGGTGAGTGAGGCAGCTCACATGCAAGAAAGAACGAAAGGCAGAACAACACGCCAGGGTGGCACCCCTCTATCCCCAGCTCGTCACCAAAGCAGGAGCAGGCATCCCTGCTTTACAACAGCGGCACACAAGGATGGCTCCTCTCTCTGGCCACTCAAACACCCCAGGAAGGAAATATTAGAGAAAGACAGGCACAGGCTTGAAGTGCCCTGGAAAAACGTACTTCATCCTCGGAAACTTTAAATATTAACTTTCCATCAAATTCATCTTATTTTACTAAACCAAAACGCAAGAGACTTTTTCCCAGTCTCGAGGTCACCTCCATAAATACCGTTAAGAGAAACAAAAGTGGTGCATTCAAGTGAAATGGGAGCCCTCCCCCATCTCTGCTCTAAGTTGACACAGCCATCTTGGGTTGATACAGCCATCTTGGAGGACTTCGTCTTAGTATTTACACACGTGAGTAACTTGGAACCAACAGTGTCTGGGACGAAGAGAGGGTGGGGAAGATTACCTGAGGGGCCTTGAGAGTTTGGATCCCAGGAACTCAAACTCATCCTTCAGACAGAACTCCACCCTCGGGTCTTGGCTCAGCTCAAAGCAGCAGCCTGGGACATGCAAAGGCTCCTGCTTCCTTCCCGCAGTGCGGTGGTGGCTCAGCTTCACCTCCATGCACCTCTGGACCTGCATCAGGCTACCTCACTACACAGTGTAGCTCAATTCTAACCCTCCAAGCCTCAGCCGCTCCTTCCTATTCCTGCGCTTTCCCCAAGCACTGTGGACCCAGCGGCCAAGATGAGCCACTCCTCGGGAGACAAGGCCATCGAGGCTCTGAAAGCCCCGAGACCTGGTTTCATCCACCCAGACACAGCCGCCAATTTCCTGTGGAGCTGGAGTATGCTGTGCTAAGGGTGTTAACCCGCCAGTCCCTCCTGCCAGTCCCAGGCTCGAGAGACACATTCTCCTGACCGCAAAGACCGAGCACCACCCTGGCTTTAATCCCCAGAAACAGGGCTGCCCTGCCGCTATGCAGTGAATACTTATATAGTGATAAGCTACTCCAAGAAGCACTTCATAAAGATACCCAGCCTCTGACTCATGAGTCAAATAAACACCTATTCTTTATAAATCATCCAGTCTCTAACAGAGCTGCCTCTGTATCCACGTCCTGGGCACCCATGGGCTCATTTGAAAGGTGGAAAGTATTTTTAGTAAAGGTGGAGGTGACGAGGGAGACGAAGGCTCAGTCCGTGAAGCTCCTGCCCTGCAAGATGGGAACTTGAGATTTCCAGTCACCATGGAAGGTTGGAGTAGATATGGGAACCTGTCTAGAAGCCCGGCACTCGGGAGGCAGAGACACGATCTCCTGGGCAAAGCGGACTAGCTGAATCGGTTAGGTTCCTAGTCTGAATGTGAGGTAAGACGATCTAGAGTTCAAAGCCAGACTGGGTAACTTATCCACACTCTGTTTCAAAATTTAAAAGGCCTGATGGTTCACACCTTTAATCCCAGAACCCAGGAGGCTGAGTCTGGTAGATCTCTGTGAGTCTGAGGCTAGCCTGGTCTACATAGCAAGTTCCAGGCCAGCCAGGCCTATGCAGTGAGATCCTGTCAAAGAAAAAAACCAAACATTAAAGTGCCCAGGGCTATCTATCAGTGATTTGGTGCTTGCCACCACACTCCAATCCCATCAAATGAGCACACTGAACATGTACGGATTTCTTGTTGTCATTGCCTAATGATACGGCACATTGACTGACATAGCCTTTACCTTGTATTAGATACAACAAAAACCATCAGATGGTGAAATACACAGGGAAGTGCACATAGGCTCTACGCAAACACTTCGTGAAGGAGACCCCAGCATTTTTGGGTCCTGGTACCTTTGGGATGTCCTGAACCCAAGGCATCCTGGGTACTAAAGAGGCACTAAACTTTATTATCTCAATAGGAAATGGACTGACACAGGTGGCTCCCATTTTCGGAGACCGCTGAGCTCTACTGCTGGGGTTTCTGAGCCCACAGGGCTGGGCAAGGCCCAGCCATTGCATTTCTCACAAGTTCTCAGGGGATGGCGGGGATACTAGATGGGGGGCTACATTTCAAGGAGCCTTGCTCAGGCCCTGGCTTGCCTCCACTGTGAAAGAACACCCCTCTTCAACCCCGTGCTTGGATGGCAGTCTGACAGAAGCACAGACTCCTCCCAGCCTTGGGGAAACTCCTGCATCCACAATAGCTCTGTTGAGGACTGGGACCCACACCTTTTCCCCAAGTGCAGAGCCAACTCCAACCTGTCAGTACTCGAAGAAGTTAAGATCCAGTCCACCCCCACCCTTACTCGGCTCTCTGACCCAGCCAAACACCTACCCCACATTCCCCATGTTTCTGACCAGCTTCTTTCTATTTAAGGTGGGATGCGCTACCAGCTGCTCTGCCTCTGCAAGTCCCTCAACTGGTCTGTTTACCTCATGGCTTCAGGAAAGTAAAGGCACTTTAGCTGTTACCGGCCCCTCCCCACAGAACCGTCGCGCCCCGTACACTTGCTCTGCATCCAGAAGGTAAGTAACCTGGCCGACTCACAAACTCTCCTGAAGACTCACTCTTGTGAGGACTGGGTTCTGCCTAAACCCGCCTTTTTTTTTTTTTTTCAGAAGTAGCTGTCTTTGACTGGACATCAGTGTCTGGGGGAGTGAACGCAAGAGAGATCAGAGCTCTTGGCTGGGCCCAGCTATGGCGTGACCCACCTGACACCTCCTTCCTCTCATTGGTAAAGCCGGGGCACTGATGTCTACCTACCTCGTATGGATTAAATAAGCCAACAGGAAAAGTCTAAGTGAGGACACTTCTAAGAGTCAACTTCTGTCACACTGGGGTCTGCTCAAAGCTATGGGGCCTTTAAATATCTATTTAACATATGTCTGTATGTACGTGTGTTAATGCTTTTATTTACATAGCAAAGACCACGGAGCTCCCGTGGGTCTTGCCCAGCTATCCCCAATACTAGCACTTCACATAATGCCTGTGTTAAGATAAATTAACATCACTGGGCCCTGTTACTAAGCACAGACCTGAACCTGACTAGAACTCACTACCCACCGATGAGCCTCTTCCGTTTCTGCTTTAGGCTCCTTGGATCTGTGACTTTTAGAGCTCTTATTTCCGACTTCCATAATTCTGAGGAATCCTAATTGGATATTCTGCGGGCGATCTTCCATTTCAGGACTATCTGCTGGCTAGACAGGATCTGAGGGATCTTAAGAGAGTGCATCAGGGATGGTGTACAGATATTGTGACCCCTGACCAGTCTGGTTTGGGCAGGGCCTGCTATACTTGCTGGTTAGGGAGGGATTTTTCTTTACAAGCAAGGAACCACAACTCCTGCCTGGTCACAGGGAACGGCGCTGAGCTCGTGTCACCCAGTCTTAGAAGCAGCAGTCCCTGTGAGACGTGGAGCCCCGCTCCTTTCATTGAAGGATGGTGTTTAGGGACCACAACCTGGGCACTGTGCACACGCACTGCTGCATCACTGCACAGAGCTGGCACACACTTGTATGCGTGCAGACACGGCAATCTATCTGTTGTATGTTAAAATAAACAGGACTCCATACTAATAGCTGAAAACAGCTTTACAATATTCAATTATACCCTAGGGGCCACCAACATTGAAAAGAAACAATGTTTCCTAGACATAGCACTGACACCAGGAGACACGCTGCAAAGACTACCCAGTGGGCACTGACACCAGGAGACGCTGCTAAGACTACCCAGTGGGCACTAACACCAGGAGACACGCTGCAAAGACTACCCAGTGGGCACTGACACCAGGAGACGCTGCTAAGACTACAGTGGGCACTGACACCAGGAGACACGCTGCAAAGACTACCCAGTGGGCACTGACACCAGGAGACACGCTGCTAAGACTACCCAGTGGGCACTGACACCAGGAGACACGCTGCAAAGACTACTCAGTGGGCACTGACACCAAGAGACACGCTGCAAGGACTACCCAGTGGGCACTGACACCAGGAGACACGCTGACACCAGGAGACGCTGCAAAGACTACCCAGTGGGCCCTGACACCAGGACACGCTGCTAAGACTACCCAGTGGGCACTGACACCAGGAGACACGCTGCAAAAACTACCCAGTGGGCACTGACACCAGGAGACACGCTGCAAAGACTACCCAGTGTTAAGTCAGACTGCAAAAGAGGAGTGAGAACCCTGTAGGCAGACAGAAGGGCTGGTACAGTAACATGCCCGGTCATTCTCACCCCAGTTCCTGAATTTCCAACAATACTGAAAAATATAAGTATAAAGGAAACCATTCATCGTCATGGATAACTGGTGGTTACAAACATTAGAAAGAAAACACCACCCAACCAGTCACTGCCCAAGAATCAAGAATGGCTTGTTGAAGCTGCATGTGGTGGCTCCCACCTTTGAACTCAGCGCTTAGGTGGCAGAGGCAGGCAGATGTGAGTTCAAACCCAGCCTGGTCTATATAGTAAGACCCAGTCTCAAAAGAACATAAAACAACAAACACGCATGGGTAGTTAGGGCTTGATTTACTGATGCCAGCCTTTCCCATCATGCAAAGCACTGCACAGCCTATCAGGTGACTTCTCTGTCTCTCTGACAGGAATTCTTAAGTCTCAAAGGGACTCACTGAAAATATTCCTAAATCTTTAAAGTTCCTAAGTTGTACCAAAGGCTTAAAGAAAATTTTCCAAGAAATCACACACCCACAGCATGTTCTAAGTTTAGAAACCATGGATTTGCTGCTGGAAGGTGGAGACATCCGGGGGCAGGAGCATCTGCTAACAGTGAGGGGGTCTATGCCAAGAAAGACCCTGAGCCTGATGCACGCTGCTTGCTCCTGATGTTGTACATCTCATTTTAAGCTTTAGAACTCAATTGTCACGGCTATACTGAATTGTTTCTGACATGAGATCCAATAACTTAAAAACATCAGGGCCTGGGACTGGAGAGATGCTCAGCGGTTAGACGCACTGGCTGCTCTTGCAGAGGACCTGGTTTTTAGTTCTCAGCACCCACACGGAAGCTCGCAGCTGTCTGTAACTCGAGTCTCAGGGAGCCCAATCCCTTCTTCTGGTCTCATTGGGTACCAGATACGAGTGATTCATAGACACATGCAGACAGAACACCTGTGCACATAAAAATCAGCTCAGCCATTAAGAGCAATTGTTGTTCTTGCAGAGGACCCACATTTAGTTCCCAGCACCTACATGATGGCTCAGAACCATTAGTAACCCCAGTTCTAGAGATCTGTGGCAGATGCCATGCAGGAGGGACTACAGTGGGCAGGTGAACTTCCTGGAGACAGTGTACTGTTTTGCACAGTTGCAATGGATGTAGCTTGGAGAGGCACAGCCCTGGAGTTGACCTCTCGGTGTAATGTCTTGCAGCTGCTGTGCCTTCTCATGTCTGTCCTTGCTATATGCCTCCTGAATCTGGCATGGTGGGACTGAGTATGGGGAGACCCTCATTGCCCATAGCCTGCTGTGACTGAACCTGGAATGGTGGGAGTGAGCGTGGGGAGACCTTCGTTGCCCATAGCCTGTGACTGCTTCCTGGGAGACAGCCTATCATCTTGGGCGATTTTCCTGTAGATCAATATGAAGATGAACTTTCTTGATATGATGCTGTTTAGATGAATTCCTGGCTTAAATCGTTTTAGGAAGTTAGGGTAGTTGACAGAAAGTTTAAGAAAATGGTTTAGGTTGTTCTGCCAGAAAGAAGTAATTATTAGAATAAAGAGCAGAGCGTGCCCCCTCCCTGGAGACCAGTGAGGGCTGCAGAGGTTAGAGAAGGTGCACAGTGAGTTGCCAGGTCCTCCAAGCTCATAACTGAACTTGGAAGAGAAAATAACAAGTTAATGATCAAAGGAAACATTTCATTCCAGGTTGGGCTGAGCTCTTGGGTCTTGTGATCTAGGGACTGGTTCTAGCGTGCACCACGAAAAGACAATATTCTGAGGATGAGAATAGAGAACAGGTCATTAGCCAGCTTAGCTGGACAAGACATCAAAAACAAGATGTAAGATAGACGATCTGCTCCGCTGTAAATTCAACCTGTCGTCAGCCAAGCGCAGGCAAACACTTGCTGCTATAGACTGCCTTGCTTAAATTTGGTTAATAAATGACAAAAGAATTATTGCTTTGGGGTTATGATGAACTTGCAGACAGAAAGACAGGAGATGTTTAGTTAGGTATGAATTTCAAAAAAAAGACCACATACTCCATAATCCTGTTGTAATTCTCCTTCTGTGTAATCATTTTAATGTTTTGAAGTCTATGTTTTGTGATTGTTTTCAGAGAATATGTAATTTGTGGCTATGAGGCAATCTTTGTCTTACATAGAACTCTATCTTAGGGAGTATAAAAGGGCTAAGGGAAAAAAATGAAGTGGTTAGAGCTTGCTTCAGCCACCAAGTGTGTGAGCATGTGCCACCTTAGGTCCTCACTGATCCCACATCCCCTCCATGCAGTCTGTGCTGGTGTTCAAGAGATCTGGCGCCCTCTTCTGGCCTTCACAAGTATTGCATCCACATGATGCAGTTATATGCAGACAAAATATTCAAAAATATATCTAAAAACTGTTTAAGTTAAATCACTCTCCTGGAACCTGTGATATGGAATTAAACTTTTGTTATACAGTGGCATACTCTTCAGGAACTGTTCCAGATCACTCATTTGTTTCCTGGTGCCCCCCCCCCCCAACCCCGGGAATTTTCCATGCCTCTGGGCCTTAGCTAATGTCGCCTTTTCCCAGTGCACCTGTGAATTTCTGATGCTTTGGAAGCTCAGCCAGCACTTTTGACAGGGCAGTAACGGCAGCTGCTGAGCTGCAACATGGCTCACCCCCAGAAGCCAGGGCCACCTCCCCTCTAAGTCCTATCTATCCAACAACCGAAGAGTTCCCCTCCTCACCTAAGAGAGGAGAGAGCGAGGCTCACTTACCCAAGCTCATGCTGTGTTTACGATCAGGGACTGAAATCTGAACACAGGCCGGAATCCAAAGTGTTGTTCTTTCCACTGAACCCAGCTGCCCTTCCCGGTCTTGCCCTCTGTCTTAAGAGAGAACTCAGCAAACAGTACACACTTACTTTCCTATACGCCATCTCACTAATGGCAAGACTGTGGGCTTTCGGGACGCAGGGACCTGGCACGGGCGGAGCGAGGGCTCGGTGGAAGGAGTACTCTTTTCTAATTTAAGCACCTGGGAGCCAAGTTATTGATGAGGTCATTTACTGACTGGCCAAGGACTCAGCAGATTTCACTGCCACAGTGGATCTATGCGCTAACCAGCAGTTCTTACTGCTTTCTTCAGCGAGTGGAGAGGGACTGGGTGAATCTGTCAAAACGCAGTGGAGCTGACTTGGAAGGTAGATGTAAAAAGAGCTGTGTTTTCCTGGCTTCCTGCCTGTTTGATGTTTTCTTTGCAGCTCAGGTAAAGAGGTGACATCACTACACAGTGCTGGCAGCAAGACCCAACCATGTGACGACCTCACAGACACGGGCTGGAATTTCCTAGCAGAGCAATGTCACTTTTCTGCAGTCGCTGGCGCTGCACACTAAAAATATCACTGACCCCTAACTGTCAGGTGCCCCCCTTTTCACTTGGGAAAAGGGCTCGGCAAACGGCCAGCACAGGGCTCACCAACAGCAGAGCCTGTGGTTAGTTACCAGTGTTAAACACAAGTCCCTCGGGTTAAGCTGCTGTGTGAACACGAACTTTTAATGATGTGAAACAAAAGAAATACTTTCCTAGGACCACCTCATTCACGGGCTTGGACATGGATGTCTGCAGATCAGCTGATGCACGCGGCACAGGCAGAGGCGGCGCAGGCAGAGGCGCACTGTGCGCGCTGAGCCACTTGAATCTTGCTGCCAGAGGGGGAGAAAGTTTGCCTTGGCAGGTAAATGAATGAAGGAGCAACCATCAAATACCATCTGCTATTTTAAAACACGCTATTTGTGTCTCAAGTGCACATGTGCCTCCTGTTGCTATTTGGACAGGGAACGAGAAGCCGTCTCTCGTTCCATTTACAGCCTTTGGCTTCAGTGGCAGCAAGGGCTGACCAAGCAGGAGGAGGTACGGCCGTGACTATTTCTGTAAAGAACTGTAATTGCTGCTTAGGAAGTCTCCTAAATGTTTCAGGAAGCTCGGAAAGATGGGGAAAGTGAAGTCACTTCATTCCTTCCCAGAACACACGGGGCCACCGGAGTCCATCAAGCTGCTCCTCCCTGACAAGCCATGTAAGATGTCCAAGTGCAGAGGGAAGGGAAGGGCCGGGCCGCGATAAGGCACACACTGTACCACTCCGATTTTCCAAAGCAACTGCTAAATTTAGCCTTAGGAAAAAACCTGCCATACTCCACTTTTTAAAAACCCTCCAACTCTATGGACCAAGACTCTGGGACTCCCGTTCTAGTTAGGGGTTTCCTCCACCTGCTTCCACTTGCAGGGCTTTGGCACTCCAGCTTCTCCTCCGTGTCTTTGTTCCACACAATTCTGAACGAGACTCCTAGGAATGCCCACTCTTCTGGGAGGCTGCTGAACAAAGCCAACTGGCTGGCAGGGCAGCAGAGGAGCCCGGCAAACTTAACGATTCTCTCCCACCTGCGGTCGTCCAATAAGAGAGCCAGGGGCACATGAGGAGCAGCAGCCCGTGTATCCTCCAGGGTTCCTCCCCTCCAGGGTTTCATGGGGTGCCCGCGGAGCTCAGCTGTCTCTGCAGAGCATTGGGCAGGAAAGAGCCCCAGGGTACTGCAAGAACTGACCTTGAGGTCAATAAAGGACACATCCACCTGAGTGTCAAGGCAGCGAATTAGAACCAAAGAGAACCGGGCTCCGGGGGAGGATTAGAGGGTCAGTGCCCACTTTTATACAATGCCCCTTTAAGTATGCTAACTTTCCAAAAGGCAGCCAATTCCTAGGGCGGCCTCAACGGTTCCAGGCCACTGAGAAAATGCAATGCACAATGAAGCCCATAATTTCGGACAATGAGTATAGTATATGTTAATAAAAGAAATATGATAAACAGAAAAAGGAGACATCAGACAGACAAGGGGGAGCAGATTACACCAAAAACGGGAGGTTTATCAAAGCTGGAGTGCTAGCCTGGGACTCAGAAAGCAGACAGGAAGACACGGTGGGGGGAGGGGGTGGTGGTGGAAAGAAAGCTAACTGGTTTGTACAAAGCAAATTCAGAGTAAAACCCCTAATGCTTGAGGACTGAGAAGGACAAAGCTGGCAGGACTGTCAGAGGCATGAACAGGGTCCTCAAGTGAAGACAGGCTGGTTGTTCCACGGTTACCGGTATTATCGAAAGCCACTTAAAATCCTTGGGGGAAGCAAATCACACTATGCTTGAACTAGGGCGACAGAGCTGTGATAACGAAGACGGCTCAAGCTTTGTTAACCAGCAAGGGTCTAAAACACGAAAGCTCAGCGCAGCCTATGGCTGAGGCACAAAACATAGACAGGCCACCAGGTTATGTCCAGCCCGGCCACAGCCTCGAAGCATACGGGGCATGCAACAGAGACACACACTGAGCCGGGCGTGGTGGCATACACCTTTAGTCTCAGTGCTGGGGAGGCAGAGGCAGGTGGATCCTTGTGGAGTTAAGGCCAGCCTGGTTTACACAGTGCGTGCCAGGGCTGTGTAGAGACCCTGTCTTAAGGAAAAAAAGAAGAAAGGAGGGAGGAAGGGAAATACACACTGAGAAATATCTGGCAAATGAGTGATTTCCATCTTTCTTTCCTTTCTTTTCTTTCCATCTGAAAGATAAGATGTGAACATCAGTAACAAGCTATTGCCATTTCTATGGTGGTCTGTGTTTTCTAAACAAGTAATTAAAACCAATTTCTTGTTTTCGTTTTATTTGTTTGATTCTGGCTGTCATATACCTCTAACTATTTAGCCAGGAATGACCATCACCTCCTGATCCTTCTATCTCCACCTACAGATGCAGGGATTACAGGCCCACAGGCCACACATGCCCCTCCCACTTCCTGTCCATCATCTGGCACGGCCATCTTTTATCTATCCCACTGAAGAGATTATCAAAGACCCAGTGTCTGGAACAAACATGCCATCTCACCGAGACCGTGCGATAACCTCTAGTCCTCTAGTGTCTTCACCTTAAAAGCCCGGCTCTGCAAGCTTAGGAAGGAAGCTACGGGAGACAGAGGTGGAAACTTAGTGACAATAGAAAGACTGTTTTGTAGGGCACCTGGGAAGGAGCCAGAGGACCTGGCTACTTCCAGTTAGGACTTCTACTCACAGGGATAATCTTAGTCCCACATTCCTGGTGGTTTTCAGCATCTGAGAAACCATGCACGCCACACACTGATTGGAAGATTCAACCCTGCTGGTTCAATCTCTATGCACTGTCCTGGGCCTGCAGTTGGCAAACCTTGGCTCTCAGAGCTGACTGTGAGGTGCCACCTGCACAGACGCAGTCTGATAACTTGCTAATTTGTGAGAATGTTGAAATTCAAGGTAATTCAAAAGCCAGTATCTTTATTTGTTTAGTTTTAGGACAATGTCTTACTGCGTAGCTGTGGCTAGTCAGTCTGACCTTGAACTCACAGAGATTCCCCCCACCTCTGCCTCACAAATGCCGAGATTAGAGACATGCACTCCCATGTCAATCAAGCCTAGCTGTCTTTTCTTTTCTAAGGTGGAGTTCTAGAATGGCAAACTTCTATCCCACAACTTGGACATTTAATAACTGTATTTTTTTTTTGCAATGCCATAAACTCTGGGATAAATATAGGCAAAGAACCTTTGAGATGAATCGATTAAAATAATTTGGAAATGAACAGCCATAATCCCTAAAATAGTGGCCAGAGTACAGGTAAATCTCAACAGATAAAAGACATAAAGGCGGTGTTGTATAGTCTGTTACAGGTCTTTCTGATAAAGGGACACACGTTTTGTTGAATGCAGCATGGTTCTTGAGAGATTTTGTGGAGAACAAACAGTCTTAGGAAGTGCTTAGTCCTTAGCCTCTTTCCAAGACGGCTGTTTGGTCCTGGGCTCCATCTGCTGCACCGGAACAGGAAAAATCCACGTCTGCGCTCGTCTGCACTCGTCTGCTCTCGCCTGCGCTCGCCTGCCCAGCACTCACTCCATGTGGAGACTGTGGTGCTTGGCACTCACACCCTAGGCCAGGTCTGGACCAGACTCCATCAGGGCCTGGCCTTCTGGGTGAGGCAGAAGAGCTAATGCAGCCAGTGTCCACTACAGTGGTGCGAAGCTTGACTCCAAGCATGTGTGGGGCATCCCTATCCTGCTACCATCATACACGTCCCAGATCGGCAGACTTCCCGAACCACTCCTTTCAGAGTACAATTCTCAAGGTGTAGGAACAGTTAAACAAGGGGATGGCTCAGGGGTTAAAAGCACTGGCTGCTCTTCCAGAGGTCTTGAGTTCAAATCCCAGCAACCACATGGTGGCTCACAACCATCTGTGTTGGGATCCGATGCCCTCTTCTGGTGTGTCTGAAGACAGCTACAGTGTACTCATATAAATGAAATAAATAAATCTTAAAAAAAAGAACAAAAGGTTAATAATGAACTCTGGCAGCCACAGATACCAGCCGTGGAAAGTGTCTCCTGCCAGCCCTGACTCCACAGTTCTTTTCTCCCTCCTCACTTTCCCTGGCTACCCCTCCCTGTCCCAGTCTATCCCCCCGAGTCCTTAGTCCCCTCCTTCCCCTTGCTTAGCGTGTGGCAATCCTGGATGCTCCATCTGTTTGTGGCGGCGGCGGGTGAAAATACATACAACCGATACATTAGATGAGGACAAATCAAGACCCAGGAAGGGAAATGCTCAGTTCAAGCTCGCACCCAGAAAAAAGCACCCAGTGCTCCAAGGGTTGGAAGGGTGCCCTTGACTTCACTCACTTAGCAGACCGGACGAAACAGGATCACAACCTGTCACTTGCCTATGTGCACGACCATCCCTCGTGTGAAAATATGAAGAGGGACTGGAGGGATGGCTTGGCAGCTGAGAGCCCCTGCTCTTTCAGAAGATACAGGCTTGGTTCCCAGCTCCTCACTGGATGGCTCACAATCACAGCTGTTTGTAACTCTAGCTCCAGAGGATCCGATGCCCCACCCCCTTGTGGCCTCTGTAGGCAATGCACTCGCTGGCACAAATTTATACAGACATGCACAATACACAGAAATATGCAGGCACAGCACATGCATACACACACACACACACACACACACACACACACACACACACACACACGCATACATGCTATCTGAAAGAAACATCTTCCATAGGCACTAATAAGAACCCTTATGGAGCTGGCGAGATGGCTCAGCGGGTAAGAGCATTAACTGCTCTTCCTAAGGTCCTGAGTTCGGATCCCAGCAACTACATGGTGGCTCACAACCACCCATAATGAGATCTGACACCCTCTTCTGGTGCGTCTGAAGACAGCTACAGTGTACTTAGATATAATAAGAACCCTTATGGTTCCTGAGCTCTTATGGTGGCTCACAACCATCTGTAATGGGATCTGATGCCCTCTTCTGGTGTGTCTGAAGAGAACAACAGTGTACTAACATACATAAAATAAATAAATCTTTTTTTTTTTTAAAAAAAAAGAGTATGAGCATTTTCCTATTTTAGAGTATCATTTTGAGTTCTGTACAAGAATCCCATTTCCCACGTTGTAAACTGTTTGCCCAAGCATCACTGTTTTTGATGTGAGGTGCACTGTCTTCCTGGTTTGCGAACATGCTGGAAGTCTATGTTGCTCTAATCTGTATGCAGCTCGGTGCTTTGTACTACACAATGCCTGTGCATGTTGTTTCTTGTTTCCCCTGCAAAGATAAACTATTTATTGCAGGTTTATAGGGTTTTGTTGTCAGGCTAGCCCAGGGGCCTAGCACTGTTTAAAGTGTGAAGTATGCTTTTAAAGATTTTATTTATTAATTTCATGAGTACACTATAGTTGCACAGATAGTCGTGAGCCTTCATGTGGTTGTTGGGAATTGAATTTTTAGGACCTCTGCTTGCTCCAGTCAACTCGGCTTGCTCAGTCCCTGCTCACTCCAGCCCAAAGATTTACTTATTATTATATATAAGTACATTGTAACTGACTTCAGACACACCAGAAAAGCGTGTCAGATCTTATTATGTATGGTTGTGAGCCACCATGTGGTTGCTGGGATTTGAACTCGGACCTCCGGAAGAACAGTCAGTGTTCTTACCTGCTGAGCCATCTCGCCAGGCCCCTAAAGTGTGAGTATTATTGATAGGCCTTATAAGCTTTCTTTTTTAAACCCTTGGTTCCCTGTTGGTGACCCTTTGGGGGCTCTACATGGTATAGCCTTGTTGCAGGAAGTGCAGTAACTGGGGTTAGGTTTTGAAGTTCAAAGCCTGTCCTGCTCTTCAGATTAGTCTCTCTGCTCCATGCCTGTACCAGAAGACATGAGCGTGTGTACACACACACATACACACACACACACGCACACACACGCGCACACACACACACACGCACGCACATACACGCACACACTCACACACACACTTTCTGCTCCTGCTGCTCACTACTGTACTTCTCTCTCTGGGTTGCCTTAGGTATGGGGTTTTATCATAGCTTGCTCTCCCTGGTTTTTACAGTAGGAACCAAAACACCTTTCGCACATCCAAAAGCCCAGGGCATTGATTCTGGCCAGAGTACAATCAATGGTTTCTTTCATAAGAAAGGATGACGAGATACTTAAACACAATCTTAGTTGGGAAGCCCAAACCACAAGTGTGTGATGTTAAGAAACTGAATCGTATTTTCTGAACGCAGTCCTAAGGACCATTGGTCAGCAACCACTGGGGAGTCAATAAACGGCGATGAGCGCTGGTGTCTCCTCACTCAAAATGGGACAGGAGGGAGAACACAGAACGGGGCCTTACTGCCGAGTTTCTGAGTGACAATCTGGTGTAAGGATGGCAGAGTGTCAGTTCCCACACAGCGTGCCCACCTTACCTCCCTTCCTCTGACCACAGCCTTGGGGCACACACTGTTTCTGAACCTTCCTTAAAGCCACACATTCAAATTCCACAACATGAGGAGACAGGGCCTCTGGTGGGTAGTCAGGTCATGGTAAAGTACTTGTGAACAGGACTACCGCCCTTTAGAGAGATCCCAGGGAACTGTCTTGTTCTTCTGTAACACCAGAGCATGAACAGCTGGCAACAGCACCCAGGGGAACACAACCACGTGCGTGGGCACCGACCTGGGCCTTCCGGCCTCCAGAACTGAGGAAGCCACTACGTCCATAAACTGCCTGCCGAGGGTGTGATGTCACAGCAGCCCAGACTAAAAACTACTCTTGTCCTGAACTCAAGAGGGTACCAGCACTTGACTCCAGGGGTGAATGGACAAAGGCTGGACGCTTGACTCTAGCTGGGCCAGAATCCAGAGAGTGGCTCATCTGTGCTAATAAGGGACATTTCGGGAAAGGTCAGTCTGTCTCCCCAGACAAGTTTGCTAAACTGGAGGGGTGTAAAAGCGGCGCTGGAGCAGGCTGCTTCAGGAATACCTGCCTGAGACTAGAGAGTCAAGAGAAGACAGATTCCTTACGATGGCACGTGGGTACCCAGAACCAGTGTCCCTGAAGAAAACGCCAAAGCTGGACTCAGTCTTACTCAGGGACTTCCTTTCTACAGAATCTGGTTCAAGAGGGAGTTTTGTCATTTGCAGCTAAAAGAAAGGCGTGTGTGGGTAGGGCTGGTGGGATGGCTCTGTGAGGAGAGGTGTTTCCCCTGTAAACCTGGAGATCCCAGCTCGATCCCTAGCAACCACATAAAGATTGGTCAGGACAGCTGACTTCACAATGCTCTTACGCAGGTGTCGGAACAGGTGCGGATGCTCACCCACATACAACAGCCGACTCACCTTATAGATTCCTTCCTTTCATTTTAAAAGGAAGGGCTGAAGTGATGGCTAATCAGTTAAAAGCACTGGCTGCTCTTCTAGAGGACCCAGGTTCGAGTCCCTGCTACAGGGCAGCTCATGACCGGCTGTAACTCCCTGATACCTTGTAGCTTCTACTGCGCACTAGGCAAGCACTGGGCCCACATATACATCATGCACGCAGGCGAAACACTTATACACATAAAATAAAGTTCGTTTGCTAATTTTAAAAAGAGAAAAGGCGTGAGGAGACTGTAAAATGATAGTCTTTTTGCTAAATACCAGGGAAGTTCTATTTTTCACTTAAAAGTAAAAATATGCCCTCTCACTAACCATATTTTAGTACTATCCTTACGTTGCTATAATTCTCTCCAGAAAACCGGGTAAATTATGGCAGAAACAAGCTGCCATGCTTATACAGAGCACAACTTGATGCTCATTACCCACTGAAATCAAAAAGATGGCAAAGGCAGACTGTGCTCTGGCCTAGCTGCAGACCATCTGTCATCGAATTTACGTCTCGAAGAATCTTAACTCTTCAAGCCTCGAGTTACAGCCGAGTGCTGTGGCACAAAGACACATCCCACAGAGCAGAATCAAGATATAACACCAGGCCTGAAAAGGTGGTCTAGGATTTACCTTCTGACTCTCTCTTACTGTGGCCTACAGCAACAGAACCCCAGAGGCAGGCAGACAGGCAAATACCTGAAACAGAAGCACTTTCCGTGTGCACTGTGCTTTGATTTTAAAACATGGTGGAGCTGACCCACTAAACGGACTTCCTGAACCACTTACAGCTTTGGGAGCTAGGGAAGGGATGGAGACGCAGTGATATAAGACAGTTTCTACTAGTTCAGCTAGTGGCAAAGTGAAGACACAACCCCAGGACCCATCTTACGGTATGATATAACCAAACAGCTGTCGCCTATACGCATTCCTGGATAGCAAGCTCCCCCGCCAACCCTAAGAAACCAGGGAAGATGATCCACATGTCTGACCTAAGCCACTTTCCATGGGTACGGTGTCCAGGTTTTTAGGGCCACCTCAAGACCACTTAAGAAGGACTCATATCCAACGGAGACCTTGAACCGACCTCAGTGGGAGATCATGTGACGTCTGTGTCTAGACTGCCAAGAGACAAGACCAGACCTAATGTATAAATAGGATCATGTTGGTTTCAAGCTTAAAGAATATTTTCACTTCAAGATCCTGGCACTATTTATTGAGGAGCATAAGGCTAAACGATGTCTTTATTGGTGTGCGTCGGCTTCAACACAAAGATCCTACCACGGCAGGGAGAGCCAGGGAAGGAGGCTGTGGCCACCCCTCACACAGTTACCAGACACTTATCTAATCCAGATGCTGGAAAAGGTCAAGTCAATGAGGCGGGACCCAAGTCAAGCTTGGAGAATACTCAGGCAGAATTTAACATGGAGCGTTGACCTACGGAAGCTTCTGGCCTGACTGCAATACTAGATCCCTATTCAGGAGCCAAGTCACAGACCTGGAAGGTGGTGGTAATGGGGGTGGAAAAAATCGGACAGAGGACACGGTTGTTAACAAGGAAGTTAGCAAATTTAAAATAATGGAAAACCCTATTTATTTATACTGGCTTCCCACAATACAAAAAAATGTTAAGCTTATCAGCAGTTTAATTACTATAAACATCTGCTCTCCCTATATTTACTTTCTGCAACTTAGTTCTTATCGGTTACAAGTTGCTTGAAACATTGTATACAGTAGGAGCTTCAGAATGGGTGGGCCCATCTCTCCACATGGTATGTCTATTATGCCTGTCTTAGACAACAATGCAAAATTCAACAAATAAAAGATACCACACTGCCAAAATCTTGATTAGTCCATAAAAGAACTTCTCTAAAACATCAAAAAGGGGAAAAAAAATCAAGAAAGATCATAGCATTTTTTTTTGAAGGCCACTATTTATAAGCTATCTTGTCAGCTTTAAAGAGTGACTTTCCATATGGCAAAAACATCTTGTCTACATACTGTGTGGTAACCCAAGTGTAAGAGCAGCAGAGATGCATACTATGTGGTAGCCCAAATGTAAGAGCAGCAGAGATGCCTACTGTGCAGTGACCCAAGCGTAAGAGCAGCAGGGAACAGCAAGAAGTCATCTGGCTTCTGCGCTTCTGGGTACTTTGCCGAGGGTGAGCCTATTCATACAGACCTCTGCAGATCTGAGCCCCAAGGCCCCCATGACACTGGGCTTCTGGGTACTTTGCCGAGGGTGAGCCTATTCATACAGACCTCTGCAGATCTGAGCCCCAAGGCCCCCATGACACTGGGCTTTTGGGTACTTTGCCAAGGGTAAGCCTATTCATACAGATCTCTGCAGATCTGAGCCCCAAGGCCCCCATGACACTGGGCTTTTGGGTACTTTGCCAAGGGTGAGCCTATTCATACAGATCTCTGCAGATCTGAGCCCCAAGGCCCCCATGTCACAACACCCATATGAGTCACCTAGGAAGCTAATAAGCAGTTCCTAAATGTGGCTAATATTAACATGTGACCACCAATGTAACTTAATACATTCATCTGGATTTCTCCCACTATTATTTAAAATTACCTGATGGCTGTCTGACCTTAAACAAAATATATATCTTAAAAGAATAAGAAAGATAAAATTACCCAGTCTACAATTCTCACACAGCCTTAGAGTGTATGGCCAAGCCCGAGGAAGTGTGTACAAATTTATAGCGTTGTTTACTAATTTCAATAGTTTCCCCAGTGCTCTCTCTTGAGCCTTCAATTTCCTGTCTAATCCTCTTTTATTTCATCTATTTTTATCTGGATTCATGGGTGATCTATATCTCAGTGGCCTCCCTTAAGTCCCTCCCCACCTCGTTGGAAGGTAAGCCACACACAAATAAACCACATCACACACAGCCGCCAGAAGCTTTCTGGCAAAGAAATACGTAACTGAAATCAGCTCCCAAATGTTAGGCTCGGGCACTGTGACGGCATGCTCTGCTAATGTTAAATAATGAAGACCTGCACCAGACTCAGCCTCCCTCTCTTGAAAACTAGCGAAAGGACACAAACAGTAAATCCCTTTAAACTAGAGAAAGCAACGCCCTTTACATATGAAAAGACACGAGAGCACGCAGTGATCAGTGAGGAGCTGAGGAAGGTAGGTAGAGAAGGAGGCTTCCAGAAACCCCTGCTGGGCTGTGCCAAGGTCTCCCCTGATTTTTACTGGGAAGCATGGAAAGTTGTGTTTTGTGTGAACAGACTCAATTTTCTTTACACATACTTAAAAAAAAGAAAGAAAGAAAGAAAGAAAGAAAGAAAGAAAGAAAGAAGGCTATACACACAGTACTGTAACTGCCAGGTCCGTGAGAAAGAGTGGCACACCCCAAGTCATTATGACAGATTTCGAAAGGAAACTCTAGATCCCCCAATTTACAGGTCCCACACTGCCAGGGGCCAGCCGCTCCAGAGCTGAGCCTGGAATCCTAGCTGTCAGGAAGAGCTTCGCGCCTTCTTACTTGGATACGTTCACTGGCAACGGACTCTTCAGTTTGATTTGCTCATGCAAACAAAGAAGTCTTGGTCCCACCTGTTATCCACCACTTCGGAAGCAGCCCAACCCTATTACACTGCAGCAGTGTCGCTAGTCTAGGAAGGAGGACTCCCGCTCAGTCCTGAAGAGGGCCGAGGGGACGTCTGCACCTGCACGCCCAGATTTAAAAGCCTTCAACAAGGCAGCCCTGTTCATTCTTTCCTTAAATGATCTATATCCACTTGGACTGTCCAGAGTGGAATTAGCCGAGACCCCCACTGAGGTTCCTAAGCAAGAAACAACTTCAATATTTTTTTTTCACTACTAACCAAACACTGTTTTCTAAAACATTAATGACTATCATTCCCCAAATCCAATACAAAGCAATAGACCCATAAGCTAATCTGCTACCTAGTAACTCTGGTTTTCAAATAACAAATGATTTACCTACAAACACATACCAGGAAAAGCGCTGGGAGCTGCCTGGTGTTTTTCTTTACTGGATTTCATAGTAGTAGTTTCTGTGCACAAAGACGGGAGGGAAACTCTGTCCAGCTACTGTTTATCCATTTCACCACAACCCTGGCTGGGAGCACAGTTATAATATGTGAGCTTGGCTTCCTTGAGAGGAGAAAGGGATCCCGTTTAACCAAGCTGAGGGAAGAGGCACTCTGGAGATCCAAGAGCCCTCGTCCTTCCTGCTTGTTTACTAGGTCTGCTATCCTCATTGCTACCTTAGTAGGATGAGGAGACAAGAAGACAATGCGCAAGCCGCAGAAGTGGGTCCCGCTGTTCTACAGTAGCTAATGGATTTGGCAATGTAGGTGCTACTTCTAACCACGGAGAATCCAAGAGCAAGACGACCCACCCTGGGTGGCCATGAATAAAAAGGTGCCCCCTCGCCCTTGCTTCTGGGCTGCAGGTAAGCCCAGCTCTCAGCAACTTCTTCCACACCTTGCCTCTCAACTTTCCCCACTGGCCTTGGGCGCATGGAAAACAAAGCGGCCTTCGTTGCTCTGGCTGCGTGCGTGCACCGCGGGCGGGGATCCAGGCAAGGGGCGCGGGCCCGCGGACGGAGGGGGGGGGGAGCTCAGCGCAGCAACGGAGCAGGAGCGCGCCCCCCGCCCGCGCGCCCCCGCCGCGCCGCACATAAACACGCGCGCTCCAGAAACGCGCGCCAACGCCCGGCCCCGCGCGCTCCCTGGCGCACGTAAACACACTCCGTCTCCCACGAGCCCGCGTGTCTCACACCTGCTCTGCGCACGCTCACCCAAACACACGCCCTCCTGTAAACACGGCCTCGCACCAGCGATCGCTCCAGAAACACAGCTCGGCTCCCCACGCTCACCCGACCGCCCACACGCGCTTCCCACTCGCTCTCAAAGCACGCGCGTCTCGCACGCAGTACTCAGATCCGACTTGCTGCTGCGACCGCACTCCCCAACTCGCTCCAAAACACGCCCCCACAACACCAGGTCCCCGCGCACACTCCAGGGTTCACTCGCGCCAAACACACGCGCGCACTCACCGCCGCGCCTGTAAATCCACAACCCGAATGGCCTCGCTTCCCACGCGCTCCAGAACCACGCGTGCCTGCACCTAGCTCCTGACGCTCTCCTTCTCCACTCTCGCTCGCGCCCCCGCGAGCACGCGTGTTGTCCCCACGCCCCCGCCCGCGCGCCAGCCTTCGCCCTCGCCAGGCGCACACTCACTGGGACGTGGGAGCACAGTCACCCTCGGTCCGTCCGGCGTCCAGACGCCCGTGCCCGGCTCTCCGCCCCGCCCGGCCCCGCCCGAGTCGCTCCACTCCACTAGCCGCCGCTGGAACGCTGCGCTGGGCTCCGGGTACCGCGGTCTCCCCGCCACAGCCCGAGTGCGCCCGCACGGCCAATGGAGGGGCGCGGCGGTGAGCTCACCGCACCGGGCTCCGCCTCCAGCACCGCGAGGGCCAATCGGAGCGCTCTACGTCACCCGGAGCCGGGCAGAAGCAGGTGTGGGGCGCGGAGCGGCTCGGCGCGCGGACTGCGCCGGAACTGCGCCCAGCTTGGCGGCGTCGCGCTGGACGTCGTCGGGCCGGGCCTGGAGGGCGTCGCGCGCGCGTGGGGCCGCGTGGGGCCCGAGCCGCCGCCCTGCTCTCGCGGCCGCTTCCCCGGCCTCCAGCCTGGATGCACCTCGCAGGCAGGGCGTCTCCCAGCCCGACGGGCCGCCGCGGCCTCAGGATCCTTGCAAATCCTAGCTGCGCAGCGCCGTCGGGGGCCCCGGGACCCCACTCTCAGGGGTCCTACGGCCCAGGAGTCTGCAGTGCAGCGAGCTGGTGGGGAGGGGGCATTGCGCTGTGCGAGGTGGGGCCTGAGGACCACAGGGCTGTGACAGTGACTGTACCCGCTGGGAGTTCAAGGCTCTTTCCATTTCTATGACCAGAGCTCAACTCCTTAGCTGGAGTCATGGGGCCTCCGCCTACTCAGTTCTGGCCTCGCTCTCCCTAACTTACAGCTCTGTAATCACCCTCTCGGATACTTTGCCAGAGCATTCTCTTGCCTCCTGCTACAAAGCTAAACACAACTCTAAAAAGGCTCCTTGTCTCCACACAGCCTTCTCAGGCGTCCCAGAGGAATGCCACCGACCCATACTTCTCTCAGACATTTATATCCGATCGTTATTCGGTTAACCACTCACCCACCAAGACCTTGTTCATAGAAAGTATGACCCACGCACCCTTCTGAAGGGCCATCTTTTGTTTGCATTTCTTTCAAAATGACAGTATGTCTTTCCTGCTGTCCGAGCTACAAATCTCTACACATAGAGGCCTCTTGATTCCACCCAATTAGATTATAAAAATGACACACTTTTGCAAAGCCCTTAAGTTCGAACAACCAACAGTGAATCCGTGGTTAGAAACCAAGTGAAGGACATACAGTGCTCACGCTTCTAAAGCAGAAAAAGCAAGTAGGTGGCTGCGTCTGGCCACAGACTGAACGTGAGCACATCCTAAGCTTGTGCTAGCACAGTCAGGACTCTACAGCATCTTCCCACTCCCGCTAGGTCCTTCAGAGTCCACAAGCCTCTACCCTGGTCCCACACAGGAGCCCCACATCTTCCCACTCCCGCTAGGTCCTTCAGAGTCCACAAGCCTCTACCCTGGTCCCACACAGGAGCCCCACAGCTTCCCAGCTCCCCTTCCTGCGCTAAGGTAACTTCTGTTGATATCTAGGGCGGGGCTTAAACCTCACCACCCTTGGCACTTTTTCCTGCCACTGTGGATAAAACCACACTGACAGGACTGTCAATTCTGCAGCTGCAGCACACAGTGGGTACAGCACTGTCAATTCTGGAGCTGTAGCACACAGTGGGTCGTTTCTGCCTCAGTCTAAGAGACACAGTGCATGAGCAGTAGTCAAGGACCCTTTAACTTTGGCCATAAATTGCCCAAATTCAGAGTCAGACGCTGACACTTGCTACCTATGTGGTCTGCTTCTTTGTATCTATGGGGCAAGTGTTAAATGTGATGTAAGGCCATCATAAACCCTTTGTCGAGTTACCTAGTGTTACTTTCTTAACTAAATATGGATATACCTTGAGCTTCTAAGCAGTGACTAAAAGTTATGGGGCTGTAGGTTCTGAATTTCAAGGAATATTCTCTGGTTGGCCTGAGCAGTTTTGGTTTTGTGACCGTGATCTGTGCACTATTCCATATGTATACTGTATACTCATCAAGATCTCAAAGGTTACCAGGACAGCCCTGGCATCTCTCTGAACGACAACAGTGCAGCTAGGCTTGTGTCCCCAGCTGATTGTTGGATTGCCTTGGGCCAACTGTGAACAACACCCCAACGAGAGGAACATGAGGAGCCACACCCGCCCTATGCCCCAACATGCCAGGGAATGCACCAAGATCGGGCTACGTGGGGAGAGACCCCAGGGAATAAAGAACTGACCCTTCCTTCTCTTTCCAGCAACCCCATGTGCACATGGTATGAGAAGAGGGTCTGTGGCTGCTGCATGCAGTACAGGAGGCGTGGCTGAGCCCTCCTGTCCAGTCTGGGCTCTACAGGCTGACACTTTCCTTCTAGGCAGCCTGCAGTATGGCTCTGCAGCAGGACTGTCCTCTCACCACCCCTCTGAGGGCATAGTTTTTAGAAGGCACATGCTGCCCTCTGAGTCCCCACTGTGTCATGGGAGAGCTGGGCAGAGCTGGGGTGAGCTGGGAGAGCTGGGCAGAGCTGGGGTGAGCTGGGAGAGCT
>NW_022196900.1:110317890-110330367 GCF_008632895.1 Mastomys coucha
GCTGGGGTGAACTGGGCAGAGCTGGGGTGAGCTGGGAGAGCTGGGCAGAGCTGGGGTGAGCTGGGAGAGCTGGGGTGAGCTGGGAGAGCTGGGCAGAGTTGGGGTGAGCTGAATGCTTCTGCAGCTAACTCAGAACGCTCACGGTGTTACAGCCAGATACCCACAGGTGGCGGGCTGCTCCTGGTGGGCATTCGTATCCTTTAGACAATGAGAGGGCAGGGCACGCCTGTGACTCAAGCAAAGTATCGCACCGGCGGTTTCTGAGGCTTTGATTGGACCTGGGTGCTTTTCTGGCAAGGAGAAAAGGAAAGCTTTCATGAGTTCGTTATGAGTCCAGTCGGTGGGAGCCAGACCAAGTGCAGTTTTTGTCCCTTAGGTGGATACAGTCCGCTGTAATCTTAGCCCAGCCTCTGCTCACTGGGGACCCCGAGTGCCGATAGGGAATGAGGGAAGCGCAGCAGGTTGGGTGGGTGTTATCTGCTCCCATTGTGCTGGGCACACCTCTCCATTACTGCTCATTCTTCTACAAGTAGGACAGGGTATGATACAAAAGCTCCGAGAAGGCAGGTAACTTGCTCCAGGCTCGGCAGCTGCAGGCAGCAGACCTGGACTTTGGGGTCTGACACTGCACCCCATCTCATCCTGTTCCAGGTGCTTTAAAAAGGTGCAGTCTGGAAGTTACTCTAAAAGGACTGCATTTCTTTACAATGGTTAAAGTTTCAGGTGCACAACAGAAAGACCAAATCAGCCACTTCCATTCAGTACCCTGCAGGGAGAGAAGGGAGCACTCGGGAGAGAAGGGAGCACTCAGGAGAGAAGGGAGCACTCGGGAGAGAAGGGAGCACTCCTGTTCCGGGCTGCCATCCTCAGGGATGCTTTGTGCTAGATCCTTTGACGTTTTGATGTGACCATGTGATTTTCTTGGGCCAATGAAAGGTGGAATGATTTGTGCTATTACAGATAGACATGTGAAGAGCCAGGGATGCGCCCACCACATTAATTTCCCCAGCCCTGACACCTGTGAAAGCTTGTTTACATAAAAGCCATGGCTTCTCTATGCCTAGACCCCTGAAGTATGACACAGGCACAGTTCTCCCAACAACACTTGAAGTATGGCTGACCAACCACTGACATCGAACATTGGACTGTTGGATACCATGGCACAGTCTAAATTCTCCTACCTGATAATATGCTCCTGGATGGGTCAGCTTCCAGTAAGTGAAAAGACAGGAACAAAATGGATATTTTAATGTAACTTTTTTTTCTTTTTGATTTTTCGAGACAGGGTTTCTCAGTGTAGCCCTGGCTGTTCTGGAACTTACTCCGTAGACCAGGCTGGCCTCGAATTCAGAAATCCACCTGCCTCTGCCTCCTGAGTGCTAGGATTAAAGGTGTGTGCCACCATCACCCAGTTTTAACATAACATTTTAAGAGGCAGGAGAGTTGGCTCAGCGGTAAGAGCACTTGCTGCTCTTTTAGAAGACCCAGGTTCAATTCCCAGCATCCACATGGTGGCCACAATGATAATTCAGTTCCTGGGGATACATTGACATCTCCTGTACCTCTCAGCATCCATACATGCATATGGTGCACATACATGTAAGCAGGCACTTGCATATACACATAAAATAAAATCTTTTAAAGAAAAATTTAAGTTAAATGTAAGTAAGCGTATTGTGCATGTTTATGTCTTTAAAAGACAATGGTAGGAAAAATAAGAGGATATAATGTATAAAAGAAGTGTTTCCAACAAGTGGGCTGTAAAACTGGATACCTGCAGGCTGGAGAGATGGCTCAGTGGTTAAGAACACTGACTGCTCTTCCAGAGGTCTTGAGTTCAATTCCCAGCAACCACATGGTGGCCACAACCATCTGTAATGGGATCCGATGCCCTTTCTGATGTGTCTGAAGACAGTGACAGTGTACATACCCCCACTCAAAAGAACGAAAAGGGAGCTTTCCTCACCTTACACAGTATATACAAACTAACTCACAGTCCAACAAAAATCTGCAAGAACCCAAACTACAGAACTCCTGGAAGGATCTCAGCAGCAGATTGCCGCGGCATGGACTTTGTTGGTGGTCATCTTAAATATGATCTCAAAGACACAAGTCATGAGAGGAACAATAAATAAACTGAACTTTAGCAAAATGAAATGCAGCTGTGCTTCAAAGAACAGCAGTATGGAGTAGAAAAACCATCCATCAGAAAGGAGAAATTATGTAAATGACATATCTAACAAGGGACTTGCATCTAAAATCAGGAATTCTTACAGCTAAAATTTAAAAGCAAACAACTTTTTTTTTTAAGCCAAGTAAGGGATCAAATGAGTTTTTTTTTAACCTTTTTTTTTTTTTAAGAAGATAACCAAATGGCCAGTGAAAATATGAGAAGATGTTCGAATCTGATGAAATCAGTCTCACCGAGGAATGCAAATAAAACTACTGTGGACCAGACATGGTGGTGCACACCTTTAATCCCAGCACTGTACTTGAGAGGCAGGGGTGGGTGGCCAGCCAGACATACAAAGTAAGTTCCAGGCCAGCCAAGGCTGGGTTTTGAGACTGTCTGAAAAAACAAAACCACCCACCACCACCACCACCAAGACAGCCATGAAGCAACAACAACAACAACCACAACAACAACAACCACCACCACCACCACCACCACAACAACAACAAGATGAGCCGGCAAGGCAAGGAAAGAGCAGAGCTCTTTAGCACCGCCGCCGGTGGAGACGTAGGATGGTGAGATGGCTTTGGAGAACGCCCTGGCAGCTCCTCCAGTTGGACCTTCAGCTATGATATGGACCAGCAATTCTAGCTATGGACCCGAGAGAAATGGAAACAGATGTCTGACATGTGGACGTCTGTCTGGCAATAAACAGAGAGGAGGGACAGATACACACACAACACAATGAACCCAGAAGGCAGCATGCTAGGTTAAAAGACAGAAAAGCCAGCCTTACAGCCACACACTGCCTGATGCCTTCTACGGTGAAGCCAAGAACAGGCAGGTTTACAGACACAGGAGGATTGCTAGTTGCTTAGGGCAGGGCTCAGAGCAGGGTGACTTCTTTTAGGGGAGTGAGAATGATCTAGAATTAAGTTTCTGGTAACTGTGAAACTCTGTGGACTAGAGACTTCTGAATCCTGTATTTTAAAAAACTGTGAGGCACTTGGGAGGCAGAGGCAGGTGGTTTTCTTAGTTCGAGGCCAGCTTGGTCTACAGAGTGAGTCCCAGGACAGCCAGAGCTATACAGAGAAACCCTGTCTGGGGGGGGGAGGGGACAAAAAGGTGTGAAACTGGAAAGCTGCCTCAGGGGTTAAGAGCACTGGCTGCTTTTCCAGAGTATCTGCATTCAGTTCCTAGATCTACATAGGAGCTCAGAACCAACTACAATTCAAGTTCCAGAGGACTCAATGCCTTCTTCTGGTCTCTGGGGGTACATGACACCCATATAGCTCACAGGCACACATGAAGGCCAAACCCTTACACGTGTAAAAATACATGAGGTGTGAAACATAAACATGCACACACAAAAACACATACATACACAGACACACACACACAAACACAGACAGACAGACAGTAACAAGTCTAAGTCTTAGAAAGGAGACTGGACCTCAGGAGAAGGACTCAGGTCATAGAGTGGGGCTCTCAAGGCTAACGTCAGGTCAGGGGGGTTCAAGGCTAACCTCGCTCACTGAGCCTTTCATATCCAGCCCTCTGTGTGAGGCAGCAAGGGGACAGACAGATATCAGTCTACACCACAGCCAGAAATGGTCATCTCTAGCAGTCCTGCTGGAGAGTGGGGGAAGCAGGGTCAAGCCTACCAAATCCTTCTATACTGTGATGACCCCTTCATCTTGGAGAAACACACCCTGAATTGAAGGCTCTCTGAAAACCCCATTGGGTGGCTGACTTGGGGATACCACAGCAAGCTTTATAGACTGCCACTGCCCTGCCAAGTCCTTGGTCGGGGGCTTGGCATGAATGTTCAGTAGGAAGCAGATCCTGGCTCGGGACAGTAGCCTGAATTTTGAGTCGAATTGCAACACGGAGTCCCTAGGTGGTAGGTTTCTGCTTCCTTCCCTTTGGGCCTCTTTCTGCCTGTGTAAAGTGAGGCTAGGCTGGATCTCAATGGGATTTGTAAAGCAACCTGACCTGAGAGCAAGACCTCCTAGCTTCCCTGCGAGGAACCTGGATGCCACGTGACGGTGACCAGTCCTATGAGGGCAGCTGCACAAGTGAGTCCGACCAACCCACAGTGCCCAGAAAATAAACTTACTTGTGTTATTTTGAGTCCCTCGGCTGTGGGCGGCCTGTTCGCGGCAATGCCTGCCTGCAGCTAGCACAGCGGCAGGGAGGAAGAAAGGTGTTTACTGCTTGCATGGACATCAGCCTGGGGAGGCTGTTGGCTTTGTTCAGGCTTAAGAAGAGGGTCCCTTTCCATAAGACCGACAACATATGGCTTTCTCTTCATGGACAAAAGGCAGAAAGAAAAATAATCCCCTTTAACTTGTTCTCCTTACTGCTTCTGTGGGCTCATCCATGCCCTATACTCCCAAACGTCACTACAATGGCGAATGATAAAGTCCATGACTATTATCCATGTCAAAGTGGGGGGACGTACAGAGACATCTCTCTCCAGGGCAGTGAGTGTGGAATCAGAAGTTGGTGTGAATAGGAATGGGTGCCCCAGGATTGCCACCCCCAGCCTGTGTTACAGGCTAACTTACTAGACCCTTTTGAGATGTGGGCTCCATGTTAGGATAAAGATGGAGACAGCTCCTAAAGAGAGGGAGCTGGAATGAACGAATAGCAAGGGAAATCCAGAGGCCAGGTGGATGCTCAGCAAGGCTCGTGGACCAGGGACGACACCCTCACTTTGAGGCAACAGGCCCTTTCCCTCTTCCTATGTATTAAAGTAAATGTGTCTTCTGTGGATGGAGCTGGCAGATGCCGTGGCCATGGCAGATCATCCCATACAGAGTTACCCTAACTGAGTCCTACTCTGGGGTTCTACAGGAAAGCTGGGGAGAGAGGTTCCAGGCCCAGACTCTTTAGCTTACCCCAGGTTAGCTCAAAAGCCCCACCCAGCAGGCACTGAATCAGCCAAGACAGGCATTTGTGTGGCACAGCTCACAGGCCCCTCCGGGGAGAGCATGGAGCCCCCTAACCCTCCCTTACGGCTCACTGTTCAAACCAGAGCACACCTCATTCAGTCTTTATGGAACCTGGTGCTTGAGGTTTGAGAGCATCCGAGGCTGAAGTTGGCCTTTGTATAAGGCAGATTCCTCCTGCCCAAGAGGACTGTGGGGGTATCCACAATCATGCCGGGACACCACCTCTCTGTAAGAAAGGCTCACTCATAAATATGCAGATTGGCCAACCAGGTGTGGTGACCTTTAGTCACAGTATTGAAGAGGCAGAAGGAGGCTGCTAAGAATTCAGGGCTAGCCTGGTCTACATAGTGAGTTCTAGGACAGCCAGGGATACATAGTAAAATCTTCCTGTCTCAAAAAGCAAAATGTGTATTCTCGCATACTTGCACACTCGCACACACACACGCACACACGCACGCATGCACTCACACAGGCAAGCAAGCACATACATACACACTCGCGCACACGCGCACAAGAAATGCATGGATAAAGCTGCCATCATCACATACTTTTAAAGAAAAAGTGGGGATCTGATCAAGACATGTAGGCAATGACAGAACCAAAAGACTCTTAGAATGGCAGCCATCTTGGAATCACCCTCAGAGTGGCCATCAGATACCCACGGAAGTAACGGCTAGGCGAGCCCCCAGGGAAGGGGCAGAGTGACAGACTTATCTCAGGGACTCGCAGGCACTCTAGGTGCTAAATGTGATTGCCAGAAAGGGCAAGAGTGTGGCCAGAGAATCATGGCTGGGTCACACGAATACGTGCCCATCATTCCTGCTGGCCTTTCTCTGATACTATGATCTCATCTCCTCCCCAGCGGCTTCTCTCCACGTAGCCACACCCTCATGGTGCCCGCTCCAGCTCTGGGACTGTGTTAGTCCTCTGTCCACCGTTCGGTTCTGCTGACCACTTTTCCTAAGTCAGTTTGCACCTAGTTGGCCAACACTGTGACCTAGGACTCTGCTCCAGCCGGAGAGCGAGACCAGAGGACCCTGGATTGCCCTACCTGACACCAGAACAAGAAACACCCCACCCGACTGTCCTTTGTGGGTTAATTCTTGTTCAGGTGACTCAAAATACTACCTGTGTACTGCTCACTTTCTGACTGGGAACGAAACCATAGAGAGATGAACACACACACATATACAAGGGCCGGGGGCTTAGTTCCTGGCAGCAGCAACAACAGAACAAAAATAGGGGCAAAGGGGAAGCAAGGGTGAGAAGAAAAGAGATTCAAAAAGTGTAGAAAGAATGGAAAGGGGAGATGGGGCAGGCTGCCTCTGATGCAGGGGGATGTCTTGGAGTTCCAGAGCTTTTTACTTCTGTCTTCTCCACTCAGCTCGATCTTGCCTGATGCTTTCAAGGGTGGTGGTAGGGGGTGGTGGTGTAGAAGGGTTCTCGAAGTGCACCAAGCCGGACAAGCGCAGTGGCATATAAGCCTGCAGTTCCAGTGCTCTGGAGGATAAGACAGGGGCATTGCGGCAAGTTCAAGGCCAGCCTGGGCTACAGACTGAGACTAGCTCAGAACAAAGGACTAAGAGATCATCAGGGACTTGCACGTTCCAGGCATCGGCAGCTTCACATACATCAAGCCCAGCCTTCTAGAATCCTGCTCATGGCTCTGGCACGGCACTGGCTTCAGAGTCCCTCATACAGGCCCTGTTTGTGGTCTCCTACCCTGATTCTCTCTCTGGCTTAGCTGTCATGGAAAAACCCAGATCCAGCCTTCCGATGGTATAATCAGCACCACCACACGCTTTAAGCGTCATGTCGAACGGTCTCCACAGTAAAAGATGGCTGACTATTGCACCTATCCGCTGACCACCATTTGCAAAGCCAGGTCCGTTCCCCATCAGTGTTGGGGGAACTCACAGAGACACTGCATGAGGTCAGCCACACAGGAGAGGTGAAGAGTTCTAGTTTTCCCCTGGCTCATGGGCTTCAGCTCGGGGAGAGGGAGAAGGGGGTTCATGGGCAGGGGGGAGAAGCTGTTCCTAAGTCTGCCACAGTGAAGGACCCTTTGGGAGCACGTTGCTCTAGGCTGGGGTGCTGTCTGTAGGATGGAAGTGAGACTCGGGTCCTTTCAGGGTCACTGCACAGATGAGCAATTGACGTAATGCATCAGGGTGATAACTCTGGCTAACAACGCACCTGCGTTGTTACTGCGTTTCTCACTTAATTTCGCATCTAGGTAGACTGAACCAGAATCCATTTGATTTCACATTGAAGCCCGGGGAAAACTAAGCTGTCTGTGATATCCTTCACAGAAGACAAAATATTCACTCGCATTATGTTTCTGGGTGAGATGTGTTCCCCACGAGCTGCACAACAGTGCTTTAAACAAAAGTGACCACACGGGGACCTTCAGCATTCCTTCTTCCCGCCACGAAGAGAGAAGAATGTAATCTACAGGGGCAGGGGGTGAGGACCCATGGAGAGCATCATTTTAAGAGGCGAAGGTGTGTGGCCTTCATCCCCTCCTGGGAGGTGGTCTCTAAGCCCTCTTGAATCACAGGATAGTTCAGCAACACCATGCCAAGAGGTTAAGTGTGTGGTTTGGTGTCATACACACAGTACCAGCTGACCGGAGCTTACGTGATAGAGCCACAGATGTAAAGGCTGAGGCTCTGGTGAGCATATCTTCTGTATGACTGTCACACATCAGTGCCAGGAGAGCAAGATGGCTCATGACCGCATGCTCAGAAGAAAATGGAAGCTCCGTATTTGGTAATCCCCTGGACTTATGCACTGTGGCTATTTCTGACTGTAATCTCTGCCCTTTGGTGGCAATACAGCAGTGTGAGACTAACAACCTTCGCTGTCTTTTTTGTAATTTATCAAGGGCTCTTCTGCTGTCACAGAAGGTCAATGAAGCCCTCTTGGAGGGCAGTATGCCATGCAGTGACTTTCCTGGGAACTTTGCTTCTCTCTGATGGCCAGAGGGTGGCTAGGTCTCAAGACAAAATTGCTTTCCTGTTACTTTCCCACCTACAGGGAGCTGAAGGGAGAATTCTCCATCTTCTCCAAGTGACTTCTTAAAAGGACTATCAAGCTTCTACATGCTTGTCTTGGGTCACTTGCCTGAACCTTGTCCAGTGAGACAGAGAGCAGAAAAGGCTAATGATGGATGCCTTCCCCAGCTTGGTTCTGACATCCTAAAGCCAGCGCAGGCTGTGGGGATGAAGGCTACAAAGACAGTACTGGGCTCCTCCAGTAACCCATTTGTCCATTCATCTGTCCATCCATTAATCCATTCACTCATCTACCCCACCACCTGTCCACCCACCTATCCATCCATCTACTCATCAATCCATCCATCTACCTATTCACCCACCCATCTGTCTATTCATCAATCCATCCATCTACCCACTCACCTCCCTCCTCATCCATCATGATTACCTGCTCACCCATCCATCTGTCAATTCACCCGCTCTTCCATCCCTTGAAGAACCAATTATTGAGGATTGCTACATCCCTACATCTCTTACAGTGCTGATTAAGATAAAACCCCTTGGGACTCAGCTATTTTCTTGTCCTTGTCAATCTCATCCATATTCATTGCCTCCTTCTATCCAGGACCACCTCTGTGCAGCCACCGTCTCCTGCTTGTCAAGCTTTCTTGGGTTCTGAAGTCTATGGCCATGTATCATTGACTTTTCTCACAAAAGTACCAAAAGGCCCTCAATCAAGCTCCACCAAACTCAGAACCAGTCCTCCAAGGTGAATATCATGGAGCCCACAGGCAGTCCATCCACAGGCTGTACTGTTACCTCCCTCCTTGTTTCTTAACTCTGTGCCTTCTTCTCCAAGCCACCATCTTTCATCAGAACAGCTAACTGGTCTACCTCATATACTTCAGGGCTTCTTTAATCTTAGTGCCGCAGTCACTCCAGCCAGACCCACCATCTCTCTTCTGTCTCATGCCCTTCACCTAAACCTCCCTCCTATCACAGAGCTTCTGTGGTATCGCCTTGGCCTGGAATCTTCTTGTCTTCTATTTTCATGAGTCAACATTTGCTCTTCCTACTGATCTCTTCAAAGGTCATTTCAACAAATCCCTCCTAGACCTCACTGAGGAGTCCTGCCTCATCAAAAGCATCCCGAGTTTAAGCTTGGCAAGTACAAGGACCTCATCAACCCAGCTGCACCTGCTCTGATTCCCAGCCCGGGACAGCACCTGGCACCTAGAGGGAACACACTCTACTCCAGTGATGAGTTCAGGGGAAACTGCTAATGAAGGAATTTACAAAGCTTTATGGGAAAGCAGGATATGCAGGCTTTCTTCAGGGGGCAGTGAGAGGGGGCACAGGACAGAGCATGGTTCAAGCTCTGGGGACAACATTCAGGCAGCCACAGGGACTGGGGAGAGACTGAGAAGACAGATGCTCATGCCATGGAGGTAAAGGGAGGCCACTGTGTCCCCCGCTCCCTGTACCACATGTTCACTCTGGTGTCTGCATCCTCCGCTGTGCACAAGGACCTGAAGGTCGCTGCAAAGTCAAGGGCACCACATGAATACTTTGTGGATATGGCCAGGGGCATGATGAACTTTGAAAGCTGCTAGGACAGCAACAATGACAGCTCTTCCATGTGTCCTCAGGGCAGTCAGTGTAGCCTGGTGTCACCAAGGGTGACTCTCCAAAAGTAGCATCAAGCTGGAGGATGGAGTCCTCCACTCACACCCCCCACCCATCTCAGGTCACAGCAACAGGAGAAAAGTCTCTCAGAGGCCACCACTGGGGATTGTTCCCATCTGCTGACAACAGAGCTGGTTCCTTGGCACGTGGCATCTGGAGCACAACGTGGGAGTCAGGTGCCATCTCCCTTGTTGGTGTGAATGTTGGCAAACAGCATCAGCTTCTTCAACAGGGTCACCTCTCATGACCTTTGACCCCAGCAAAGAAACTGTCACCTATGTTGCTAGCTTCTAGCCAGCTTCTTTTTCATCTGCTTTTCTTTCTCTCAGGGCTTAGGGATGTTTGGCTGTGGAGTGGAGATGGGGAAGCAGGTGGAAGGGAAGACATCATGCAGAGGGAATGGTCGGAGGTGGTTCGGTTTCGAGTTGCTGGTCTTCTGGGGACCCAGGCTTCCTCCAAGTGAACCCTGGGTTTATTTTCCATATACTTATGCTTTTCACTCTGTGCTGGTTCTAACAAAAAAACAAAACAAAACAAAAAACCTAACCTCCCCACTTTTTTGACTTCTCAAGTGGGCCATGACTACAGCATAGGAAGCTGGTCTGCAGCCTGTCAAAAACTGTTTGGAATGCCCTGGTGTCACAGAGGTGAGGGGTAGGGTCACTGGCCATGCAGACAGGACTAGACATGTGTGTGTTTTTAGAAACTTGGAGACGGAGAGGCCTTAGCCTTGGCTCCCATCAGAGGCTGAAGGGTGTCCCTTCAGCCCCACTTGGAGCTGCACTACAGGGTCAATGTCTCCTTCTGAAGTCTCCAGGGGTTCCAACCTGCATCCTGCCTCTTTGTTCCATTGCTGCTGATGCTCTCTAGGCTCCTGGTCTCAGGGTCATTTTCTCTGCTGCTGGATCTACTGACCAGCCTCTCCATGTTTTCTCAGAGAGAGAGATGATTGGAGCCCGGCTCGGGAAAGCCCACAGAAGTCAGTCAGATGGCAACGTGGACTGGCCACACCATAGACTTGATGGACAGTCTTCCTTCCTACAGGATCCCTGAGTTATAGCAGCATCCAGGGGCCAGGAGACTAGAGCTGCCTCCCCTCATCTGAGATCAGCGTACTATTTGGGTGGGGACGGTCATCATTTGTTCCTGATTAGAGTTCAACCCCAGACTGGAAGAGTGAGGAGGGGGTCCCTCTGGGACTCTGGGCGGATGCAGGCCTTAGAAGCTATCTTCCTCTTGCCCAGGGACCTAGCAAACAGGTAAGATAGGAGAAGGAGAAATTGGGTTCTCCCCTCCAGCTGTGCAGTAGAGGGAACAAATAGTAGGAGCACAGGGCCTCCCCATCAGGTCAGCCTGAGAGGCTCTGAGTTGTGGCTCTGAGCTGAGACAGGCTCGGCACTATCGTGTCTGAACGCTCGGCCACACTCTTGAGTTCTCTAAGCTTGGTCTTCCCCCGACTCTTCTAGACTCTTCCAACCATGGGTCCCCCTGGCTGGAGTGTTCTTCTCTCCTTCACTGGGCACTGGACACGATGACCAAGGCCTTCTTGAAGTGCTTCCTTCTCTCAGCCTCCTTGGGATCCCACCCTCCAGGTCTTCCATCTTCCACCTCGCGGGCCGCATAGCCTCTTTGCCAGCTCCTTTTCTGCTTATGGCTAAGTGCTAGGCCAGCCTGTGGTCTGTTTTGTTTTTGTTTGTTTGTTTATTTGTTTTAATAGGGTTTCTCTGAAATCTGGTTTACCTGAATCTTCCTCTATAGACCCAGGCTGGCCTTGAACTCAGAGATCTGCCTGCCTCTGCCTGCCAAGTGCTGGGATTAAAAGGGTTCGCCACCACTTCCCTGTCTAGCCTGTGATTACCACACAGCGTCTCTTTCTATACTTTTTCATGGAGCAATTACACGAAGCCACCCATATGCTCATGATCCCCCAATCTCTGTTCTGTACCTTATTCTCCATTGTCTCCAGACCTTCAATGACAGCTGTGACATTGGTGTCCCTCCTAACCACACCAAGACCAAGCTCATCATGGCCGGTGGCTCCCACAGGTGCTCCTTCAAACCTCCCCATTCCAGAATGTAAGTCACTGTTACTTCTAGCTGTTAAAGGTACAATCTGGACATCAACCCACCTGGTCCCCTTCTCATCAGACAGTCAAACTCCAGCAGGACATCCGAGTTTACACCCAAATGTCTCTCAAGGCCAGTGTCTCTGCAGATTGTTTCGGGGTTCTGTCAGAGTCACTCCTAGCACCTGTTGCTTAAGTGGATGCTCTGGCCTCTAGGAAGGGAGCCTGCAGAGGAGACACAGTGCATTCTCCAAACAGCAGCCGGGGTGGCCTGGCAAACACACCTGAACGTACCCCTGGACCCACCCCTTCACCCACTTAGCACATGCCTGAGCACATGGGTTCCTCCTCCGTGGCAGCTCCCTACCGACCTTAGGATGAAGTGTTAGCTCCCTACATTGATGACAGAGCTCCTGTGGACTGGAATGTCTGGGCTTTCGCTGACTCTCCCTACGAGGTCACCTTCCTTTCTTTTTCCTTGGATGTATCAGAATGCCCAGCTCATTCCCACCCTCTGGGGGACTGTGTTCTTGAGAATCTTTCTGCCTAGCATGTCCTTCCTGTGAGCTGAACTCTATCCCCCACCCCCCACCCCCCAC
>NW_022196900.1:110330408-110365342 GCF_008632895.1 Mastomys coucha
CCCACCCCTCACCTTCACAGGGGTCTCTCTTGCTCCCCAACCCCAAATACCCGCCTGGGACCTCTCCCAGATCCCTAGCTCAACATTTCTGCTTAGCATTCACGGCCAGCTGGTGTTTTTATCTGCAACTTGTTGTTTGTCTTTCTTCCCACTGCAAGATAACCCCCTGGGAGAGCTAAGACTCCCCAGGGCCTAGACCAGTGCCTGGCACTCGGTAGAGGCTTAGCGCATATTTATGGGATGATGGAAGAATGAATGCCCAGGGTTGGGGGAAGGAGGCCAGGAGACAGGCTAGGACGTGCGCAACTATTTTGGGCTGCATGACAGTGGTGTTGGGGATGAGGAAAAGTAGAAAGCATGAAAGAAATGAAGGAGAGAAAAATACCAGGCTGGAGGGCAGCATAGAGGGGAGGAGGGAGGAAGCCAGAGGTCCACTCTTCTGCGGTTCATCAAAGAGGCCAGGAAGAAGCATGGGACAATGGAAGCCATGTGACAGGTCTAGATCTGGGAAGACATACTGAGGAGTGGTCATCATGTCCTGTTCTCTTATATTTGAATACTGAATATCCAGTCAGTGGTGCTGTTTGGGGAGGTCATGAAACCTTTGAGACATATGCCTGGCTAGAAGCGAGTTGCTAGGGGAAGGCCTTGTGTGCTATAGCTGCCTCTGGTCCTGGCCTCAGCACTTTGACTCCTGACACGACATCATGTTAAGGCCTCACTAGTATGCATGCCTTCCCCACAATGATGGGATGCAATCCTTCCTTGGTCATAGCAATTAAGAAGAAGCCACTAACGTACCTGTAGATGACAGAGTGGACTAGACCCAAGCTTGAATCCTCAGGGCAAAGTGGGCAAAGAAAGAAAGAGGCCAGCTACATAGGCACTTACAGAACCTTCCAGAAGGAGGGGCTGGTGACAGGCAGGGGAGTTGAGAGGAGCAGGAGGAGAGTATGACGGTCCAGAGAGTCGGGGCACAGGGGCTTCAAAAGAGGCAGGACCAGTCAGCAGGGATCATAGGGCTTAAGGGTCCTGTGGTCAATAGGGACCTACTGTGATCTTGACAAGGGCTATGCTTGGCTGCATGTCCATGGTACATGGATATGGGGGATCAGAAACTGGATGTCAATGCCTTTTCTGTCCTGTCTCTCAGGACCAGCGGAGCATCACCGTCGAGCAGTAGCTTGCTTTCTCCGTGGATACACCAGAGTCCACCAAATAAATGCTCACTCACTGCTGTGTGGAGGTACACTGCTCGCTTACTGCTGCCGATCTCACCACATCTGGTCAGAGTCCCATGGAGATCAAACCCCGTGAGGCGCCTGCGTTCTCTGCAGCTCAGCTCGCTTTCAGCCTAGCTAAAGGCGGCCAGGACCACGCTGGGTATCTGTCTTGGTGGCCTTTCGTTGCTGTGATAAACCTCCATGATCAAGGCCACTTACAGAAGGGTTTATTTGGGCTTGTGACCCAGAGGGATGAGTCTGTCTCTGTCATGGCAGGGGAGTGTGGCAACCGGCAGGCACAGCAGCTGAACAGCTGAGAGCTCACATCTCAGCCACAAGGGAGAAGACACTGGGAATGGTAAGGGCTTTGAAAACCTCAAGCTCCATCCCTAGTACCACACTTCCCCCAACAGTTCTACCAACTGAAGACCAGGTATTCAAACACCGGAAACTAGGGAGGACAGTGCATTCAATTGCCGCGGTATTCTTGATAACCCTGGACATGAGTCCCCAAGGGTCGGTATGCTGGGTTGCCTACTGGAACCTCAGCGTTCGATCTGATTCAGAAGTAGGGTCAAATTCCAGAGATGGCTAGTTAATGAGGTCACAGTGCATAGATAGATGGCTCCTTGCATAAGAACAGAGACACAAGAGAAGAGAGATGACCACGTGCCAGTGGAGGAGGGACTGGGGTTCTATTGCTACCATTATGTTGGGTGACAAAGGATGTTAATAGCTATCTGCCACTGGGTGAGATGACAGGGAACTCTTTTTACATCCTCTGAGGGGAGCCTGGCCCTGCTGCCCTGGCCTCAGCCTTCTATTTCTGCCATTCATGGTAACTATATCGCAGCCATAGGAGAATAGAGTAGTCAAAGGGGTGTTGCCGATGGTGCCCATCAGAGCCTCTCTCCCACAGGCTTGGGAGGCAGCCAACTCAGCCCCCAGTGGCTGGGAGCCAGGTCTACAGTGCAGCCTGTACCTACCAGGTCCCCAGACTTCCTCTATGACACATTTCTTTGCTTTCTACCCAAGCAGCTGGGCTGAAGTGGCGACAGTTGTTTCTTTGGCCTCTCTCCTAAATGACCCTTTTTGTCAGGGTTCTATCTGTCACTACTGCAGGAAGAAGGTGCAGTGAAGCAACTGCGGGAGACTCGTTCTCAGCCACAGAGAGGAGTTCTGTACAAAGCCACTCAGGGTGACTCCAGATGGAAAGAGCAGGAAGTTACTTTCCCTCAGTCCCAGGGACAGGGTTGATGTGGGGACGCCCACCCCTCTGAGGGCAAACATCATCTCCTGGGCAGGTGGTCTGGGCTGTAAAGAAAGCTATCCAAGCATAAGCCAGCAAGAAGCCTCCCACCGTTTCTGCTTCCTGCTCCTGCTTGAGTTCCTGCTCTGACCACTCACCATGATCATCACGGATGATGACTTGAATGGATAAGCCACATAAGTGCTTCCCTCCCCTAAGCCGTCAAGGTGTTTTATCACAGTAACAGGAAGGAAACCAGCCATGCCCCCAACTTGTGATGTGGCCCCCACAAAGAACAGGAGGGACTGACAAGAGATGGAGAAGACACTGGCCACACCCAGAGGGAACACTCCTTCCTCCTGACCCACTTCCTGTCACTCAGCCCCAAGACCCTAGTGTGAGACTGGCTCAAACCAACCCTGCTGCCCTCTGTGTCCCCCAGGTTGCTGCTGTCCATGGAAGCAGCCAGAGACGCATGTACTAACAAGCATTTGTTTGCTCAAAGCTCACTCAGGTAGACTTAGAAAGCTCCAGGTGGGGTCCTTATTCCCTCTCTGGTCTTTGCTTACTTACTGGCCAGCTGTGGTGACAGTAAGTCTACAGTGTCCCTAGAGGCAAGACAGAGTGATCTTGGGCTTCCAGGCTTTAACTATGCTAGGATTAAAAGCTGCTATCTAAGGTAAGACAATTAAACACTGCCTTTTTAGGTTTTTTTTCAAGACAGGGTTTCTCTGTATAGCCCTGGCTATCCTGGAACTCACTCTGTAGACCAGGCTGGCCTCGAACTCAGAAATCTCCCTGCCTCTGCCTCTCAAGTGCTGGGATTAAAGGTGTGCACCATCACTGCCCGGCTGTCTTTTCTTTCTTAAAAAAAAAAAAAAAAAAAAATCTGTGGACTGTGTGCGGTGGCCCATGCTTTAAATCCTAGCACTGGAAGGCAGAGGTAGGTGGGTCTCTATGAGTTTAGGCCAGCCTGGTCTACATAGTGAGTTTCAGACCAGCCAAGGCCACACAGTGAGACCCTTCTTAACAAACAAAGTTCTTGTGAATATTGTATTCTATGCTATAATATACAAAATTAACTTTTGTCTCTTCCTCCATTATGTGAGGAAGGACATCTTTGGACTATTCTGGGTCTCTGCTTACCCACATGTACTCTCTTCTGTCACCCAGGAGGTCCCATGAGGACGATGTCCAGGTGGACTGAACAGCGGGGACCACAGACTGGTCTATGAGGGGCCAGGTGCACTCACTGGAAGGTCTTAGAATACCATCTTGAGAAGAAGCGTCCCGGAGGCCTCTCAGGAGCAACTGGCACAGCTAGACTGCGGTACGGCCTCTAGCTCCTGAGGTTTCTGTAGTCTCAGGATTGTATACAATGTAGCTATGCTTGGGTTAATCCCTAGGGCCTAGCAGAAGCCCTCTAGGAGGGGACGGACTGTGTGCTAGGGCTAGATCGGTTCACAGCAATATCACAGCTCCGAGGCAGCTACATCTGTCCCATCTGTTTGCACAGAGGGCAGCCGGTCAGACCCGACTAAAGTGGGCAGCCACACCTTACCTTTTCTTTTAGGCCAAAGCCTGGGTGCTGGGGAGGGGTGTGTATACGCGAGTCAGGAAATAATCTCCTCTGTCCTGTGAGTTGAAGCAGGCCTCCCGCCTGCTCGAGGCTAGCATGGGAGGCAGGCACCTGGATACGGAGCTTGAGCTCTGCCCCCCCCGCCCCCCTCCCTCCTTGGGGTGAAGTCAGCAGGCCTGTCCAGGTGACTAGACCAGGAGAGCTGCTTCCATCTCTGACTCAAGTTCTCTCAGCTGTTGGAGGCGCAGAGCAACAATCTAAGCAGCTTACAGAGGTTCAAAGGAGACAGTAGGGATGGGAGTGGGGGCAGGGAGCCCCTGAATCCCCTCAGCCCACCATTCTCTAGAATCAGATGGTTACAAAGAAGAAGGGACAACACACACACAGGTTCCACTCCAGGGACAGAGGTCACCTGGTACCCCACTGTCTGTGGCCTAATGAGTACCTGCCTAGCACTCCCTCAGCTCCAGTAGCCTGGGCTTATTCTCTTTATGGGCACAAGCACAGATCTCCGCACAGCCGTGGCTGTGTGTATCCTCTGGACCCAAGGCAGACAGGAGGGAGACACTAACCAGAAGCCCTGCCCAGACAGCCTCCTGGCAAACAAACCTCATGGCTTGCCTACTTCCAGTCTGGAGCAGCGTCCTCTTGCAAGCCCTATTGCTGACCATCCCGGGGTCCTATGCAAATGACCTGGGACATTTGTTCCGGATCTAGACGTCGGGGAGAAATGTGGCAGTACTCAGAGCCTGGACAAAGATGGAGGCTTTCCTGCCTTCCGTCTTCTCTTCTCTTCCCAGGACACTCCTTCCATCCCTCCTAGCCTGGCTGATAACTGCCTGCTCGGCCTTCAAGTAACCCCCCCACCCCCCCCGTGAAGCTTTGGAGCTGAAGGGTGGATTAAAGCTCAGGCTCCCTTAGGTTTGTCTGCATCTACAGGCGTCGGTGTAACCATGAATCAATCACGCATTGCATGCTACCGAAGGCTGCCTGTGCAATGGGGTCTCAGCAGACGAGGTCCTTTGTCCCCAGCGCCCAGTAAGGAAAGTACTATGGAGAAACTCCCTAGGTCCTGAGAAGGTGTGGTGGTCCAGAAGGCTCTCTGCGGTGGCATCTGCGCCTCCCCATTCCGCAAGCTCATTCTCCGCTTTGCCTTAGCAGAGGTTTGGGGACATTAAAATCCTGAGCCACAGGACCCCACCTAGAAGAAAATCGCTTTCTGCTGGGTGGGGCTGCACACACAAAAGCTGCGTAGCTGACAAGACTGAGCACTGGGGACAAAGACTGCAGCAGGGACAAAGACGGAGGCGAGGATAAAGGCGGAGCCGCAGCTGCTGCGTGCACGCGCCTTGTGCGCGCTAATGCTCTGCGTTTCGGGACCAGGCGCCCCCACCTGGCCTTGAATCTGGTAAACAAGTCCATTGTTCTAAAGCAGCAAAGGCTGAAATTCTCGTCCCAAAACAGTCCCGGGCTTTAACGAGCGCTCTCCAGAGTCGGAGGAGGGCGATGCCAGGAAGGACAGCAAAACTACCAGCCCGCAATCGCAGAGCTTTTGCGCTTTCCCTGCCAGGAACCGCTGCGCGCTCTTCCTATGAACACCCGCCGTTCTGCGGCAGCCAGCGTGCACTGGAACCCCACGGGACCCGCGTCACCAGCTATTGCTCGAAAAGACCCCGCATTGCGGCGGTGCGCGCGCGCGTGTGGGGAGGGCGTATGTGTGCTTCGCGTGCGCGCTTCCCGCCCGCGTTGTCCCAGATCTCCGGGTGCTGCAGTCTCCTCACCCCCACCCCCGCCTTTGCACACACGTCCCTGCTGTTTGGTGAGCTGTGATGGAGAAGATGCCCAGTGGCCGTGGCGCGGCAGGGAATGGTGACGCGAGGGAGTGAAGGGGAGATGCTTACCCTCCTAGCCGCTGCAGTTTCTGCCTCCACACAAAGCTTGCTGCCAAGCCAACCGGTTGGCAGGAGGCCGGGAGACCCCCGCCCTCCTACTAGCTGTCTCAGCTGTCTCCAGCGCTGGGGCAGATTGTGCCCCTGGCGTGTCTCGGCGCTGCTCCCCTCCCCCTCTGACCATCAGACGAATGAAATGGTGGGCGAGCTATGCGCGTTCATTTAGAGATCTAGAAGCTCTGGGAAGGTCCCAGATTCTCAGCCAGGTGGGATTTCAGTCCTGCTGACCCCACCTCTGATTTCCTCCCATTACTTGAAAGAACTGCTGGCCAAGAACAGGAGAAAGAGAATACCACCGGGGGTGGGGGTGGGGGTGGGGTCCTCTGTAGTGCTCAGGGGCCTTGGTGGATAGCAGGCTGGCCTTCCCTAAACAGTCAGGACCAGTCTGGTTCCTCAGAGTGGCTCCCATATCCATGTAGCTAGGGTTCTAACTGGGTCCTGGGTGGTAACACAAAGTCAAAGTTGTTCAGATGCCCAGGCCTTAATGCCATCTCTCCTGTTTTGTGCCAAGGGGCTGGAGGTATTTCAGCTTGGAGGCCTACGGAGGAGAGAACTCGGCCTTGGAGCAGGAGGCTGCTGGGAAGCAGGCCTAGGACCTGGGAGTGTGTTTGTTATGAGGTCTGAGGTCTGCAGGCTGTCCCCTCTCACACTCACAGCAGCCTCCCCTGCCTTCCGTTAGTCATAAGCACCATTAGCCATACCTGGCTTTCTGTGTGTTTGAAGGCGCCCTTTATTTAGCCTGAGACTCTGCTTTCAAGTCAGGACCCTACACTGGTGCCAGCATCCCTGGGTTCTGCCCTGGTGAGGCTGACAAGGTCACACTCGAGAGCCAGGGGCTCTGCAGAGCGTCCTGCTCCATTCCCCATTTTGTTCTGCAAAACTGAAACCGGATTTCCTGAACAGGAGCCCCTGGTCACCCTGCCCTTCTCCGTTACACACCGCAGGTCATCAGCTCATGCTGGCTCCAGCCTCAGCCACGGACGCTGCCAACACCAGCGCGGTGCTCCTCGGCAATCCTGCCAGGGTGCAGATGCCTGCTGACCCCAAACCACCTCTGGGAGTAACTCCGGAGGGTTCATGGGCCAACGCGGCTGCCAGTCCCCTGTGGTTGTGGGGACGGGGCAGGGATAGGGTTGGGCTGCACACACTGAGAAGTTCTAGAAAGCCCTGCAGGGTCTGAACCATCAGCCAACAGGAGAAGGAAGGCTGAGGTCACAGGGCTACTGAGTGAGTGGTACTTAGCCCTTCAACACCCAGGGACTGCTGTGGCTTCCAACAAAGGTCCCCTGTACTTAAGCCTAGGTCTTGGATTTGTTCCCTCTGCAAAACCCCACCCAGGCCTGGCCAGCTCTAGGGCATCTTGTATCATGCCTAGGTAGGAAGGAAGGCAGCCTTAGAGGACCCCTTAGCCTGTTTCTCCCATTTTTTTTTCTGCAGAGATTATTTTGTTTCCTGGGTCAAAGAAACCTATCCATCGACTCAAGGCCAAGGCCAGCAACTCTGGAAGGCCCTGCCCTCCTTGGCTAGCAAGCCACGCCCTCCTTTGCAGTATACTTTCAGCCCTGGTTATGAGCCTGGTCTTGTCTTAGGAGCTGTACCAGGCAGAGGCTTAAAACCAGCCAAAAAGCTGGGATGACAGGAGTGCCGAGCTTCCCGGAGGAGGCCTGGCCACACAAGCCTGCTTGCATCTGAACAAAGGCCTCCCGTAGCACCCACACTGCTAGCTTTCCTAAGAGGTGCAGGGCTGGGCCACGCCTCCAGCCCCCCTCCCTTCTTCCTGTAGGAGATACAGGGGCTTCAGAGGGGCATCATAGGTGCAGTAGCTGCTGGGCTCTCCCAACCCCCTGGGGAGCTTGTTCAACCACTCAGACACCTTGGCAGGAGTGACAGCCACAAGCCAGCCTCACATGCTTCATCTGATGCCAAGAGAGGCTGAGTTAAGACAGGGCTAACGATAGCCAGACACAGGCTGAACGGTAGGTGTGTACTCGTCAATGGGAGGACTCTGAGGATCCTCCCTTAGCAGACCCTGACGCCGGTCCCTGCCCCTCTCTGCCAGCTCCTTTTTTCCCTCACATTTATACTTCTTCTCCCTCTGTGCCCAAGAGGGAGACCAGAACACCATTCTTACCGTCCAATGACAGCCAGTCGTGTTGGGAGGAAGGGAGTGTGGGCAGAGCCCGAGCTTTGTACTCAAACACCACCGAGTTGGAGATGATCTGATTGTTGAAGGCCACTTGTAGGGTCACAAGACCCGTGTCATGGGCTGAAAGTCAGAAAGAGAGGGGTTAGGGTGAGGGGTTGCCTCCCGGCTACCTCTCTATCAGTTAACAACCAACTATTAACCCAGCGTCCGCCCGCCTATCCCAAAGGGCCCATGGGTAAACTTCTGAAACATTCTTGGCTCCAGCTTCACCAGGTGTCTGGAGTCCCCAGAGGATGGTTTATTGTTTGTTTGTTTTGAGACAGGTTCTCACTATAGAGCCCTAGCTGGCCTAGAACTAGATAGACCAGGCAGGTCTCAAAACTCCCAGAGATCTGCTTGTCCCAACTCCTGAGTTCCTGTGATAGCTGGAATGGGCAGGGACCCAGCACAGATGGCTTGACCCATGCTTTCTGTTCAGGGTCAGGTACATCTGAGGAATGGTGTATCTTTGGCCCCTTCCTGCAGCCGTGTCCTGACTCACTTCATGTAAGATCCTCAGTGTTTTAGGAGCTTGGCTTCCTGATGACAGCAAGAGTTTCATCAGCGTCTCTCACTGTGGCCCCGTTAGCCCGAGATGCTGTAGGCAGGGTAGCTACTGCCTTGACATGCTTGCACAATGTTATTTTCAAGAACTTTGGAAAAGCAGGAGCTTGTATTCTAATGCAAACTCAGGACTCAACAACTGAATGAGTCGAATAAAGGGATGAAATGTTCTCTTTAGGAACAGGAAATAAGTCTCTTGGAGGCAGAGACCTGCATCTGCTGGGGTGGAAGCTACACCACCAAGATATTACCATGGATATCTTGGGGCTGCGCTGTGGTCCCCAGAGATGTCCTGTAAGCTATGCCCCATGGGGCTCAATCCCTTAATAGGGGTCAGGTTATGTTTTCTGGGCACTGCTTTTCTGGAGCTGGGACACTAACACTCAGGGCCTCCCCCAGCAGGAACAGGCTGATTTCCAGGGAGGACGCACGGGGATCATATTACTGTTTAGGCTCTTGGCTTTCAGAAGCCTACGGTCATGAGGAAGCCATCCAAGCCAGCTGCTCCTGAGACTGGGTGAGGCTCTGGCTTCCCTCAAAGGGACATGTGCAGATCCCACTTCCGATGGGAAACCCAACTCATTGGCCATGGCCTTTCTCCAACTGAGGTGTCTATAGAGAGCAGGTCTTGGGGACATCACTGCCCAGGACACGGTCTGAAAGGATGGGTTCCCTAGGGATCATGATGAACCTCCCAAGGTTCTTCTCTGGATAGGGATCCCCAGCAGTATTCAGAGTCTTCTGCCATCCCACAGCCCTGGGCAAAACTCCAAGGCTGTGGTCTCTGTTCTCTCCTAGAGATGTGCCTGGTTTACCAACAGGGAGGAGGGGCTCTGAGAACTCTCCTTGGGATTCCAGGGCATTCTGTTCTCCAGGTAGGAGAAGCTGTATCTTGTGTCCAGAGTCCCCGTGCAGAGGACCCTCCATCACTGCTACTATGTCACTGTCTTGGCTTCTACACAATTGACAACACAGCTGACTGTAGCAGACACCCAGGCATCCCCACCATCCCCAGAAATGCAGAACAAGGGGGACCTGCCAGTTCAAGGTGGCAGGCCCAGGATCCACAGGCTTCCTTGACTTCCTCTCTGAGTCTCCTCTGCGTCTGGTTCTGCTCTTATTGATGTCCATACCTTGCCTCTGCCAACATAATGCCCTCTTGTAGGGGCCAACACGTCTCGTGCCTGTTCCTGCTGCAATTGGCCTGAGGGGGGCTGCCTTGGGCACCCCTAGAGGAGGTTACTAGGGAAATCTTCTCCCCTAAAGGTCACCTCTAGTCCAGTTGCCCTAGTTTTCCTGTTTAGGTTACTGCTTTTCCTAACACATTGTCTCAGAATAAATTTATTTATTATTTTTTCGATAGTCAGGGACTCACTATATAGCCTTGGGCAGCCTAGAACTCACTACGTAGCCAAGACTGGCCTTAAACACAGAGATCCACCCACTTCTGCACCCCTCTCCCCAAGTGCTGGGATTCAAGGTGTGCATTAGCACATCAGCTCGGAATCATCTTTTGAAGACATAATTTAGATCAAATCACTCTGCTGTCTAAACCCACTGGCTTCCCAAGCAAGTACAATAAAATCAGACTCCCATGGGCCAACCTCTTCCTGCCTCAGGGCCTCTACACTCTCCTCATCCTCTGCCTGCTGTGACATCTTCTTCCACCCTCCCCAAGACTGGCTCTGTGCTACCCTTCTCTGCCAGCCTTCCAGGGATGCGAATCCTCACGTCTGAGAAGGGACCTCCGCTGTTCACACCCCCTTCACTGTGCACACCCCGTCTGCTGGGCACACCCCCTTCACTTCCCCTCGCTGAGTTTTTTAGTTCCTTCGTTATTTTCTGTTCTCCTGTAATGGAGTGTCAGCTCCCACATCTAAGACCTCATCAGCTCAGCAATCCATGCTCAGTGCCACAGTCACTGTCAAGTTCCTGCTCTGGCCTTCTGGTACTCCTCTAAGTGAGCTGCTTTAACCCATGTACTGCTCACTCTGAATTTCATCTTTTGCTTTCTGACGACTTCCTAGGAGACCAAGTGGGGTTTGCAAGGCCGTAGACCTCTTGGCAGAGTCCTCCACCTTCTGCTTCTGGTCCATGGATTGCCTTTGCTCAGTCGTCCCTTCCTCGGGCTCAGGGCAGACCCAGACCATGTATCTACTGTTGCCAGGGAGAGTATGAACTTGGAGGAACTCTGTTCTCTGTCAGGTTTGGGTTTGCCTAGGCAGGTGGCCCAGGCTGCCAGCAGTTGGCACTTGTGTTCTCTGTGCCTCCCTTCCCTTGCCAATGTCAGCCTCTAAGGTGGCTTGGCTTGTGTTCACCGGCCTCTAGGCCCCTTTTTGTTGGCAAGGTCAGTTTGGTTCTGGCGTCTGGTATTTATCTTTTAAGATTGGCCTCAGTTTCCTCTGGAAGATCCCAAGATGACATCCCTAGCAGCTGGCACTACCTCCCAAGGAAGCGGTTGGTTGACTTGACCCAGCCTCTTTGGATTAGAAGTTCTTTGAGTCAGGTGTCCCTATGGGCTGGAACTTCATCTCAGATGGAGTCTAGGCACCTACTCAATCCATGGCAAGCGGAGACTCTTACAAATGATTTGGAAATGATGAACTAATGAATGAACGAACCCACAAATCAATACATCTGCTTCTGTTGGGATGTTAAAACGATGCATTCTCATGGGACATGCTTCATGAGGCCGGCTGCCAATGAAAGGTGCTCAGCAGCCAGACCATGGCACGAAGCCCCTAGGTTTGTGGCATCTGGTTGGAGAAAGGATATTTTAGAGATGATCAGTGGCCCTTCTAAAGTTCCCCAGGGACCAGGAAAAACAGTGTCCTGGATGGACTCTGCGCATTAGCCCTGGGGACCCAGAAGTGTGTGGAGAACAGGTGAGTTACCTGAAGAGACCAGAATGGCCCTGGCTCTCCTTCCTTCTCCTCACTATCCCTCTAGAAAAGCCTTTGCGAGATGAGCCCCACAGGCAAGCGCTTCATGACCCCTGATCATTTCATGCTCTTGGCTATGTGAAAGAAGGTCTCTGAAGAATAAGGTTCAGGGACACCATCCTCCAGTGTACAGTTACATAGATGGTACATGACTGATGGGGCATACCTGGGTAGGACTGATTCTAGCTCCCAGAATCCTCTGGGTCCTAACCTGGGATACGATTCAGAGGTTACATACAAAGCCCAGTCCTTTGTCAGGAAACTGAGGCAAGGTATTTAGCCAGGTACAGAAGACGTGGCATCTACTTATAGGTCAGGCAAGTCCCTGTCCACAGCAGGTACAGAGTGGACAGTTTAATAGCATGCTGCCATCTCTCCTGGGCTGGGCAAGGCTGCCTTGGCCCACAATGGCCATCTGGGATGGCTGCTGTCCAATCTTAGCAGGGTTGCTGGAATGACCTGGGGCTGGGTACCTCTGGAGCCAGTCTTGGAGCTGCTGAGAGCTGGTCAGCAGCAAGGGGTCTGTGTGTGTGTGTGTGTGTGTGTGTGTGTGTGTGTGTGTGTGTGTGTGTGCGCTGGTGATGTGGGAGGTCGCTGAGACAAAGGTTTCCCAGTCCCAGCCGAGAGAACAGAAAGGTCGCGTTTTCCAAACTGCTTTCAGACTCCAGGGGATCAAATCTCTTCTTTTCAGATCTCTAGCACCCCAGGAATTTTGCTAGACTTGGGGGCACAACAGCCTCCAAGAAAGACACAGTCTCCTGCCTTCATAGGGTCCACGGGCTAACAGGGAACTATAGTCAGAGGTCAAGGATGAGTTAGCCAGACAGAGATGCCAACCTATGGAGATCAGAGCTCCCTAAACTGTGGGTCACATGGTCCCATAAGATATTGCCAAATGGAACACCAGAGTTGACACCAAGTTTGGCAACAGTGAAAGGATTCTAAACATCCAACAACCAAAAATTCAATATAAATGCGTAGTGACTCTGAGGCCGACCGGGCTGTGCTTGCCCATGTTGACTCAATAACTTTATTGAACAGTAATGTGTGTGCTTTGCCCTGCATGGCTGTCCTGGCACACGCCACCAGCAAGCTCTGCCTGAAGTACCTCGTCTCTGATCTGAGACTTGTCTGTCATGAACTGTGGTGTTTCTGTAGCTTACACCATGAACTGTGGTGTTTCTGTAGCTTACACCATGAACTGTGGTGTTTCTGTAGCTTACACCAAGTTCTCCGCTCAATTCCTGAAGACAGAGACTCAATAGTTTGCTCCCCATCACTCCTCAGCACAAAAATAATCATGCGAGTTCATTCAGACTGTACTGTATCTGAATGTTTGCTTTTAAAGATTGTTTTTTGAGTTGTGGATTTGAGTCTCTTTTAAAAACCAACAACATAATTACATGGATTTTGGCTTGTAGTTAGGACAGAACTTCCAACAACTTCTAAAGTGGCCCAAATTCAAATTTCTGCCACTTTTTACTTCGTATTTATGTAAATTGGCATATTCTCAGTATTGATGGTTATAAAATCCAGATATTGGTTAACTGAAAAATATTGAAGATGTGCTATGCCCTTTGGTATCAAATAGCCAAGATTTAACATTTGGTGGAAAGATAAACAAACTCATCTATTTTGTTAGTATAAAATTTTGATCTCACATTTGATAGACGATAAATTATATGAATACCAAATAATTGTCTTAAAATCAATTTCTATAATTTTCTTTCAATCAGTTCCTTTCTGGTCTGCTACAAGTGAATGTCTGACTTCCTGCCTGAACATCTAAGGTCCCTTGGAAACGGCTCAGGTCAAAAAGAATCACAGTCTAGAAAGCTTAAGACCTCATGGATTAGATGATACTGAAACCCAGGGCGAGGGAGGGAGATGTCGTCAGAGCCACAGAGGGCATGAGCCTCTGGCTGGCTTCCCACGAGGCCCATAAGGCTTTGAAGCCGGAAGCAGGTTACCTGTGTGCTCACCTCTCAAAGCAGCTGGTGTTCTTCATTCTTAGTGTGACCCCCACACCCCAGCTCCCCACAGTTCCTCCACATGAGAGGCTTCCCTGACCTCCTTTAACCTGCCTCTGTGCCCCAAAGAGACAATAATGTGAACACAGGGCCCTGAGTTCTCTAAGCCTCAGGGTGTCCTAAGCCAGGGCAAGAGTGAGGTCAGCTCTGCTGTTGAAGAGTCCTTGTCTGTCTATTATCACCTTGGCCCGGCCCCAGCTGGGCCCCATCTCAGATATGTCACTTGACTAATTGGTTCCTTAAATAGTCTTTTTGCTTTGTTTTCTTCGCAACCCCATAGAGCATGCCCGGTATTCCCAGTTGATATGGGATCCATGAGCCCCAACTGATGATTTTATAAAAGACTGTGTGAGCATACTTCTTCATGGCCGAGGAAGGCAGAGGAAAGGCGTGACTTCCTCAAGGTCACCCCAAGGCCGACTCAGAGTCTGTTCTCCTTCTTCCCCAACCCCCACTGGTACAGCCTCCTCACCTGGGCAGTAGCAACGCAGCACCCCAGGCTGAATCAGGGATGCAGGCACGGAGATCTGGTCAAACAGGCAACTGTAATTATTGCTGGCTTCTTGCCATGGGCCTGTGATGAGAACCTTCACTCCTCCCTGCAGAGGAGAGAGAAGAGATGGAGCAGTCCCTCCCCCAGGGAATGCAGCACACAGGAGGCCTGTGCAGCTGCAGGCTTAGATGGGGAGGGCTGAGGGGTGCTGGCTACACGTGCAGATTCCCAGGCCGTATTCCACCATTCCAGAAAGCCCTGACTTCAGAGCCGCTCTTCTAGAAGACAGGCCTGAAGCTGCTCTGAAAGTATCTCGGCCCTGAAATTTCAGGACGGTACTAGTGGAAGGCAGGGCTTCTCATGCCACAAAAGCCAATGGTGCACCTGAGAACCAGCCAGCAGGGTCCCCAGGAAGGGAGCAGAGGGGATGCAGGGGGAAACACGGGGGGGGGCATGGGGGACTCTGAGTCATGCATTTAGGGAGAGATGGAGGGAAGTCAGATTTGGAAACTGTCACCCCAAGGGACAGATGTTCTTGTAGGAAACTGAAGGGAAATGGAGGGCCCCCAGGGTGTGGTAGGAGATGGTAAGTGGATCCCCAGGAAGTGGATGAGGGGAAGAACTCTCTATAGGGAGAGAGAAAAAAAGTAAATGAAGCATTCAGAATCGGAGGGGCTCAGATAGAGCTCTTGGAACTGAGCTGGGGCTTGGGATGCACTGGCCTCCCAGTTCCCTACTTGCCTGCTGTGTCATTCAGGGTTATCTGGAGCTATGCAGACACAAGAATGATCCCTCACTGGCACTTCTGCACCCCACATGCCGGCACCAGCCTGGCAGCCTGGCTTAAAGAGCCTAGGCGGACCTTCCTCTGCTCCATGGAGGGAAAACTGTCTTCGCAGACCCAGGGAGCCAAGGACAGAAAGCATTAGACACACTGGTTCTCTCTAACCTGCTCTGGCCAGCAGGAAATACCCCAGAACAGATAGCCTCATGTGGCTGCTCCCAGGAAATCCCTTTCAGGGCCTTTGTTCCCGTTAGTGATTAATGTCTCTCTGTGTCTCTGTGTCTCTGTGTCTCTGTCTCGATCTCTTTCTGAGCCCCAGGTGGAGAAGGCTAGAGGTCCCCTACTTACGGCTTAGCCAAGAAGAGAGGCTGGTCATTCGGGGTGGAGGGATGCTCTGCCCCGGGATGTAGAGGCAGGGGCGCTGGCCTCTAGCTCTCCTGGCTAACCTTGGATAGACCCACCCCAGAGGCTCATCCACCCCACCCCCAAACAAGTAAACACCTTTCCCTGCAGGGGGGCGGAGAGCTGTGCTGGAGAGGAAGGAGAGCGCCACCTGGCGCCCTGGCTAGAGATTGCCGAGAGGCGCTCCGGGAGTCGAAGTGAGGCCTGGTTAGGAGCTGCAGCAGTGAGCCCTGACTTCCCTCTGCTCCTGGCCTGGACCCTAGCTCTCCGCTGCTGTCCCAGGCAGGCCTGCCAGACTCTGTCTCCTATTCAGCCCCTTGATTCTCGTTTGCTCTTCTTAACCCTTGCTTGTTCCTGCCCTAGAGGAAGCTTTAACTTTCATTTCCATTTTTGCTCTCAAGACACCCACTCCCCTACAATGCTTCCTGGAACCCAGACTTAGCCTTGGGCATAAAAGGTAGCAGATACTGTTTACTGTGATGATGTTCTGAGGCTATCTGTGGCCCGGAGCCAGTAGACTGGCCCTTGGAGGGAAGGCACCCTCCTGTGCTGGTGAGCATATTTTCCTTTGGGTGTGATGTCTAGCTTAGGTCACTTTTCAGTGGTGCCACCAAGGTTCAGAGAGAATGGAGAGAGCTCAAGACAGAGTTCCAAAACCATAGCGTGCTCCCTCCCGTTTACTTACTGTGTATATTTTTGCCGGAATGTATGTGTACGTGTGTGTGTGTGTGTGTGTGTGTGTGTGTGTGCCTGGTGCCCTCAGAGGTCAGGAGGTGGCACTGGATCACCTGGAACTGGAGTTACAGATGGCTGTGAGCCACCATGTGGGTGCTAAGAAGCAAACCTAGCCCCTGCAAGAGGAGCAAGTACTCTTAGCTGCAAGAGCTCCGAGCTTTTGCCCCCAGCCCCAGCATCTGCTCTTGTCCTTGGTAGCTGCTGTGTGACTTCAGGAAGTAACCCAGTTCCTCTGGCGGCTGTGATTTCAGAAGCCTTCCCCCCTCCAGCAGCTTCATAAAGTAGACTCAGGGCTCTGTCAAAGTGATGGTGTAGGGGGTTGGAAGTGATTGCCTAGGTGTGGCGTCCTGCTCTGAGCACGGTCTTCCCATGAACCCCGGGACGTGGGAGAACACTGGCTTCAAAAGGCCACGGATGGTTACCACGTGAGAAAGGGGGACATGACAACTGCGACCCACAGCTGTTAGTTCAAGAATGGGCTGCTGTGAGGGGTAGTGGGGGGGGGGGCAAAGAGCTGCGGAGACCGGGAACATCAAGACCTTCTCCATGGCAACTGCCGCAGGACGCCTCAGAATCCATCAGTTCCAGGGACCGTTCCCATGGCAACCACTCCGCCTGGCTGCGCTGAGTTGTTTGTGATGTGTTCGTGCCCGACAGCTCTAATTGCAGGTTCTTCTGCTTGGTGCAGCGGGAGCCAGTGGTGGGAGATGATGCAGAGGAAAGGTGGGGAGAGGCAGGGGTGGCATCTGAGGTCTATGTCCTGTGAGTCCTGAAATGGAGGGTCTTGAATTCCCATGCACCCTGGGCAGATGCTGGGGCACAGAGAGCACTGGTGTGTGTGTGTGTGTGTTCTATGTATGTGCTGTGTGTTATGTGGGTAGTATGGTGCAGTGTGTGCTGGTGTATTCTGGGTGTGATCATGTAGTGTAAATATATTGTGTGTTGACTCTGTCGGTACGCGTGTGTGTGGGTGTGAGCACCAGGTAGGTAGGTGTGGAGGAGACATGGGAGCAGAGGAGGAAGGGAAGCTCACTCAGAGAGAAGCCAGCAGGCCAGGCTGGGCGGGGCATGCCTGGGGCTGTCGCAGTTTCAAGCTGGTGTGAGTGGTATACACACAGTGCCCACACAGCCTGACTCAAAGCAAGATCCCAGCTGCAGGGCTTCCTGAGTTTGCCAGAGCCTGCTTCACACCAGACTCCTGGTGAAGTCAGCTCACACATGCACCCTTATCAGCTGGCAGGGACAGAAGGCAAGATACCTGGCAATCATGCCAACACGGGGTTTGTGAAGGGACGCGAGTGCCAGCAGAGAAGTTCTGCCTTCTTACAGAGCCCGTGACCCCGCTATTGTCCTGGGCAGGAGGAAGCCACCTTGAAGGCTTCACCACGAGGTCCCGTTGGACACCAAGATGTTTTTTTCCTCTAACCAAATTGACTATGCTTTGCTTCCATTTTAGAGTGCCAGGAACTATCAGGGTTTCTGGAAAACCTGGGTTAGACACGCCTGACTACTATTGCATATGCCATCCTGGGCTGCCCTCTGGTGGACAGCTGCTGAACTGCCGGTTTCCGGGATATAGTCGAAGGCTGCATAGGCTGGTGAAGAACAGAAGGAGCCAGGCTTGCTGAAGACTTCCATTCAGCAGGGGCTAGAGAGCTGGCCTGGGGGCATGCTCGCAGGCCAGGGGCCAGGACAACCCCACCTCTTAGGTGTTATAAAACGTGGCTGCAGCGGGCCTGTAGGCAGCTTTTGTGGGGTGGCACCCCCAAAGTCCTAAGACATGGAGGTCTCAACCCCTCTCCTCTGTGTTGATAAGGGAAAGAAGGCACAGAGAGTCAGATCTGAGTTGGGTCACAAGGCCGATATGACCTTCCCAGAATGCATGATGGTCTCATCTTCCTTCTTTACTACTTTAGGGGCTTTCTAAGCCTCCTGGGATGGCTACCCAGTGGGTCTCTGGTAAGCAGAGCAGGAGGGACAATGATGTTTGCTCGGGAGAGATGGGGCACTGAGCCACACCAAGAGGTAGCCCACTGGGGTCCTCCTGGGTTCCTACCAAGGGGTTGGAGTGTGCCCAAGTTGAGGCACACAGGACTGGCTCTGCCTGGGCACTTAATGTAGAGATTCTAGGGTCCCTTTGCTGCTTTAATTTTTAAAATTTAATTTACTTTTTGTATGTGTATGGGTGTCTAGCTTGCATGCTGTTTGTGCATGCCTGGCGCCGGAAGGGGCCAGAGGGAGATGTTCTAGTGTCCTGGGGCTAGAGTTACAGACAGCTTCTGTGTGGGTGTTGGGAATTGAACCCTGGGCCCCCTGGAAGAGCAGCTAGTGCCTTTGATTGCCGAGCCATCTCTTAGACCTCTCCATGAGTGCTATTTTAGAGACAGGGAAGATGGCAACGTGTCCAAGGTCACTGATGTCTAAGGGTAGAGCCAGGATTCATACCAGCCCATTCAGTTCCAGTTCCAGCGCCACACTCCTGGCCGTTCACCTACCGCAATGATCTCCCAGCTTCCATCAGTATCCCGTGGACACTCACAAGACTCCCGTGACACTCACGGTCAACATCTGCTCTGCCGTACAGATGCCAGGCTGCCGGTGCAGGGCTACGGGCCTGCAGCCTGTGCTATTCTGGCTCTTTTCTGACCTGGGCCATTTGTGGATGGATCGTCTTACATTACTTTCCCAGAGGGAGAAGTGTGAGCCTATTCCTTGCCTGTTGCCTAGGTGATGTGGCCAGGGGACCAAGAGTTATGGGCAGCCACCCTCAGGGTGTCTGATTTGGGACCGAGAGGATGCACTGGTGAAGCCAGGGAGAGTTCAAGCTCGGACACATGCAAGCAAGGTGTTCAGGGGATCTGGAGCCACACTGCCCCCATCCCAGGACATTCTATTTTATTGCATTCCCCACCCCCCGCCAGGCAAGACCTGGGTCGTCCTACGATCCTGTTGGAGCGGTAGTCTTTAAGGTGACAGCCCAATGGTGACAGGAGCACAGGCTAGATCCTGGGTCACATGCCATGCTTCTGATTCTGTAGATGGCTGAGTGTTCCAAAGTTGCACCCTCCCTTTCACTGTGGATGGGAGCGCTGCCCGTTTGTGTTAGTGAGGCAAAGCTTGAGCTAGGGGGACCAATGACCCCATGACTCTGGTGTTGATTTCTGGATACTTTAAAAGCAGCACCAAGACACCCCTCCATCCCCAAAAGAAGGGAGGGGAAAGGAGGGAGGGAAGGAAAAGAGAAAGAAAGGAAGATGCCCGGTGCTCTGGTGGGTGCCAGGAAGGGCGGCTTGCCTCAGGAACAGCCCTGACTGCAGAGCTGCCTGCTAGAGTGAAGTCTGAGAGCCACCATGGGAGGGGACAGCTTTGTGTTTTCGGTCAGAGCTCCATCCAAAGAATGGCCACATGCAAACAAGCTTTCCAGGCTGCACAATGGCCCAGGTGAGGGGAGTGGTAGGGCGGTGGCATGTAGTGGCATCTGCAGCTTACCTCTGGGTAAGACCACTCTGGGGAATAATCAGTCACCATGAACACCCGTCCGCTCTGCTGCAGCATACCCAGGGTGCCCTGGGCCGAGGCGGCCGAGACCACCTCGGCAACATGCATGTAGGCCATGGTGCTGGGCCCGCCCTCAGCGCTGCTCAGCTGCAGGCTGCCCTGTTGGGGGCTGCAGCAGGGAATACACATCTCCGCCTGGGTGAAGGGTGCCCGTGCCCCATCTTCCGACTGTGAGAGGGCAGCGCTGTCCCCTGACACCAGCTGGTGCCCGTAGATCGTACCACTGCCCCCCTCCACAGAGATGAAGTCATTGATCAGGTCTGAGAACTGATTGCTGAAGGAAATGTCAAAGTGGTCCAGGCTGAGCTCCATGGTAGAGGTGTTGCCCAGGCTGGGTTGGGCCACCGGATAGAGTCCCTGCACCACATTGCTCGGGAGAAGGGGGACGCCACCGGCGCTGCGGATCACCCCGTTGGTCTCTGGTTGCAGGTAGTGCTCAGAGCCACAGGCCTGCAGCTCCCCAGACTTGAGGAGGACCTCGTTCCCTTCAGCTGCCTGTGAGGTCTCCATGGTAACCTCCCCTTCTGCTGCCATGGCCTGGAAGTTGGCCTGGAACTGCATGAGGTGCAGGGAGGAAGTAGACTCTATCCGAGTTTCCACGTGGCCACTGCAAGAGCTGGTTTGAGACGAGGCCTCCGTTTTCACCGTGGGCATCACAAAGGCGGCTCCTGACTCGCTTAGGCTGCTGTGGGCATTCTGCTCAAGGGGGAGGGGTTTGCTGGCATCCTGCAAGAAGAAGCTAGGGGAGGGGGTCTGGTGGATGTGGGGGCTGTGGCCCGTCTGGCTGAAGCTGGACGCGTAGTCCTTGTTAGAGTCTATGGCACTGAAGTCCATCTGCTCAAGGGTGGTGCTGGGACTCAGGCCCCCGCCGGACGGCAGGAGGCTCGACCCCGCAGTCAGGGTGAGGGAGCCGGCTGAGGCGGCAGCTGCTGGGGAGGGGTAGGTTGCCTCTTTGGCCATCTGCTGCTCAAAGGAGGTGTCTTCGGTCTTGATCTCCTTGGTGAGGACGCTGGTGAAGCCAAAGCTCCTCTCTGCAGGCGGCGAGTGCCGGATGTTGGTGCTAACCATCTCGGCTTTCAGGCCCCCACCCCCGTATGTCTGGCCCTGCTTTGGATTATTGAGGAAACAGTCAGGGTCAAAGTTCATGGCGGTCTCTGGAATCTTCCGGCCACCGTCAAGGGTGGTGGAGAGGACCAGCTCTTCGGACACATTGGCGGGCAGCATGGACAGGCTGTCTGAGCTGCCCGTGGTGGGGAAGGCAAACTTGTGGCCGTCAGAACTTACAGCCAATACAAGGCCCTGAGAGGCATCAGGCGAGAGGAGGTGGTGGTTGGGGCCGGCGGTGGGGGACATGGTGTACACGGCCTCATTAGTGACCTCGGACATGAACACTGTGGCACTTTGGGACAGTCCCCCCATCACAGAGGCCACTGCCATGCTGGACACACCTGTGACAACCGGGCTGTCTACCATGTCTGGGTCGCTGTTGAGCCCGCTGCTGATGGACACGGGGGAACTCTGGGTAGTGTCGGGGACCTCCACCTGGTTGGTGGAGGAAACCTCCGTGCTATTCTGGTGCAGCAGGGCCGGCTTGGCCACCTTGCCGTTCCTCTTTTCCCGGCTCGTGCTCCTGCCGTGGCTTGGTTCGTGCTTGCCCTCTGATACATCATTGTGTTGTACTTCCGAGTGGCCCCCGTAGCCCCCGGCCCGGGGCTCCACCTTTGGTGAGATGATGCGGTGTTTGGCACTGTTACACTTATGGTGCACGCTGCTGCCCGCTCCTGTGGAGATGGGAACACAGTACACACATGCACGCGCGTGCACACACACACACACACACACACACACACACACACACACACACGCATAAGGTCAGAGCTGGGACTATGGCTAATTTTTCTCCCAGGCAGTTAGAATCCATCCTGTTACAAAGTCCCCATCCAGGGCCTGGGCCTGGCAGGACAAAGACCGCAGTCCTTGTACACCTGTGACCTACTCCCAGGCCCGAGGCTCTGCCATTCCCTATGTGACCATCCTAAAATGTTTTACTCTTCCTGTTGTTGTTTTATTTTTTCAAAATCAGCAGGATGTGGCATGTGGGAAGCCCTAGTATATGTGTAGTGTGTGATGTGTGGTATGTGGTGTGTGTGTATATGTTTGTGTGTTGTATGTACATGTGTGTGTGTGGTGAATGTGTGTGTTGTGTATATATGTGTGGTGCACGTATGTGTGTGGTGTGTATGTATGGGTGTACGTTGTGTGTGTTGCATGTATGTGTGTGTGTGGTGTAAGTGTATGTATGTGTGTGGTGTGTAAGTGTGTGTGGTGTGTATATATGTGTGGTGTGTGTATATGTGTGTGTAAAGTGTGTATATGTGGTGTATATCTGTGTATGTGTGGCTTTTCAAGAAAGTCCTCTTCTTCATCATCAAAACCAGACCTTGCTCATCTGGAAGGACTCTTTGGGACCCTGCAGAGTCCTCCCAGACATTGAGGCACTGACTCCATCCCCAGCCCAGCTTCACACACCTGATTCTGGCTGTGTAATGCTTCAAGAAACCTGTGACCTCCAGGAGCCTTGTACTGGGGACGAGAAGCCAGAGGTTGGCCCAGGGGGGTGGAGAATGTACCCTCTCCAGGCCAGCTCTTAGACCCTGGATCACAGAGCATTCTAGACTCTGTCCTAGGGGCGTGGAAGTATTTATTTCTATTCCACTATTTTTGTGTGTGTGAGAGGGGAGGGATGTGTGTGCCATGGTGTTGGTGTGGAAGTTGGAGGACAAGATACAGGAGTTGGGTCCTTTCATGTAAATTACAAACTTGGCTTATCAGGCTTGGTTGCAAGCCCTTTCACTTACAGAGCCATCTTGCTGGCCCAACAAGGAGATATTTGAGGTGACCCTCTCCACCACTCAGTTAAGCTGGGATCTGTCCTTAACTCTTTGAACCTTCATGGCTTCGAGGGTCACTGCTTCCATTCCATCAGACCAGGGTCATTCTGTTCTTGATAAAATGGTGAATTCTTCCACAGAACAGTGACCCAACAGATTGATGGAAGGACCTAATGAAGGCAGGCAGTCAGGGGAGTGGAGAGCTATAGCTCACAAAGCAAATGGCGTGGTCAGACAGGCAGAGGCATTACAGTGGAGTGTGGAGACCGCCCTCCTCGGAGCAGACCGGCTAAAGGTAGGTGTAACTTGAATGGTCCCACTGTCTCAGGACAGATGCTGAGAAATCTCAGAGCAGAAGGTCCGAGCCTCCGGCTGAGGCTTCCCAAGAACACGTTCCCCATGGGCACCTGCAGTAAGTGTGGGGGGACTCGGACCTCCAAAATCTCTACTCTTCCAGTGCACCTGTGTGTTGCTCACTCCTGTAACCCCAGCCCCACTGGAGAGCCTCACTGGAGACTGCCCTCTCTTGTCCAAAGCAGGCTGTGAAGCTGCTTCTGGGGGCAGGGCTAGGGCGAAGGGCCTACTGGGTGCCTCTCTCAGTTACTGTTTTATAAACTGGTTCCTTGTCCCTTCCCTTTCTGGATAGGATGGGAAGGTGCCCACCTGTTCTCTAGGATCCCCAACTCAGGCCTCTTCACGTGAGAGGATGGCTCAGTTCCATCCGTCCCCACAGCCTCTGCTCCATCTTCACTGGATTGAATAGCAGTGCCCTGCCCCAACCCCCTGCCCGCCAATGCCCAGTACCACTTGTTTTCTGGACAACTCACCACTGGACAGGACAGCAGAGCCTACCACCCAGTGCCCAGTGTCACATGCCCCCCAGGGGCCCCAGCTCACCCAGGCTGCCGGTGCAGAGGCAGTTGTGGGTCCGTGGCTGGGGCTTGGTCTGGTGGCTGTCGAGAATCTGCTGTACCAGCTGCTCCACCGAGAAGCCCGAGCTGCTGTTCCCATTGCTACAGGTCCATTTGATACCATGGACTGCAGAGAGAGAGAGAGAAAGAGAGAGAGAGAGAGAGAGAATATGAGAGAGAGAGAGAATATGAGAGAGAGTGAAAGAGAGTGAGAGAGAGCAAGAGAGAGTGAAAGAGCGAGACAGAGCGAGAGAGCAAGACAGTGAGAGTGAGAGAGTGAGAGTGAGCAAGAGAGAGCAAGAGTGAGAAAGAGTGAGAGAGTAAGAGTGATCAAGAGAGAGCGAGAGTGAGAGAGTGAGAAAGTGAGGGAGCAAGCGAGAGAAAGAGCGAGAGAGAGCAAGAGAGAGAGCGAGAGGGAGAGCGAGAGAGCAAGAGAGAGAGAGAAAGAGCATGAGAGAGTGAAAGTGAGAGAGAGCAAGAGAGAGTGAGCAAGAGAGAGGTGAGAGAGAGCAAGAGAGAGAGTGAGAGCAAGAGAGAGTGAAAGAGCGAGACAGAGCGAGAGAGCAAGACAGTGAGAGTGAGAGAGCGAGAGTGAGCAAGAGAGAGCAAGAGTGAGAAAGAGTGAGAGAGTGAGAGTGATCAAGAGAGAGCGAGAGTGAGAGAGTGAGAAAGTGAGGGAGCAAGCGAGAGAAAGAGCGAGAGAGAGCAAGAGAGAGAGCGAGAGTGAGAGAGCAAGGGAGAGAGAGAGAAAGAGCATGAGAGAGAGAGTGAAAGAGAGTGAGAGAGAGCAAGAGAGAGTGAGCAAGAGAGAGGTGAGAGAGCAAGAGAGAGTGAGAGCAAGAGAGAGGTGAGAGAGCAAGAGAGAGTGAGAGCAAGAGAGAGTGAAAGAGTGAGACAGAGTGAGAGAGCAAGACAGTGAGAGTGAGAGAGCGAAAGAGCAAGAGAGAGAGCAAGAGGGAGAGCGAGAGAGCGAGAGAGAGAGAGAGAGAGAAAGAGGGAGAGAGAGAGAGGGAGAGAGAGAGAGAGAGGGGGAGAGGGAGTGTCAGGGGCTGCTAGTGATGGGTCGTCTGTCCTGGTGGGGAGAGATTTCAGGCCCCCAGAAAGCTCAGCTTGCTGGAAGGCTGGTTCTAAGATTGATTTGGGAGGTCAAGCCAGCCAGCAGAGTCTCTGCTCCATTAGGAGCTCTGAGATCTTGTGTCTCCCTTCTTTGCTGAACTGGGGACTAGTTTGCCTACAGCAGTGGCTCTCAACCTTCCTAAGGCTGCGACCCTTTAATACAGTTCCTCAGATTGTGGTGACCCCCAGGCATAAAATCATTTTTACTGTTAATTCATAACTGTCATTTTGCTACTGTCATGACTCGTAATATACGAATCTGAGGTACATGACATCTGAATATGTGACCCTTGTGAAGGACTGTTATAATATACGAATCTGAGGTACATGACATCTGAATATGTGACCCTTGTGAAGGGTTGTTGTAGCCCCTCAAAAGGGATCGTGACCACTTTTGTTTTTCCAAAGTCAAAGGCACTGAGATAGCTCTTTAGGGGCTTCCCAAGAGGAGGAAGAAAGCAAGAATGAGGAGGAAGGGCTGTCATGTGCCTGTAGACTGTAAGGCTTTGAGCAGGCCCACAGGATGAAGTGGGAGGATTCAGCAAACAGGAGGAGCCCAGGAACATGAGTGGAGGGGGTTCTCTCCAAACGGAGGCTCTGCCTTGTCACTCTCCCCACATTCCTTTCTCTACTCCAAAGAGAAGTGTAAGAGAAGCTGGACAGGGAACAGGAATGATCGGCCCATAGCCCAGAGTGTAGAGGACTCCATTCCGGTCCTAACGGATGATTATCATCTTTACAGATGCCCTGAGGGTTTGGCTGTCCCTGGCTGTCTGGAGTCCCTGGAGTCCCTGGAGAGAAAAGGCCTAGAATGAGAGGTTTTCCCCCACCTGGCAGGACAAGGCTGGGGGCGTAGGTAGGTAGGTTAGTATCAAGCACAGAGATAGATAGATACTCTCAGGGCTCCAGAATGCAGCCATGGGAGGTAGGTGGGTATCAAGCACAGAGATAGATACCCGCAGGGCTCCAGAACGCAGCAATGGTGGCACATCTAATCTGAAAGATAGGAAGAGCCTGGGCCAGGCTCACACCTGGCTTTGTGGCCGAGGTTGAACGGTGCTGTGTGAGTTCAAGGCGCATCAGTTTGTCTTTCCTCATCTGTACAGTTAAAGCAGGAACAGACTAGAGTGTGCCTCACTCGCTGGGTAGTGCAAACTGAACAGAGAACGGGGGTCATCACAGCTATTAGTGGGGAGGACCGAGGTGACGGTGACAGGAACAAAGCAGGAAGTGGAAGCTGAGGCCCAGAGGTCCACGTTGGGACTGCCGATCTGGATAGCTTTGGAGATGTTCCGGCCCATTTTGAGCTTTATGGGGTTCAGTGAGATGATGGTGTCTGTGGCCCATCCTTCTGTAGGGGAAAGGGGGCTCTGTTTTTGGGCTTTGTGTGTGTGCATGTATGTGTGTGTGTGCGTGTGCATGTGTGTGTGCGCGTGTATGTGTGTGTGCATGTGTGTGTGCGTGTGTGTGCTTGTGTGCGTGTGCATGTGTGTGTATGTTCCAGTGGGAATGGGAATCCTCACAGATCCAGGAGGCCTTAGACCTTGCTAATTAAACCAATTTGGGCTTATTCTTTCTGAACATCATATCTCCAGGATATTTGCAAGAGCTAGAAAGCCTGGCTCAGGCCAGGGGTTGCTGGGCATCACCAGAGCCGTGGAATCTTCTCTTCAAATTATGCTGTCTAGAGTCCCAGGATACCTAGACAGCAGCAGGAGGGGCCTGGGCATGGGCCAGGCCACTTACCTCTCCAGATTCATTTCACGGATGAGAAGACAGGCTCAGTGAGGGGAGATGATATATCATGTGCAGGAGAGGAAGGTACGGGGGGACCCCCCTTCTGCTCCCCGAATGTGCAGCAGAGATCCCAGCTCTGTGTTTCCTCCACTGCACCAAGAGCTTGACATCATGACCTGAAGTGTGTCAGATATGTTTTAAAGCTCCCACAGTGTCCACGTGTGTGTACGTGTGTGTGTCCTTAAATGCCACCAAGACAGAACACATAGCTCTATGCTGACCCTAATCCAGCAAGGAGTTCAAGTCCAAGAAGGAGGGCCTTGTGTTGTTAGAACATGCAGTATGGAAACCTTAAGCAGACACCAGTTGCAAAGCCAAGCCTCGTGCTGGGGAACCCCCAGCTCACAGGAATTTGATTTCTCGAGTGATAAGTGTTGTCAGGGTAGCCCCGATGCTGGGGCTGCCACCCGTGCCAGGTCCGTCCTAGCTGGGGCTTTGGGTGGGCTTACTAAGCTTCTACATGGCTGGCGGCATCTTCCTGCGTTTCTGACTGTTCCCCACCATCCTGTTTCTTCTCCAGCCCTGGCTGAAACAGACCCCATGCTCTCTCTGCCTCTTGCCTTCTTCTGTATGTCGTGGAAGTACAAAATGAAACCCGGCGAAGGGTGACAGATTGCAAGCAGAGAATTTCTGGACGCTTAATGCAAATTACCCAGTGTCTTGGTACATCCAATATGCAGATCATCCCCCCCTCCGTCTGGGGGAGGGGGAGGAGGCCCCCCCTCCGGGGTGGGGAGCTGTTAGTACTGAATATCAAATACTATCAAGACGGCTTTTAACATGTCATGCTTGGCTTCCCGACACGTAATGAATCAGCGGGAAAGGAGAGTTCTACAGGAAGAAAAAACGTGTGTTTCGAAAGGAAGGTTTATGAAGGCACAGGGCACTCTCACTGCCCCTGCCTGGGCCACACCCTCCTTATGAGAGCAGCAAAGAGGACTCAGGAGCAGCCCTTGATGAAAGGCAAGGTCACAGTGGGGCCCAGAGGCAAAAAAGGAAGAGCCAGGGAAGGAGCCGGTCCCTTCCTGGTCATTTCTTTGTCCCTGGCACAATTTGCCTCCGGGCTCTGGGGGACAAATCTCAGGCAGAGGCACCCCCTCTTCAGGCCCCCATACATGGGGCCTGGGTGGTAAGTTTCTGGGCTGGTTAAGGGGTGGAGGGAGCCTGTGCCCCATGAAGGCAGGGACAGGGGATGTCCAAGAGGAGTGAAGCAGGCATGGAGTTGGTAAATTGTTCTAGTACTGGCCTTTCCAGGGTAGGAACAGCAGGGGAGACCCCAGAGACCACCGGGATCTTAAAGAACTCCATCTTGGGGCTTCCTGCTGAGCCCTCCTGAGGCCACGGGCTGCCTGCTGAGAGGCAGAGCCACAGCTGGGGACAACTGTCAGAGAAACCAATCACCTTACACCAGTGCTGATCTGATCAAGATGCTCTCCCTAACCAGAATCATGGCAAGACAGCACCGCTGTGAATAGCTGAAGCCAGGGCCAGCGCATGGCTGTGCTCGGGGACGGACAGGGCCAGCGCATGGCTGTGCTCGGGGACGGACACCATCTTTCAAAGAGGTAGCCAGCTGCCGTGAGGAGGCTCACTGAGACAGCGAGGAGGGGGCTGGGTGAAGATGAGAAGCTTGAACTTAACATGGGCAACTGGTTCCAGCAGCTCTGTCCCCAAGTCTCCAGAGGAAGTGGAGAGCATGGGCCCTAAGCCCCTCCCCTCTCCCCCACAACATTATTCCCTCAAAGCCACACCCCCAATAAGTCTTTAAGGGAGTCATCACTAGTTGAGGTCATAGGACCCCATGCAATAGGCAGGCATGGTAGAAGTGCTTCGGCACAGAGAGAAGCCATGTGAGGCCAGAGCGAGAAGGCAGCCTGAGACTGCACAAGGTAGAGAGAGACCTTACTAGAAGCCATCCTCCAAGTCACCCTGACCTTGTCTTTCCAGTCTCCAGAACTGGAAACAACCAATGTCCACTGTGCACACACCCCGGTCGGTCGGCGGTGGTTCACTGTGGTGGTGCCTGTGGTCTGCTATCTGCTGCAATCCCTGAACACCACCGGCTAGGGCAGAGGATGCGATGAGCAGGGGTGCACTCTGCATAGTTTTGGAGGGTGCAAGGCCAAGTTCAGGTGCATGAGTGCGGGGGTAGCTGGGGCAGTATGGAGGAGTTGGGGGAGCAAGGGGAAGGAGGGAGGAGCTGGGGGAGGAGGGGGATGAGGGGGGAATGGGGGAATAGAAGAGGCTAGGAGGATACCTGGCAGGTAGGTGCTCTTGGAACCCCTCCCCTCCACCTCCAGCAACAGAGGGAGGGGAGAGGAGGTCCACATTAGGGCTGCAGGAAGCCTAAGGGCTCAGATCCCGCCCGAGCCCAGGTACTAGGAGGTGTGGCCTGGCCTCCACCTCTGCATAGGGAAGCATGCGGGAGGAGCTCTGAATACATGATGAGCTTGCAGACTGGCTTTACCAGGGATTTGGAAGTAGAGCTGAGACCTCTGTGGCACATGCAGCCCCAAGACCCAGCCTCCTTGCTTGGCACCTGCCTCTGAGGTGAGCTAATGTGTACATGTCAGCAGAGGTTCATTCTGGCCTCATGGCTGGACATGTTGGAGGCTGAGAAGGAAGACATGCCGGGGCTGGAAGCCCGAGGCACGCCGGTAACTTTCAGCCACAGCCGCCTCTGCAGCGGCCTCTGCAGCTCCTCGCTTGTGTTCCCTGGAAGAGTTTTCCCACCTCAGTTCTCTCATCTACAGCATAGCTGACATGATGCTTCCCCTGGCTCCACGCCATCTCCCCAGGGACTTTAAGGATGCAGGGTTAAGGGGGACTCAAGGATGGTGGTAGAGGGACAGTGACTTCACACTGGGGACGAAAGACCCTGGTAAGCAACAGGATAAAGGGAAGGAGGGAGAGCCATCAGTCCAGATGACGCCTCTGTTTTCAGAAAGGACACAGGTGTGTCAGAGCTTTAATTGCCACAGCAATGGCACAGGTGCATCAGTGAGAAACCACACTGACCCTTCCACACTGGACTGTGGCAAATAGGAGACAAGTGACAGTGTCTCAGTGTGTCAGTGTCTCTGTGTCAGTGTCTCTCTGTGACAGTGTCTTCTGTGACAGTGTCTCTGTGTCAGTGTCTCTGTGTCAGTGTCTCTCTGTGTCAGTGTCTCTCTGTGTCAGTGTCTCTCTGTGACGGCGTCTCTTTGTGACAGCGTCTCTCTGTGTCGGTGTCTCTCTGTGACAGCATCTCTCTGTGACAGTGTCTCTGTGTCAGTGTCTCTGTGTCAGTGTCTCTCTGTGACAGTGTCTCTCTGTGTCAGTGTCTCTCTGTGTCATTGTCTTTCTGTGTCAGTGTCTCTGTGTCAGCGTCTCTCTGTGTCAGTGTCTATGGCAGTGTCTCTATGTCAGTGTCTCTCTGTGACAGTGTCTTCTGTGACAGTGTCTCTGTGTCAGTGTCTCTGTGTCAGTGTCTCTCTGTGTCAGTGTCTCTCTGTGACATTGTCTCTCTGTGTCAGTCTCTCTGTGTCATTGTCTTTCTGTGTCAGTGTCTCTATGTCAGTGTCTGTCTGTGACAGTGTCTCTGTGTCAGTGTCTCTGTGTCAGTGTCTCTCTGTGACAGTGTCTCTGTGTGTCAGTGTCTCTGTGTGTCAGTGTCTCTGTGTGTCAGTGTCTCTGTGTGTCAGTGTCTCTGTGTCAGTGTCTCTGTGTCAGTGTCTCTCTGTGTCAGTGTCTCTCTGTGACATTGTCTCTCTGTGTCAGTCTCTCTGTGTCGGTGTCTCTCTGTGACAGCGTCTCTCTGTGACAGTGTCTCTGTGTCAGTGTCTCTGTGTCAGTGTCTGTGACAGTGTCTCTGTGTCAGTGTCTCTCTGTGTCAGTGTCTCTCTGTGTCAGTGTCTCTCTGTGTCAGTGTCTCTCTGTGTCATTGTCTTTCTGTGTCAGTGTCTCTATGTCAGTGTCTGTCTGTGACAGTGTCTCTGTGTCAGTGTCTCTCTGTGACAGTGTCTCTGTGTCAGTGTCTCTGTGTGTCAGTGTCTCTCTGTCTAGTGTCTCTGTGTCAGTGTCTCTGTTCCAGGGTTTGCTGGAACACCCCTTCCCTTCCTCCTCTTCTGTCTGAGCTCATCTGCACTTCCACCCAGTACCTGCCACACAAGAGTGACCCACGCAAGGGTGACCATTTGTTTAACTTGTCCAAACCAAGTTACCCTGGACCCAGAGACACTCCCAGGCCAGCCTGGTCATGAGGTCACCCTACTTGTGAGCCATGTGACAGAGCCAGCAGGAGAGGGAGCCCATTTCTGTGCCAAACTGCCAGTGAATGAGAGCCCTTTTGGAATTCTTCGGAGTTGTTGATGCTCAAAGGCTGTCACCATAGCAACAAGGTCAATAGGAAATGGCAGCCATGCGTAGGTTTTATCCTCACTGTATCCTTGTTGACAGGAATAAAGGCCCTGCTTCTGATTTCTTGGTTCATCTAGACGAAGTTTTCATTAGATTTAACTTCTCATATCCACACACCCACATGTTAGTCAGCTCCACGGCTCCCCACTCCGCTCTCATTCTGAGGCGCACTGCTCAGGCTGTGGGTTTGGGGTGGCGTGTATGCTGGCTGTGTGCCAGGATCCTCTGTGTGCAGTGTCTCCAATGAGCCTGGTCGCTGTGTCTCGCTGTTGGGACGCAGCACGCTAGGAGCTCCTTTCTACTGGGAGGTCGGGACTTCAGGCCCTGTCACACCCACCTCTGGAGAAAGCCAGAAGCTGAGGTTTGGTGTCAGCTGTGGAGTAGGGACCTTACCCTGGCCATATTGCTTCAGAGGGGGGGGGGGAATGGAGGTGAGGGGTCGGGACTCCTGGATCATGGAATCTAGACCACGTGGCGATAGTATGGCCTTGGCTTCTGCATTTGGCCTCTTGGAGAGCCTTAAAGGTGGGCATGGTGGCTAGAAACTGGCCTTGGCTGAGAGCTTCTGCCTCCTGGGGCTTAAAACTCTCCTGCCGATGGGCTGGGGTCTCTTTACAGATGTAGTGAATGTGCTAGAACCCCTGACTGACTGGCTTTGGCAATGCTGGAAGCTCAATGTGGCAAGGAGAGGCGTCTCTCCTGGCATTGGGACTTCAAACCTGGAGTTCCCAGTCTTTCCCACCACTTGAGGGAAGAGCCAGTCAGCAGCAGAGAAACATGTAGTTGTAAACATCTGGGTGTCCAGTCCTTCAGGGCCGCTTGAAATTAGGGACATTTCAGGTAGCTGGCTTCCCTTAGGGGAAGCCCCCCTTAACTCCCAACTATGTGGTCCAGAGACCTTGATTCTTACAGAGACATGAAACCCGGGGAGTTAGAGAATTCCACATTTCACTAGACTGTCTCCTCTTCAGTGAGCTGATCTCTGAGTTAGAATCGGATCCTTGACTCTGAGGGCAGGTCTGAGAACAAGCCACACAGGTTGGCTGGGCTGGTGAACGGGGAGGAGAAAGCCAGAGACTTCTGGAAAAGCCTAGGGGTGCAAGCGCAAAAGGAGCCCCAAAGGACAAGCAGTGAGGGACAGGCAGGAAATCAGAAGCATGTCCCTGGGGGCGGGGGGATCAGCTCAATAGGATCTATCCCGAAGGGAAAAAAGAACATTTTCAAAACAAACCAAGGTCTCATAGGCAGGGGGAGCCTGCAGAAGGAACCCACCTCTGTGCCCTCAGGAGTGTGGCAGAGCAGGGCTCAGCCTACCTGAGGTTCCAGGACAGTAGCTCCTATCGCAGGGACGGCACAGGGCACAGGGGATCCTCTGCTGGCCTTTGGGGGTCTATCTTTGTTTTCGCAGACTCTCAGGCCCTGTAATCACCCTAAGGCCAGAGCTGCTATTCTTGGCTCCAGGGACAAAGGCATAGGTAGGGTCCATACTCAGCACTTATAGTCAACAAGTGTTCAGCAAGACTCCTCTATGCCAGCTGGGTCTGGTGGCACAGACCTAAAATCCAAGCAACTCAGAAGGCTGAGATGGGAGGACAGTAAGTTCAAATCCAGCCTGGGAAACTTAGCAAGATCCTATCTCAAAATGGAAAATGGAAAAAGGGCTTAGCACTGTGGCTCCGTGGTAGCACTTGCCCAGCATGGGTGAAGTTCTGGGTTCAAATCCCAGTCACATGGCTTCCAAGCGATCACACTATGTGCTGCTACCAAGACTCAAACTGCAAACCCAGAAAATATTAAGGGTATCAGTTCTTAATTAGGCATCTAGGGAGACAACTCTGTCCTGGAACACCCAGAAACTAGGTCTCCCATCTCCTGGACATTTCCCTCTGGATTTTCCTGTAAATCTCTGCCTCTGCCTCCCTGCCATCCCAAGAGGTCCAGGGGTGAGGGTGCTAGCCCAGCTCTCCAAGGAAGAGCCCTGGGTTTGCCTCTTTCTGGTATCTGTCCCAGGCTAGAGTTTCTAGGAAATGCAAGCCTAGAGATTCCAGAATGAGAATAGTTTGTAAAACACAGAGTCCCCTGGCTGGCTTCCACCCTAGAAATCAGAACAAAGCTGGACAGGGCCCCCAGAGCCTTTTCGCGACCTGCCCAGGTGCTCCAGAAGTGAAATGGGTCCTGCCACTGGCGGCTCTGGGGTCAGGGCTCACTGTGCTGCAGTGATCCAGAGAAGAAGGTGCAGCTGAATGCTCTGAATCCCAGACAAGGCAGCCTGGCCTGAACACCAAAGCTTCCCCCTGACTTAGAGTCTGTCACTCCTATCTTAGAGACTTTCCTCCCTCCAGGGACACTGGCTGAAGCCTCAATCGTCCCTAGCAGCAGTCAATCTGAGGCTGGTCCCTGACTCTCTGCTCTTCTCATGGCCACACCTGCAGTCCGTGGGCTGTTGCTTTGTCACTCTGAGGCCAGCCACCCCACTCCACAGGCTGTGCTTAGCTAATTCCTGCAGGAGTGCTAGGCACATCCTGGAGGTGCGCTGCTACGAATGACCACCAGGTGGCGCTGAATGACCAGGAACTGGTCTAGATGGCCCAGGAAAGGAGCACCCTTGTTGATTTTACATCTTGATACTCCATAATCACCAGGATTACAATCCAAGCAAAAAAAAAGCAAAACAAATAAACACCTGCCCTGTACAGAATTTGTCTTTGTTTGAAAAAATCGTGAGAAAACAAGATACTTTGAACGTACCCCCGAAGGCTCAGGTGTGTTGGCACCAGTGAACATCCTGAGACAGGTGGGAAGGTGCCCCAGGGACTGGGGGACAGGGTAGCAGCGAAGCTGGGTGGGGACTCCCCAGGAAAAGCAGGTGCTATTAAGTACTGCTCTGTGCCTCTGAAGCTCCAGTTTCACAAGGTGGGGGTCCCTGTTTGCAGTCTCCCTAGCCTATGGCGGAAAAGGCCCTTGCTGAATGTGTGGAGAAGGGCTAAGACATGGCTCCTGAAACCATTTCCAGCAAAGACCGAAGAGTCAAGGTGTCTGAGGACTGCTAGGAACATTAAGAGCGCCCTCAGCCTCTTGCTCACCATGGCCACCACCCTGTGCTTACAATGGCCTTTATCCCACAGCCAACATGGCTCTATCCAACACACACTATGACCTCCAGCCCACACTCACCAGGACCTCTACTATGATCCCCCATCCCCCATTCTCAACATGGCCTCAATCTCTTCATTCTCGCATGGTTTCCATGCCCAGACCCCCACTCAACATGGCTTCCAGTCCTATGCCTGACATGGCCTCTACCCAACATTCAACACAATATCCCTTCCTTCAAGCTCAACATGGCCTCTCTTCCTTTAAGTTCAACGTGGCCTCCATCCTGGATTCAACATGGATGATCTCTGCTTCCATGCTCAGCATGGCTTCTCTTCTCTCACACTAACATTCAATTCAGCTCAGTCTCCAAGCCCACAGTCACCTGGGCCTCTGACCCCGAAGTCAGCACGGTCTCCATCACTTCAGAGTCAACCAGCCCTGCGGGCCACAACCCTGACACCCGAAGCACTCTTTCTACTCGCCTCACCTCTGCTCCCTTATGGATGTTCCTCACATTGCCTGGGATGCCTGTAGCCTGAGGGATGGCCTGGGCTTCCTCCTGTCTGTACCACAGAGCTCAGTGGTCCCACTCTGGCTGGAGGAAGACAGGAGATGTCCAGGTGGGCACACAGGGGCTGTGAGAAGGATGAGGCCTCCAGAGGGCGCTGTTCTGGCCTTTGGGCAGGTTTTTCCTCCTAACTGCAGACACTACACTGGCCATTTGACATCTGTGATGTCATTTCAGGGCCACATAGACCACATTGTCACCCATCCCAGGAAAGAGGACATGGTCACTCAGAAAGCTCAGGTGTACTGGCCAAGTCTGGGAGAGAGGTGCTATCTTCTCACAGCTCAGTGCTGCCAAGTTTACATCCGGCTTCTCACCTCTACTGGAAATCCTTTTACATGGTGTCCCCTTGCTGGTACCACCACCCAAATCATGGGGCCACGGAGCCATGGGGCCACGGAGCCACGTCTCCTAGTCTGGCTGGTTACCAGAGTGCCCTTGGCCTTGACTCGCAGGGGGGGGGG
>NW_022196900.1:110365394-110374194 GCF_008632895.1 Mastomys coucha
GGGGCTGTTTTGGGAGAAAGTTTCAGAAGTCATGGGGTCAGGAAACCAAGCCTTCCCAGTTCTGAGCTCTCGTGTGTGTCCTAGTCTATGTGTGTCCAAGGTGGTAAGGGTGCTGTGTGCATGTAGGTACCTATGTGTGTAAGTGTGCATGGCACGGGGCAATGCAGGAGCTGCCGTCCCAGGCCCAGGCTGTCTTTCCAGGCAACTTTCCTACTTGGCTGCCGTAGGCATCTGCAGACCTGGAGTGACATGGTAGGGTTCCCAGGAGACAGCTGGGCAGAACCAAAACTGGGCTGGCTGAAGGCTGGAGCTTCCTGGTGGGGGCCTGCTGAAAACTCAGGCCTTGCTTGTTCTTCGGGCCATCTGGCCATTCAGGGTGCTCCAAACGGAGCTCCAAGGTTGGGACAGCTGGGCAGGACTGTGCTCAGGAAGGGCCAGGAACAGCTTCAAAGCCCTGGTGCCTCAGCCTGGCTGCTGGCTGGGAGGAGGCATACTCTCTCCTGATGGGCAGCCAGGAAATGGGATAGGGCAGAAAGCCATGGGTGCCCCATGGGAACCAGTTTTATCTGGCTCTCCGTTGGGCCACAGAAGCCGAGAGTGCTCCATCTGGGCCATGGTGGTGGTGGCTTTGAGCCACTGAACAAATTTCCCAGCAAGCTAGAAGGACCAAGAGCCAGATCCTTGCTTGCTGACCCACCATCCACTCAAAAGCATCCGTCTGCAGCTGGAGTGGGAGGAGGGGCTTCGCTTTATTAGTGAAGCTAGCTGGAAGCTAAGCTGAGGCTCAGGGGCAGCTGTAGGAGGGTAGATTCCAGGACTTCCAGGAGGTGTCAGGCTGTATGCAGATGAGCTCCGGTCTCTGCCATCCCAGACAGAACCCCAGGCAGTCCTGCCCAGACTGACTGAGATGGCCTGAGATGAGCAGTTTGCCACACAGTAAGCCAGCACAGCCAAAGCTCACAGGGTCCTCGTGCACACCTCACGTGGAGGAAGTCCTTTCTCAAAACGTGACTAGCAAAAAAACGTCACAGTGCCTCAGATTCCTCCCCGTGAGTAGAAATGATGTGTGCCCTTAAAGGGAAGAGGCTTGGTCTCCATTTTTTCTTCTCCTTTCATTGATCAGAATGCAGTTGTGAATGGGTAAGGGCTGGAGTGGCCATCTTTAACCCGTAGAAGTGAGTAGCGCCCTGAAAACGGCAGAGCACCAGCTGGGAGGAGCCTGAGGGGCTGACTTCAGATACAGGGGATGGGCATTTTTCAACTCTGGACTGTGGAAAGACGTAAAAGTGAAAGCGAGATATATTTCTTTTTGACTTAAGCCACTGTTATTTGGCCAGGAGGGATTACAAAAGTCAGGGAGGCTCTTGGGAGGCCCAGTGGGAACTCAGTCAGACATCTTAATTTTCCCTCTGTGTTTGCTCTTTACATGAGAGCTCCTCAGACTGCGGGTGAAGGGAAGGCCCTTTTGTCCAAAGAATCAGATAGTACAAGGAGCCCCTCTCCTGCTTCGAGACAGGTGAGACAGAGACTGAGTGCGGACAGAGGCCTCATACCGATCAGTGTCATGTTCCGATTAAGCCACTGACAACTCTGACGGGCAGAGAGATCAGGAAACATCAGGGCATCAAGCAGGGATGCCTTTGAAGGAGTGTGATTTATGAAGCTAATGCGCTTGGCTCCAGTCTTCATGCTATGCCAGATTCTGGAACCCGTCTGATGGCTTCTTGGCTCTCAGCAAACAGTGCTTTCCCGAATACTGCTGGCTGGCACCTGAGTGCTATGCAAGCTCAACCAGCAGCTAGGCACTTAGAAGGGCTGTGTTTCCAAGTGCCCATTCCCAGGCATGGCTGCCTGCGCAGCAGAGCCCAGGGCAGGAATGCACCATTCATTGAGCGATCCAACTTCTCGGTCTCCTTGGAGTTTTTATGTAACTTCTTTGACGCACTGCAGGCTATGAACAAGCATTCACTCCTCTTCCTGCCCCCTGCCCCCGTTAAACCTCAGAAACCAAATCAAATCAAGTCTTTGTCCCCTGGAGTTTGGGGGCCCGAGACTCTTGCCTGGCCTGGAGGTGGCACCCTTGTGCAAGGGGTCAGGAGGCATGGCACTGTTGGCTTCGGGGGAAGCTGTCTGTGCATTGATCGAGGAGACCCTAGGCAGCATAGAGGTCGGCTCAGCAGATATGGCTTTCCCTGGTAGCATGTCCCTGGTGTTCCGGCACAAACGGTCTCTGACACTTGTGCCAGGACCTAGTCATCTGCTCCTGGTGGCCTACGTAGAGCCTTTCATCTGCAAATTGGCCCTGATTTGCCAATGGCAGGCATGGGGCAGGAAGAGCTCTTCGCAGTGACTCAGAAGGCAAATATGAGCGTTCCAGAGGGGAAGGAACTAATGTGGTCCTTGTACCTGGAGACAGGTTTTGGAGCCAAGCAGCCCCTAGACAGAATACTGAGGATGTGGACCGGGGCAGAAGCCCTTGGACTCTTCCCACCTTTTCAGGTCAAGAGTCCTCCCTAGGACCTTTATTTTGGAAGTGGTAATTAAGTGCCAGCTAGAAGGCAGGGGACACAGACATCTCAAGTGTCAGAAGCATGCGTGACCCCCGACCAGGGGCCGAGACTGGATCGGAGGATGAGTGTCTGCCTCTGTCTCCAACCTTATATAATCTGCTGGCTGGAGATGAGACAGACGACAAAGTTTCAGGAAGCTAACCCATTGTCTTCTCAGATTCCCAGATTTCTTCTGTGAGTGACAGGCAGCAAGAGCTGAATTCCAGTTTCATGGTGGCCATAGGACCAGGACAGCAGCTAGTGTCCTTAATCCCAGCCCTGGCTTTGTCTACTCTCAAACCAGTTGGCATTCGAGTGTGTTCTGGGCAGAGTCCCTGCTGAGGCTAATCCAAGGCATAAGAAAGGACAAATGGGCCCAAGGGGCCCATGATGGGGTGGGTAGGACCCCTGTCTGTGCTTGTTGGCATCCCTTGAGGCCACCTGGGTCCTGAATTACAAGTAGAAAACCTAAGAACCAGGACCTGGAAGGCATATCTGGACTTGTCCGAGAGTCTAGATGCTGGATGCTGTGACCTGTTATCCAGGGCCCTATAGAGCCTGGATGCTGGAGGCTGTGATCTGCTATCCAGGGCCCTGTAGAGCCTGGATGCTGGAGGTTGTGATCTGTTATCCAGGGCCCTGCAGAGCCTGGATGCTGGAGGCTGTGATCTGCTGTCCAGGGTCCTGAAGACACTGCGCGAAAGCCCGTGCAGTCACTTTCAGCCTACACCCCATACCATTCTGAGCACTAACTTTATGTCAGGGCTTCCCCATGCTTCCTTGTTGTGTGGAATTAGGCGGGGGCTGTGTGGTTCCCCTGGATCATGGTGGTGGGCGTGTTTATGTCTGACATTCCCTGAAGGGGGGCTTTAGAGCCTATGAGCTTAGTCATGGGGAGGGGCTGTAAATAGGCTGAGTCCAGAAACTGAAGTAAGGAGAAAAAAATGAAGAGAGGAGAGGCCAAATATATGAACCTCAGGCATGATGGCAACAAAGCCTCTGTGTGGGTGCAGAGGTTGAGGCATTGCCTGACATTGACATTGACATTGACCTTGACAGGAAGCTGCCCAAGCAGCTTCAGGCCAGCACAGACGCAGTTGGGGTTTCAGTCAGGGATGAATCGTGAACCCAGAAGGCTCCTGGGCCACCTGCAGTACCAGAGACAATACTTGAGCTCTGGAAGACAGCCCAGGAGATGCTCTGCCCTGAGGCGGAGCCCCAGGGTGGGTCTCTTAGATCTTGGCCCAATGCATAACATGCTGTTCCCAGTAACCCCCTCTAGAGCTTAGGCTGATGATACACTGGAATCTGGGCATGTGGGGACTTTCAGAAGAAGTGGGCCATGGCAGCTATGCCTAGCTTCAGCTCATAGCCCACAAGCAAAGATAGTTTAGTGGTTTGCCTGTTGTGTCCAATGACTGTAGCTCCCCTCTGGCCAGCTCAGAATGGTCCTGCTCCTGAGCAACCTGCAGGTCTACTCTACCAGGTCCCAGTGGTGTCTGAGAAGACAACCAGCATGCCCACGGACTGTGGAGCCCTGACAAGCCCTGGGGAGCCTCATGGTTTGCTCAGTCTGGCTGAGCCTAGCTGGTCGGGGCAGAAGGATGGCGGTACCTGCAGGAACCAGGATCTTCAGTTTCCTGGAACCTTGGCCATCTGTCTTGGTGACTCACACCTGACAGATGCTGCAGAAAGCTCCACTTTGACGATGAAATGAAATCAACTCAGTTACGGGAAGCCCTTTGTCACCCAGGCTGGGCACTGTGGCAGCCCAGGGCCAGCACGGGCAGCCGCTCATCCTGCTCCCTGCCTGGTCCCTTCTCAGTCTCTCACCCCGCTCCTATGTGTGCGGACACACTCTTGCTCTATCCCATCTTATGTTGTCTGCATGTCTGAGCCTCACCTTCTCCATCTGTCGTACGAGTCTGAGGAATGCAGGTCGGTGGGGGTGCGTGTGAACGGAGGTCATAGGATAACTGGGGATGGCAGTCCTCAGAGATTTTCCTGCCTTTGTGTTTGAGGTAGAGTCTCTCATTGGCTTGGAGCTACATTGAGTGGGCTAGGCTGGCGGTTTGGAGAGCTTCCAGGGCCCCTGACTTCACCTGGAATCTCACCATCTCTGCTGTGCTTGACTTTTTATGTAAATCACCAGGAAATCATCCGAGTTCAGGTGCTGATGTTCACGATGCTGCACTCTGTCTCGCCCTGGGTCTGGGGAGTTTGTGCCTCGTTTGCAGTTTAGGAGCTTATGGGGCTTAAGTGACTGTGGGCATCAGAGGGGGATGTCATTAAAGCTAAGTTTACAGTGTCACCACGTCTGAGAGAAACAGGGCTCCATGCTGAGTCCCCAAGGCCCACCTGGGTGGTGCTGGCTGAGGGCACAGGGTGGTACTCACACATGAGGGCACAGGGTGGGACTCACACATGAGGGCACAGGGTGGTACTCACACATGGGCACAGGGTGGTACTCACACATGGGCACAGGGTGGTACTCACACACGAGGGCACAGGGTGGTACTCACACACGAGAGCACAGGGTGGTACTCACACATGGGCACAAGGTGGTACTCACACATGGGCTTCAGCTGCCCGATGAGTTCCTCCTTGGTCCACTTCGCCCACTCCTTCTTGTCGGTGTTGATGGAGCAGAGGATGGGCCCACAGGGCTTGCCGCAGTCCTCGATGGCCGGCACGTTCAGGTAGTGCACCAGGACGATGTCGGGGTTCTGTGGGGAGAGCAGACACTGGCAACATGAGGGCACGAACATCATCCCCACACTGCCTGTGTGGCACTAACTCTACACTGGAACCAGGTGACAGCATTTGAAACCATGCTAGGCACTGCGGGATGCCGGCACCTTCCCAAGTCTGGAGCCACCATGTGCTGTTAGGCCCCTGCCTTCACTGGGATACGGGAAAGGCGTCTGGCTTTATCCAGGGCCCTCAGAGGCAAATCACCCGGATGCAAACCACTGATATACATACACAGTGGCTGATAAGCATGGAGCCAAGGACCTTAACCGTGAGATGGAACTGTGTATCCTGTGAGCTTCAAGACCTCATGTTTCTCAGCCCTGCTGCTCTGCTGCTCAAGGAACAGATCCTGACCGCAGTCACTGAAGTCAATGATGTGGGCTCTCAAGAGAGAAGGAGCTAGCAGGGCTTTGACCCACGTCTCCAGGACCAGCCTCTGCTCGCAGCCTGGGACCCTTCCCGGCACAAACAGCAACAGCTCATGTCACAGTGCCTCATCCAGCAGACAGCTGTCACCGGGAACCTCAGACAGCGCCTTCCACTCTGCTTTAGAGCTTAAGAGTGGAAAGACCGTGAGCCTAATAGACACCGCCGAAGTTGGTTTTCAGATAATTCTACAAAATGGCCAGCCTCTCCCCACCAGATTCAATCCAGGCACACAGCCCACCTCATTCTGCCACCGGTAGCTCTGATGGCGACACTGTGGGGTTTCTGACAGCTTTGGTGCAATGACTCCCCAAGACATTGGGTGGTCCCCCCAATTCTTGAAGTTTACTTAGTCACACCAAGCCTGACAAATAAGAACAACCACAGAGAGTCAGGCGTGGATTTGCACGTCTATGTCAGTACTGGGAGGTGAACAGCAGGAGCAAGTTCAAAGTCATATATACGGCCATCTATATAGCAAGTTCAAGGCCAGCCTGGGCTACATAAGACCATGTCACAAACAAGCAAGCAAGCAAGCAAGCAACAGTAGCCAAAGACCATCACACATCCCCGGCTAACCATCACACATCCCCGGCTGACCATCACACATCCCCGGCTGACCATCACACATCCCCGGCTGACCATCACACATCCCCGGCTGACCATCACACATCCCCGGCTGACCATCACACATCCCCGACTGACCATCACACATCCCCGACTGACCATCACACATCCCCGGCTGACCATCACACATCCCCGGCTGACCATCACACATCCCCGGCTGACCATCACACATCCCCGGCTGACCATCACACATCCCCGGCTGACCATCACACATCCCCGGCTGACCATCACACATCCCCGGCTGACCATCACACATCCCCGGCTGACCATCACACATCCCCGACTGACCATCACACATCCCTGGCTGACCATCACACATCCCCGACTGACCATCACACATCCCCGGCTGACCATCACACATCCCCGACTGACCATCACACATCCCCAGCTGACCATCACACATCAAACATCTTTACAAATGTTCCTTGCTTAGCCCTCTGCCCTGACCAGAAAGTATTTCCTAAGTCACATTCTCATTCAATTTTAAGAAATTGTCAAAACATCGAAGAAAACTCCAGAAAAGCCACATGGTGGGTAGGCCTTCTCTGCCTTTGCTGTGCAGGCTGGTGTCCCCAGTTTGTCCCAAACTTGAGCCCCGGGAGTGGACAAGGTCCCCGGCAGAGGGAGGCCAAGTCCGTGGCAGCGGTTTTGGTTACTGTCAGAGCCAGAGTAATAAATGAAAATATGAATCAATCAGCCCATTAATAAATAAAGACTCAAGACTACACCATGACCAGTGTAAGAAAGCAAACTGGCATAATTTAAAAAGATTTCCAATAAGGGTTGAAACGTAGATTTTTTTTTCCTTGCCAACGCTCAGTTAACCAGGAAATTAAATCAACATGAACAGGAGGCTTCTCGTTAAAGGCAGCTTTTCTGGATTGTGGAAATCATGCTCCTTAATAATAAGCTAATCCCTGCCACTGTGGGCCGACCCATTCCTTTTAGAGTACTTTCACACTGTTATTTCATTTGGTATCCACGAGAGCCAGGGAGGCGGGCAGGCCGGGGCAGGGCTCCCTCCCTCTGGAGAGGGAGATTCTGTGAGTTGCTTGCCCAGAGCTCTGTTCCTGGCGAGGGACCCGCCTGGGCTGGATGCCAGGGCTCTGACTTCAGATTCACGTCCTGCCAAGACAGCTGGTGGCCGCTTTCTGCTCTGCCTGACTGCTTCCCTATTCTTCATTTCCCTTTATTCTCGCAATATGCCCGACAGGTGGGTGGGTTGTGTGGCTCTGCCACGCCCACCAAATGGAAGGGATGTAGATGACTGACTCTCTGGACTTCAAGCCCTGAGTTCTGCTCTTCCTGAAGCCAGGGTTTGACTGAAGGTTTTTGCTGGATCCTGGGCTTGGCTAGGCAGCTGGACCTGCTGCTGAGCATGGAGAGTCTGGATCAAAAGGCAGCAGGGGCCAGCAGGCCACTTGGGGCGTCCTCTGATCCCATCTCTGAAGGGAGCTTGGCCCTGCAGGAGGGAGCTGGAATGCCCAATGCCTGGGAGATGAAAAGCTGTGGCTTCCCTCCATCCCCACAGCCTCACTGAACTGAGGCAGCCTGTGCAGGACCCAGGGGAGGAGATACAGGCTGTAGCTTGTGAAGCCTGAAGGTCCTGCACTTAGGCATCTGGATGGATTCTCAAGATTCGCCTGCTATGCTACCCTCTGTACGATCAGCGTCCACCTGTTACTCATGACATGCTTGCCTGCTACCCTCTATATGAACAGCGTCCACCTGTTACTCATGACATGTTCGCCTGCTACCCTCTGTACGACCAGCGTCCACCTGTTACTCATGACATGCTCGCCTGCTACCCTCTGTACGACCAGCGTCCACCTGTTACTCATGACATGCTTGCCTGCTACCCTCTGTACGACCAGCGTCCACCTGTTACTCATGACATGCTCGCCTGCTACCCTCTGTACGACCAGCATCCACCTGTTACTCATGACATGCTTGCCTGCTACCCTCTATATGAACAGCGTCCATCTGTTACTCATGACATGTTCGCCTGCTACCCTCTATACGACCAGCGTCCACCTGTTACTCATGACATGTACGGGAGGTCCTCTTTCTCCAGAAGGGCTTTCCTGGTTTCTCAGCTCTCAGTTTTCCAAGGCATGGTGATTTGATGGACTGATAACTGATCAATCAATTGGATGTCTCCATGTCTGAATGTGGGTCTCTTCTGGATCTCAGGACCAGGCCCTGGGATATTACAATGCCCTGGTAATAATGCAGTCTCTTCAAGTTTGTAGAAATGAAGACAGGTCAAATTATAACTCTGACTCTTCCCCTTGAAGCTTGAGGTCTGCTGACATCAGGGCCCACAAAGGGCAGGGAGGGTTTTTGAATGTGGACACTGACGTGTAAAGCTAATTTTCTATCTACCCACCTATCTATCTATCTATCTATCTATCTATCTATCTATCTATCTATCTATCTATCTA
>NW_022196900.1:110374249-110403628 GCF_008632895.1 Mastomys coucha
ATCTATCTATCTATCTATCCAACTATCTATCTATCTATCTATCTATCTATCTATCTATCTATCTATCTGTCTGTCTATCATCTATCAATCTATCTGTCATATATCAGTATATCTATTATCTATTAATCATTCTATTATCTATGTATCTATCAATCTACCAATTTATTATCTATTTATCAGTCTAGCTATCTATTATCCATCTATGTATCTAACAATCTATCAATTTATTATCTATCAATCTATCATCTATTTATCAATCTATCTACCTATTATCTATCTACCTGTCATCTATCAATATGTCTATTATCTATCAATCAGTCTATCAATCTACCCATTATCTATCTATTACCTACCTATGTATCTATGTATCATCTATTATCTATGTATATATCTATCAATCTATTATCTATCTATCATCTATCAATCTATTATGTATCTATCAACCTATCAATTATCTATCAATCTACTTATCTATCAATTATCTATCAATCATCTATCTATCATCTATTAATCTATCTTCTATCTTTCTATCATCTATTAATCTATTATCTATCATCTATCTATCTATCATCTATCTATCATCTATCCATCTATCTATCATCTATCTATCATATATCTATCATCTATCTATCTATCTATCTATCTATCTATCTATCATCTATCTATCTATCATCTATCTATCTATCTATCTATCTATCTATCTATCTATCTATCATCTATCTACCATCCCTCTATCTTTGCATCTCACACTATAGCCCAGGTTGGCTCACTCTATGGACTACGTTGGCCCCAGAGTCACAGCACTCTTTCTGCCTCAGCCTCCTAAGGGCTGAATCATCGGCACGAGACACTGTCTCCACCACTGGTCTGGCTTTCCCCTCTGAGTTGTACCACACTCTGCTTCATAAGGTCCCAGAAGTAGCAGCAACCCGACTCTCGTCATTTACCGCTGACTTGAGGGTTCTAGATCAACTCCCTCCCATGGGCACACGGCAGCACAGGGTCTTGTCAGCCGGCCTTTCTGCATTGCTTGGATGACTTAACAGGAAGCCCGGCCCCTGGTGGCTTGGGGGAGAGGCGGGCACTGCTCAGTCCTAGATTGCACCCCTGGGAGCCAGTGCTGGGGATCCTTAGGGCAGTGTTAAATTCCTATTCCCCAGCTCAGGACAACTTTAAAACACAGACGGTTTGCAGTGTTTTTAAAATGTGGGGCCACATCTCTTCTTGGCAACATTGTGGTTTTATTCATTAGATATAGTCTTTAAGGGTGCTCTTGGCAGAACAGTGTGTGGGCTTTAGTGTTCCGATGCATGGATTTCATGGACTGCTCACTGCGATGTCATCAAGGCTCACTGCTCTCACCAGCTGTGAGGTGGCTGGGGCTGGGGACAGACCTGGCTGGGGCTGAGGGACAGGTCTAGCTGGGGCTGAGGGACAGGTCTGGGATTTCCGTGAGGCTGTTCCTTGAAGTGGACATGACTTTGAAGCTGAGCCCCAAATGTCCTAGGGTTCTGGTAGGGGCTTTAAACGTCAGAATGGGAGGATCCCTGTGGGCTGCGCTGGTACAGTGCGGGTGAGGCCAAGGTCGAGTCAGTGTGAGAGGTCCCCTAGTCTTCTGCAAGGAGCCACAGACCGGAGCTTCCTATCTTGTCTCTTGGTACTTATGGCATCTCAACTATAAATGGAAGCAGGACTCATCTCTTGCTCCGGGGCTTCCTGGTAGGAACCCTGTCAGGCCTCTGGAAGACACCAAGCAGCACATGGATGGCCCAAAGTATTTTCAGTGGCCCCCCGAAACCCAAACAAACCCACAGAAAGTCTGAAATCCTTCTTGGGAGAATTAGCAGGGTCAGGTTTAGCAGGTAGATCACCTGTGGGGATGTCCCCTGATTCCACTGGCCGCCCACTCCTGCCGCCATTTTCACAGGTCACAGACTCTTCGCGGTGGTGAGGGTCTGGCACTGGGTCTTTAGCTCTCTCTTCCCTCCCTTCCTTCCCTCCCTCCCTCCCTCTCTAGCGAACTTATTTTGCCACAAACCTGAAGCTCCCAGGTGTCCCTAGGCCCTCTCCAGCCTGATGCTGCTCACTGCAGCCCATTTGCCTGTTAAGCCTGCAAGCAGCTCCTCTTCCGCACAGCCTCTGAGATACTCCCAGCTCAAGCACAACTGCCTCACCTGGCCTCACCCAGGCTGCAGCTAATGAAGGACAGCACCGCTTGGCCCTCCCCTCAACTGAAAGAGCAGCTACCCTTTCCTCGGTTCCCCACTGTATAACTGTCAACACTGCCAGCTTTCCTTAAAGCCATCAGGACCCTTCCTCTAGGCCCCAGTGCCCAGACGCCTGGAGTCCAAACCTCCCAATGGTGTGGGTGTTGGAGGGAAGCCCTTCTCTTGGGTCTCCTCGCCTCCTCTCTTCCTCATTCCTCACACAACTCCTCTCACACGAGCAGGCATGATCTAATAATGTTAGGATGGCTCTCTGGGCCTGAGAATAGAAAATGCTCATATTCTTCACCTATGCTGCTATTGCTGGCTGATGTGTCCCGTACCTCAAGAAAGCTCTCATCTTCAGGGCACCCAGCCCTAAATAGGATGTTTATTAATCCCTCGAGGCTCAGGGATTACATGGAAGAGGAGGGGGAAGGGTCGAAGGTAGAGGGTGGCCATGAGGGAGCTTCATCCAGACACACTTACGAACCCACAAGTTCAAATCAGACAAAGTCCCAACATGGAGAAGTGGGAGCAGGCACAAGGTCTCACCCCTAGACCTTGAAGTTATTTGCAATTGCTAAACACCAGGAAAGGGAAAAGCCAAGGCAAGCAATGTCCAGCAGGTCCGAAAGGAGGCGACCACTCACTCCCAGAGTTGTGGCCTCTGCTGCCTGACTCCCTGAGCCCCTTGTCGGGATGCCTGATTCTCCAGGCGGAGCCCACCAGCAGACACCGCTTTCTCTGCTGTCTGCTTGTTGGATGGGATGATCTCCATGATTCTCCTCTTCGACAGGGCTCTCATGGCCCTTGCTGTGGCCAACGCCGCCCCTCCTCCTGAGGTGGAGCTCCTATTTAGAAAGCTGATGGGGGCTGTGTGGGCAAAGGAGGATCGGAGAAAACGGAAATAAAACTGGTTTGAACAAAGAAGTGTCCACAAATCTACCCTTTTGGGACTGTATGGTGGCCACAGCCAAGGCCAGCATTGCAAGGGGGTGGCGGGTGCTCACCGGCAACTCTTGTGACTTGTGTTAACATGAAGAGGCCCTGCCAAAACCTCCAGCTATCTATGCCCTGCCACAACTACAGCCAGCTAGGGGGCACCTGTCCAGGGAGCTGGAAGGGACTGGCCGATGTGTTTTTTCTCAGATAGGTCCTCGACAGGTTGGGAAATGCCAGATCCTCTTGCAAGGTCTAGACTTAGTCAGCTCATAGCAAAACCTTGGCCTGGAGGCCTCAGGCCAGGTTTGTGGAAAAGGTGTCATAGAGTTAAAGAGCAAAGGAAAGGAGCGGGGCACTCAAGCTGGTTACAGCCACAGGGTGAGTAGACACTTGAGGAGGCGACAAACTTCTTTGTCCTTTGAGGGCTCTCGGTTACCCATGAAGTGAGTACCTACCACCAGCCACCTCTGGTTTCTGAGAGAGGAAGGGCAGAGTCCAGAGGCTCCCACATGGCTGATCTCCCCAGAGATCAGAACAGGGAGGCCAGTTCAACAGCCTTCACCACACCAGGAGGGGGGAGAGAGGTCTTCTCCCTACCACCAGCTCTCACGTTGAAGGCCTCGGGCACAGCTCATCAGAAGTGTGCAGTGCTCGGCCACAGGTAACCGTGCAGCTAAGAGGGAGTTGCAGGAGCCTCCATGCTGGGCTCACCCAGCGTGTCTGACAGGTCCTGCATCAATTATGGTCGCAGCAGTGAGCTAACCATCAGAGATCCACCAAGAGACTTGAGCTGCCCCCTACTTGGCCACTTCCATGATGCACTGGGTGCCAGGTCGGGTCCCACTCCCTAGGTGCATCTCTCCTGCCTCTGTGGGAAAGGAGGGTCAGAGCCAGCGCCCTTTGTGTAGAGTGAGAGAGACGTCGATATAAGAAGTGGTTAAAAATGCAAAAAGCGGTTGGTTTTGATAAAGAAAAATGCAGCTGCAACATCTGTTTGACTCTTGCTTGTAGCTTCATCAACGCTAAGTGGTCAATAAATCAGAGTGGCGTGGCGCTCCGCTTCTTCTGAGGCTCGGTCATTAATCTCATGCCAGTTCTCATGAAAAATGAAGGAGAGGGGTTGCGTGGTAGTGAAAATGTATACATTACCCAGAAAGTCATAATAGCATGTAATAGTGCAATGTATACATTACCCAGAAAGTCCTAACAGCCTGGGATAGCGCCGCACACCTCCCTGCATGCCGTGGGGGGGCTGGAGGGGAGAACCTGAGAGGCAGAGGCTGCGGGGAGGGGAAAGAGCCAGTAAATCAGTAAATCAGCATCATTTGTGCCAAGAGCCTGTTCTGTGATCGCATCTGTCATATTAGCACCGTTTATGCAGAGCTAGACGACCCCGTGCGCCTGATCTGAAGAGGCACAGCTCTCTGGACCTGTGTGCTTAATAAACAACCAGGACGGAAGCCCGTAAAACGAGAGTGTGGAGTTGGCAGATAGAAGGACAGGATTTACTAGGGAATGGATAAGTGACGGCGGTGGCGGGCGGCTAGGGGCTGGGGTGTCACCGGCTGCATGGTAGATGGAAGCCCGTGCTGCAGCTGCCCTTAGCAGCCCTCCAGCTGTCCTCCATGCTTGGAGTAATGGGATGGAGGGGTGATGGAATGTGTGTGTGATGATCCCAGCAAAAAGCGAGCTATCTCTCAGAGCATCGAGCAGGATGGTCCAGCCCCCACATGCCCCACAGAGGCCTGCTCACCATCAGGACAGAGTTCGAGCAGGCCACAGGGACAGAGAAAATCCTAGAACTCAATCCACCTTCTAAGAAGGGTCAGGGACATGGTCCTTTTTGCCTTGGTCCCCCCAGGGACTGCCAGTCCCTGGGAGACACAGGCCTCCCTGTCACAGACCAGAAGGGATCCTCTCATGCTGTAGTCCATATAATTGGCACATTCTATGGCCCTCTCTGGGTTGGCTGCTGGGTAGAGCAGCCTCTGTTTTCAGAGATGGTTTCTGAGGGCAGCTCTGTGTTGGTCTCACCTTCAAGCCTCAGCGTGCCTGGTTTAGTCCTCTAAGCACGAAAGTGCTGAGCAATTGCTAGCCCACCCACAGGGCAGAGAGTGTGTCTGAGGGTGGAGATTCCAGCCCGCCCCAGTTAAATGATCCATTTCCTCTCCTTCACTCTGCCAGGGCTCCTGGAGACTCAATGGATGGGGAGTGAGGAGGTTGCACTCTAAGCCCAGTGCCCAGGGCTGCGCAGTCCTGTTACTATCACAGGTCAGGAGCACAGTCAGATGCAGGAAGCCCAGCTGGGCCCTAGGCTTCAAGAGCTGGTGGGAATAGAGGCTGAACTCAGAGCTCAGGGCAGGGCAAGGCCTCACACATGCCTGCATCTACACCAAGTGCCTGCCGAGGTCAGACTTCGATCTGTGTCAGGCGGGGTCATAGGTAGGAATGTGGTCTGTGTCAGGTGGGGTCATAGGTCAGAATGTGGTCTGTGTCAGGTGGGGTCATAGGTCAGAATGCAGTCTGTGTCAGGTGGGGTCATAGGTCAGAATGTGGTCTGTGTCAGGCCAGGTTTGGTAGGGAGGGAGGTACTGAAAAGCTACAAGGGAACATGAATTGGGCTTTAGCCCCTGTAACTTAGCAGAGTGTGTGTGTGTGTTTGTGTGTGTGCATAGAGAGAAGGACCTGTGTGTGTGCATAGACTGAAAAGGAGGGAGAGAGAAAGACCTGAAGGAGGGGGTCTAATGTGCTTGGGACAGCAGGGCTCAGTGACCAGCTCTCCTTCGTGGGAATCAGGTCCCATATTATATACTGAGTCCAGGACTATCATTGTAACCTGAGGAGCAGGTTTCCCAGTAGTGTCCGGCAGGGTTAGGGGAGCTTGGTGGGTGACCAGTAAGAGGCAGAGGCCAGCTGCCCAGGGAGCCCCCACCCTGTCTCAGGGCTGCCGTCATTAAGTGAACACATGCGCTGGCAGGAGCCGAGCCGGCAGCCCTTCCTGCTTCGGAGGGAGGCAGGGAGACTTAATTAGTTAATGTGGGTAAAGTGGCCTGAAGATGAAAACCCTGGGTAATTGCTGAGCGCTGTTGCTGTTGTTATTACACAATTACCAGAATTTTCCAGTCACGGGAATCTTGTTAAACAATTCCCACCTGGTGTGGGGTTCCGGGGTTCCGGGATCCACGCCGGCTCCGGGGCTGGCTGACTCTGACTCCCTGGTTGGAAGGTAATAGAGGAGAGACGCAGAAACGTAGGGCACCGGGCCCGTGTAGGTCCCGTCACATCCTGGGCACCCCCAGGGCACTTTGTCTCTGTTCCAGAGCAAACTATATATGTATAAAGAGGAGCTGGAAGATCTTGCTCGTGTGGATTTCCCCCAGAAAGTTCTAGAAACTTCCACCAAACTCCCAGGAGGCCAAAATAATCCAGAAGTATGCTGCTGGGAAGAACTTCCTGTGACACAGCCAGCCCTGGCTGTCTAGACGCCAGATGGACAGATGGGAGGTTCATACCAGCTTGAAGAGGCTACGGCTTGTTTAAAATCCCTGGTGATCTGGGGAAGAGCTGTCCGATCACATCTCTGTGCTTGCAATGGTACTAAACTATTTTAGGTACTGAAAGTGTGTGGGGGGGTAGTTTTGCTGAGCAGAATAGTGACGGACAGGTTACATGAGGGAAGGCAATGGCTGGAAGAGTGAGCTGACTTGCCCATGGATGGCCAGAGGTCCTCAGGGCCAAAGGTTGCTGCTGGGACAGGCAAGGATGCAGCAGGAGAGATGAGCTGGTGCCAGGCCTAAGACAGAAACATTAAGGCCACCAAGGTGAGTGGATTCCCTGCAGGAGTGAGGGCAGTTCCCAGAAAATGGAGATAAGACTTTCCCTATTTAGACACAAAGAGAGAAGTGATTGCCATTTTCTTTTTGTGGGATCAAGAGGAGATGAGATATGATGCGTTGCCCCCACGATCCCAGTGCTAAGATTAAAGGTGTCCCTGCACTTCAGAGTTATAGCACAAACAGGCTAATAGGGGACACAGACTCACTGCAGTAAGAGAACTATGGGCTGTGAATATCATTAGTCCCCTAAGAAGTGTTGGGAGATCAGGATCTCTGGAATCCAACCCAAGTAGGCACCATGATGCTCTGTGTTCCCAGTGGGGAAGGATCTAGGGATCTAGGGATCTGGGGGCCTAGGGACCTAGGGACCTAGAGCCAGCCAGTGTTCAGTGTATGCTCATTCATTTTTCCCTTGCTAGGTGCCTGCCAGGGATGCAGGTGGTATGTGCCCCATGGTTGGTGGAGTCTGGGTTTCGATCGAATTGCTGGGTTTTGTCCTATTTGCCTCCCATTCTCACCTTGAACCAAGCTTTGATTTATTGGAGATTACTGTACCTCTGGCATCCCAGGGATAAGAAGCCACGGCCTTCTGAAGTCCTACAAAGTATCCTTCTCAGGGTATGGCATGCTGGCCAAGCAGAGCCAGAGGGCAAGGCCGTCGGGTAGGCAGGTCTCTGAAACCCATGAGGCACATGACCTCACTGACCTCAAAGAAGCCCCATCTGCCGTTGCCCTTGCCTGTAACCTCCTTTAACTTCCCACATCTCCATCTCTCCCTTCTTCTGGGACTACGTATCAACTCAGGACCATGGCCAAGTGGTGGTGTCATGATCATCAGGTTGCCTCTAGGGGACCAAAGTACTCTGGAACATGCCTGCCCATGTCCCCATCACACCTCTGGAAGAAGCCGCTGTCCCACTGCACTGAGTTGTTATCAGCTGAACCACTCAGGAGCACTTGGCTCATGGGAGGCAGAGGGGGACATGGCTGGGGCACATTGTGTCCTATGGATAGCAGTGTAAGGGTTTTCTTTAGGAAAGCCACCTCCTGTCCTTCATATAAGCCAGGGTGTTACATGTGCCTTAACTGGTCAGGTTGAGCCAGCCATAAGCCCACTGAAACTGGTTTAGGGACAGCCCACTAGAAGCCACTAGGTCCTTGTACTTTGGCTGGGGTCACAGGGATGCAGGAGTGAGTTCTAGCTGGATTTAATGTGGGAGATGGGTCCCTGTGGGCAAGGCAAGAATGAGTAGGGAGGAATGAATAGATTACCTGCAGAGGCATGGCCAGAGCTGGAGAACCCCAGTGGCTCACAACCCCTGGCCTTGGGACACTTCTGGAACCAGTGGGGGGTCTAGGCAGGAGAGGTGGGACGACTGGGTGTCTGGGAAGGAAATGATGAAGGCCGCCCTGACACAGCCTCTGTGTCGTTGATGGAGTCTTGGGATCCAGACATGCCTGAGGCTAGCACACCTTAAGATTGTTCAGAAATTTGACTCCTTCACACAGGAGTCAGCTCAGGTGAGCCCTCTATTGCAGCTGTGGAGTTCTCTCTCTGTACCACACTGCCTATGTGGAGGATGGGCGACTGTCTCCACCATCACCAGGACTACTCTGAACTATGGTTTATCTGGACCCAAGAGGTCCCAGTGCTGGGTGGGTAAGCACGTCACAGGAATTGGCTCTGTTAAGCCTTGCAACACTCCCAGGAGGCCTGACTATAGACTAGAGTCTCTGGACACCCAGGGAGCTTGAAGAGCAAAGCTTCGTTGATCTTTCCCAAGCCCCACCCTCTGAGCCCATGTATGCTGGAAGCTAAAGACGTATGCCTCAGATGGTGGAGTTGGTTTGAATGTGGGTTCCAAGACCTGGTAGCTATGGTCAGTCATGTGCCAGCACCTTGGTATTCTTACCTATGTAAGGGAGAGATGACTCGGTCAGCTAAGCGATTGCCATTTACGCTTGAGGACTTGAGTTCAAGGCCCAGAGCCCATGTATTTGCAAAAAGCCATGGGGCTGGAGAGATGGATCAGTGGTAGAGAGCACTGTCTACTGTTGGGGAAGACACAGGCTCAATTCTTAGCACCTACATGGTGTCTTGTAACCACCTGTAATTCCAGTTCCAGAGGTCCAATGCCATCTCCTGACTTCCACAGGCACCGGTCATACATGTGGCACACATACATGCCTGCGGGCAAAATGCCTCACATGAAATAAAATAGACAGATGCTTAAAAGCCAGGTGTGGTATTGCCAGAGTATTGGAACAAGCCCTAGCCTTTCAAACTGGGGCTCCAGATAGCCCAAGTCTCTCCCTCCCAAAACAATGTCAACTGGTTTCAAAATATCCCTACAAAGTCTACCACCGTCTTATAGAACCTCTTTTTGGAGTAAAGTCAAACAAACTGACTCAGACTCTGCCTACTTGGGAGTTAATGTGTGAAGACAGGCGCCCACATAGGGCACTTTATAAGTTTTCTTTTTTTTTTTCCAAACATGGAGGAGGAGGCATGGTCATCTCAAGGTATGAGATACGCAAGAAATTGCAGGGCTTTCGAAGTAGTAACCAGGAACCATTCCTTACCAATTGCAAACACAATCTCAGAGACGATTCTTGGCTAGCTCCCAAGACAAAGCTACATTTTCTCAGAAACTAGTTCACCCGCCTCTGTGAACTCGGGCCATCATCCCTGGGCCTCACCTGTCACACACCACCTGACTGTGTGGGATTCTTGGGGGGCCACAAGGTTCACTTCCAGTCACCACCTGGATAATGAGGGACCCCAGCCCTTCGAGCGCTTCTCTGGGAATTGCTGTTCACTGCTTTGCCTGGGTGCTCTGCACAGTTTCCCTGGTGCGTGGAACATGGCAAGGACTCAGCAAGCTCTTGCTTCTCCCCCATAAACAGGCTGACAGAGCTGGGACCATGCAGACCGACTATCTTCTACTCCAGTTAGCAAAAACCAACCAGGAGAGGTGTGACGGGCCCCGTGTCGCCCTGTAGGCAGCAGGAGAGTGAGACAGAAGGCTATCTCTTCCCATCCCCTTGCAGGCCTCTTGCCCACCCTCCTGTCCATGCTCACAGCCTTCCGGGAAGCAACAGTGATAACCTCCCCTCCTTTTGAAACTTGAAATTGTCCACTCAAGTGACACTCGCACAGGTCTGCCTTCCTGGCCAGTGTCTCCTCTTTATGGTTTTGACCTCCCAGAAGTGTGAAAGATCTTTCTGGGCTGGGAAGGAGACCTGGATTTAGCCAGCTGGAGTCCCTGCCTCCTGTGCAGAGGCTCCAGATAGCAGCAAAGGAGGGGAAGGGGTTTTAAGCAGGGGATTATGGGAGGTGGGGGCTTGGGTCATCTCCCCCTGTCTGGGAGGATGTCTTCACGAGGTCCCATTAAAGACATCAACCCCAATTCTCCCCTGGCTGACAAGCAGGCGCGTTGCCCAGCCCATGGAGAAGTTATAGGATTTTTATGCTCCAGCAAGCACAACAGTGAGATCCCAGCAGTGGTTTTAGAGGGGCTTATGGAGAAATTGGGTTGTATTTTTTTTTTAAATGTGAAGATGAAGCATTATTGTGGAAGTCGTTGTGGCCCTTAACAGTTCATGTCCTGAAAGAGTGACTGGAGTTGACAAAGCCACTACAGGGCAGGGTTCAGATGAGAAAATATGGCTCTTCGTTTTGTTATTTCCTTTTTAAACCCCTCGTTCTCTTCATCCTTTCTCCCGTGACTCCTGTAGCTCACTGATAACCCGTAAGCCTCCTCCTCGGGAAATAACAGAGCTGCAAAGCTAATGACACAGGCAAAGTGGGAGCCACGCCCTCTGCAGGGATGCTGCATGGGCATCCCTGCTTCAGAGCCCCTGCAGGGAGTGCCAGCTTGTTCGCCCTCTCCCCTCACCCGTGGGGTTTCATGTGGTAAATACCAACAAGGATCAAGACACGGGGGATGGCGGGGCATGCCTATAATCCCAGATCAAGACATGGAGGACAGCAGGGCATGCCAGTAATTCCAGCTACAGAGGTGGCAGTAGGAGGATTGAAAGTTCAAGGCCGAGGAAGATGCTGTCAGAAAATAAAAATGTAAACGGCTTGGGATGTAGCTCAATTGCAGAATGCTTGTCTGGCATACATGAGATCAGGGGTTCAATCTATAGTTCTGAGGGTAGAGGAGGAGAAGAAGGAGGGGGCATGGGCATCCGTCTTCACTGCTGTCTCCTAAAGGTAGTGGCTGATGCTAACACTTCAGGCAGCAGCAAGGTGAGTCCCCAAGTCCCAGCATTGCTTCAAAATGTCATTTCTCCTTGTACTCTGAGGACAAAGATGGGGAGGTGTATAACCTGCTGGGAGCTCCTCCATTCCACAGAACTGGCTGCCTCCAGTTTGTTCTAAGCATCTTTTGAACATTGTTCTAAAAGACTGAGATGGGGCAGCACAGAATCTCAAAGCCACCAGGTAGCTCTGGTTCTAGAGCCTCACCTCCCGGATGCTGCTGCTGCTGCTGCTGCTGCTAATATTGGCAAAGTTGCCCAAGGAACAGTAGTGGAGGAGGAAGCAGTATCGCCGTTCCTCTGGCCATTTACCCCATCTGAACTTCCTGCCTTGTCTCTGGGTCCTGGCCCCACCTGACTGTGCGTGCGAGCCACTTTCTAAGTTTCAGTTCTGGTGCTGATATCCTCGTAACCCCTTGTTTCTTGTGAACACAACCCTACTCCTGGCACCAAATGTCTCCATGGTTCACAATCACGTAGTTACCAGACACATTGTGTACAGCCCTCAGCCTGCTCCGCCAGCTGCCCTTCTCACTCTGTCTCAGCATCTGGAAATTCACTGCATCCCACCTACTCATGAAATATCAGCTCCATTCTTGATTTTTTTTTTGTTCTCTTTCAACCAATAAGAATGCTGTTCTCCCAAGAGCTTACACACAGAGTAGGGCAGCCCAGACTCATCTCCCTCACCTCCCTCCCTCCCTCAGCTGAAGCCCACATCCCCTCCCCTAGAATCAAGGTGTCCTGAGATCAGAATCTAAGCCAGAAGAAAACTTCACTCATTCACAGGCAATGAGCAGTTGAATGACTGGCTGATAAAACACACTAGCCCTTGAGGCTAGTGAATGGATGTCTTGACTGTTTAGCATGGACTCACGACAGGGAGCCTCTGTGCTGGCGTTGGGCATTGCTTCTGCACTGAGTGACCCACAGTGTCCCAGTGTCCTATAGTGACCCAGTGAGTGGCTTAGATATTGGCCACCTACTGGCCACCCTCTCTTTCTCTGGAGACTTCTCCAGCAGGGTCCCCTAGAATTGCTCACCCTGTGGGAGCACAGCAAGACGCTTTGCTCTGGTCTCTCAGATGCTTATCACTGATCTCTTCTTTGTGTGAAACCATGGCATGTAGTACTCTTTCCACGGTCCTAGGACTCTCTTCACAGAGTTCTGTTGGCCATCACCAAGTGGGCACACACACACACTTGCACGCACAGAAACACACATATATACATGCATGCATGTGCACACACATACTCATACATGTGCACTCACAGGCACAGGCACATACTTTCACATGCATATGTGCACACACACATGCACACAAGCACACATGCACCCACCCATATGCACACACATGGGCACTCGTCCTCCCTTGGTTGGGAAACCACAGCTCCTGCATACTGTTTGTTTTTAAGTCTCACCATGGCTGCCTGGAAGCTGAGAAAACAGGCTGTGCTGAGGGCCTTGGCACCTGCCCAGGGTAATTGGGACACCCATGTTTGCAAAGAAAGCATTTGTGAAGTGTGAAGAAATCCTGAACGGTGGCATTCAGATAGTGTGTTTAAATTTCACTCAGAATGTTCTATTTTGTGTAGGGGTAGAGTCCCTTTGGCAAAAACAGCGGCTGGCATTCGAGAAGCACGGTTGCCATGGAGCCGTTAAGAGACACTAGATACTGAGGGATGGCAATTAATCCTGTGGTTGGAGGGACATTGAGCTAGCAGCTCCTTGGGAAAGCTTTTGGGAAAGGGGATGCTAAAAGCCAAAGTTGAAAGAGGGTGCTTTTAGTCCAATGCTGTCACATGGCTTTTAAGAGAGAGAGAGAAAGAGAGAGAGAGAGAGAGAGGGAGGGAGGGAGGGAGGGAGGGAGGGAGAGAGAGAGAGAGAGAGAGAGACGGAATGTACATGCTTGTATGTGCTTCCCTGCTGTCTAAAATTGAGGATGTGGCACCTGAAGATTTCCATCTCTGGCTTTCCTGTCAGTGAACTTGCAAGGTCAGGGGGCGTTCCAGATGCTGCCCTGGGATATCAAGTCACCTAGCAACTCTCCTCCTCTGCTTACCTCAGAGCTGGCCACTCACTCACCATATGTCTATGGGGGAACTCTGAGGTGTCAGGGGTGGCCTAGGTTTGGAATCTATTGTGGACAAGGCGTAGTTCTGCTGTCAGAGACAAACTATACATATTTAAAGAAGATGATGATTGTGGAGTCCCTGTGAGGCTCTAGATGTGAGCACAAGATGACAGGTTAATGGGGTGGAGGGTGACAGGGCACAACTCTTCCAGGTGCCCAGAGGGGGCTGTGAGGAGAGGAGCTGCTGCCGCCTGTGAAATGAGAGAAGCCACCTGCGGGGAGACAGACCCGGGAGGAAAGGAAGGGTTTCATGACCAGGGATCAGGGATGGAGTTTGTAGGGCAGACACAGACTCCTGGCGGGCATGCAGGTGACAGCCAGGAAAAGAAAGAAACGCATGCTAAGAAACAACACCCCTAACCCAAAAAAGTGAAGTCTCCAAATTATTTTAAAATTCTCAGATGTGGTACATGCTTGCAATGCATTTGAAAAGCTCAAACAGTGGGCCTGCTGTGAGTTCCAGGTCAGGTTAAGCTACCATGTAAGACTTTGTCTCAATAAACCAAAAAAGGAGGAGGAGGAAGAGCAGGAGGAGGAGGAGCAAGAGGAGGAGGGAGAGAAGGAGGAGGGAGAAGAGGAGGAAGAGGAGGAGGAAGAGGAGGTCGCCTGGAAGTCTGTCCCTGTGGCTCAAAAGGGACTGATAAAAGCCAGTTCCCATCATTGTGGCCTTACGGCTGACTTTCTTGTTCCCCAGCATCTGGCTTGGCATAGGGCCCAGAGCCAGGCTGAGTAAATATTTGCTGAGTAAGTAAACGGGCGCAGGAACACTTTAATGTTGAACTAGGCTCTCTATTGAAGTCGAGATTCAATCTCTCTTCAGAAGTCAAACCTCTGCACGTAGAGACCAGATCACCAGAAAGGGCTGCTTCTCAAAGCAAGGAAGCCACACAAGATGAACCCAGTTCACCCTGCAGGAAGTCACCAAGCTCCCACTGTTTAAGGCTTGCTCTGCAGGAGTAATCTACCTGTCAGTGGGTTGTAGCATGGAGGAAAGACGGCTGGGTTCCAAGTAGCCAGTCACTTCCAGCAATGATGCTAATTCTGGAATTCAAGGTTGGACAGGGAGCAGGGCTCTGTCATTGTCAAGCTTGCTGATGAATGATGGAAGGACCAGTTATGGAGCTGACTTGGGCTAATGCCTCTCTTGGGTCACTCTAAATGCTGTGACTTTAGGAAAGTTGTTTAATGCCTCTTGCCTCCTCCCACCCCCGCCACCTCATCTCCCAAGCAGGGCGATCACCATGTCTCCTCATGGTGACATGGTAAGGGTTATGGTGTGTGTGTGGGGGTCAACTTTCCTGTTTTTTTTTTTTTTTTTATAACCTCATAACTCCTTATTGGACGGCAGTTTTTAGAAAGTCAAAGGCTTGGTGCAATTACAGTGTCACCTGAGGTTTCCCAGAGAAGATGTGTCACCTGTCTTTAGAGACAAAGTGAAGCCATGATGTGGGGGAGCTCAGCTAGTGCCAGTGTTCCTCAGCCAACCATGACCAGATTAACTCAAATCACCTTCTCAGAGCACCAGTACTGGGGCTGGTCCCTGCTGGGCATCCTTGCTCTACCCAGGGGTGAACAGGCCTTTCCAACCCTCATCTAGTGAGCTTCCTGAATGGTTGCCCATCCCTCTCTCAGCCCAATGTAGGCTGGTGATGAAGGGCGTTGGCTGGTGATGCCAGGCAGAGGCACCCGGCAGGAAATTAAATGTTTAGTTTCCTATTAACTCTGCAGTTAATTAACTTTGCAGGACAGTGTTTACCAGGGCTCCCACCAATTCCAGTATTGGTGATGCACAGGGAGAGATTTGGGTTGTTCTGTCTCTCTTGCTCCCTTCTTAGGCTGGTACCTAACTGCAAATACTCAGAAGCCAATAGTGAAACCTTAGTTCCCCTGGCTGCAGTCTTGTAGAGAATGTAGAGGAGGCTCATGGGACCAAGACAAGATTGAAATCCCGCTGTAGTCTGTCCGGAGGGTCTGGAGTTCCTTGGTCTCTGCTGGGGACGTGTCCAAGAGCCGTTGGCTTCTCAAGAGCTGGTAGCCTCTTGGCCACCCTTAGGAGAGGCCCCATGGCTTGCTTAGTGCCCTTTCTCCCTGCTGTGCGCTAGCCCCTCACCAGTACTCTGTTGCCTCCATGAACTTTGCCTCTCCTCAGCATCCACTCCTTCTTGTCCTGTTCATCTCGCACCTGTCTCCTAGGATGTCCCTGACATCTCTTCCCACCTGCTCTTGACAGAGCAGCCTTGGGCTCGCCCTCGACTGTCAAGTTTAATTTCTCAAACAAAGGCTTTGACTCCCCCTTGACTAACTCCAGAACAATGAGTGCGCTTCAGCTAAGAACTGGAAGATCTCAGCCTCAGCTGAAGGCTGCTTGGAGGGCCCTTCTCCCATCATGCCTTCACCACGCCCCTTCCCTCCAGTCCTCTTCTTCCTCATTCCATCCAGTCCTGTGGGATACCCAGTCACGACGGTTGGGGTAGACACGGTGGCTGAACATGGCCCTGCTTTCTAATGGTGGTAGTTTCCTTGAGGTGACCTCTCTTTCTCTATATGCCTGTGCATATTTGCAGGAGGTAAAAGGAAGCCCTTCGAGGGAAAAGAAGGACGGACAAAGGCAGGTCTGTGTTTTCCAGTTTCTAGCCACATTCAGCTGACAAACCATCTTACTTTTGTATCCTCCCCCATGGAGCAAAGCATTATGGGAATAGTCTGGATAGCAGTAGAGGTTTGAGGTTGGGTCCTTCTATTGTTGAGGGCTTCCTGTGTTTTATGGCAGGTTTCCCAATATCACTGAAGACCATCATTTAGAGCCAGTATCCTCAAATGATCACAACAAAATGTCTCCAGGTATTGTCAGATGTCCGATGGGGAGTAAAACCACCATTGCCTGAGAAACCCAGGGCTCATGACAGCCCAGAGCCTGCTCGTTCCCTGGGCACCATGTTCAGCTGTCGAGACTGTCAGAGTGACAGGGGGATAAGCTTGTCCCTGGAGAGAACATAAGAGTCGGGGTCTAGCTCTTGTCTATTGTGGGGGAGGGGAGCTCATTTCCAGCCACCTCTGGTTTCCTGCATATCCATTTTTGTGACTGAGTCCAATATTTAGGAAGCATATCCCAAGGTATTACGGTGGGCTCCATCGCTTTTCCTGTGCATCATTTAATGTCACCCCAGCCCGCCCTCCTGGTGTACACAGGAGCCTCAGAAGGCAGGCGGGTGAGCTTGATTGGCCAAGTTTCTTCCTACGTGTCCTTGCTGGGGGTGCTTCAGTAATAAATACGTGACCCGACTTAGCTCCAGCTACTGAGCAAAGAATAAGGTTAGGACTCCCAGACACGTCTCCCCTGTGACACTGACATGTGTAACAGGAACCTGGGTCCTTGGGAACATGACTGAGGCCTCTAACCACTAACCTTCCTGCAGCTCCCCGGGGTCTTTGTACTGCCGATTCTGTTCAAGGTGGGGTTTCCCTTCATAAGGGTGGGTGGCACTCGTGTCAGTGGGTGGAGGACCTCCGCCTTCCTAGCTCCTCCTTAGCTCCCACTTCACACTTTTGTCTGTCTGTACCCTCACACTGCTGTCTGTCTGTACCCTCACACTGCTGTCTGTCTGTCTGTACCCTCACACTGCCATCTGTCTGTCTGTCTGTACCCTCACACTGCCGTCTGTCTGTCTGTCTGTACCCTCACACTGCTGTCTGTCTGTCTGTCAGTACCCTCACACTGCCATCTGTCTGTTTGTCTGTCCCCTGTCTGCCTCTGACCTGGCCTTTGCTGCTCTCTGGCCTGCCCTCCCTAAAATTCCTTCTTAGGATACAAGCTTCGTCTTCAGATTTGAACAAATCCCTCACTTCCCTGCCCTATATCGAATCCAGGATCAGGTGAAAATAATGTTAATTTTTTTTCCTGGAAAAAAATAGATAGCTCTAAATTACAACTCAATAGTACTGAGAGCTTTTAAACTGGCATGTGAAATTGGGCGGAGCCAATCTAATTCAATAATATCAAAGGAACAGGGAAGTATTTTAATTATCTCATTCTCATAATGGGAGAGGAAGCCAGTTACATAGGCAATAAACAGCTCAAGCCACAAAGTTCTCATGTAAACTACAGTGCTTGACTTGAGCTGGCAAGGAGGGGGCATTTCTTCCTGTCTGGGGATGTTTCCGGATGTGTGGCCCTCTCTGTCTCTCTCTGCCTCTGTCTCTCTATCTCTGTCTCTCTCTGCCTCTCTCTGCCTCTCTCTGCCTCTCTCTGCCTCTGTCTCTCTATCTCTGTCTCTCTCTGCCTCTGTCTCTCTATCTCTGTCTGTCTCTGCCTCTGTCTCTCTATCTGTCTCTCTATCTCTGTCTATCTCTGCCTCTGTCTCTCTATCTCTGTCTATCTCTGTCTTTGTCTGTCTCTGTCTCTCTATCTTTGTCTTTCTCTGTGTGTCTCTGTCTCTCTGTCTCTCTCTCTCTCTCCCTCTCTCTCCCATCAAGGTCATGACAATCTGGTGAATTAGAAAGCATAGTAAAATATCATCAGGGTTGACTTGGACCAACTTCAAGGAGCCAGTCTTGTGGCCTGGGCCTTAAGACAGAGAGAGACAGAAACAAACTACAGCTCATTCTGGGGGTCCAAGGCCTCTGGCTGGGAGAATGAAAATGACTTCGCAGAGCTTCAGGGTTGCCACCATGTCTGATGAAAGGAGGCCCAGAGGCAAGTCTTCCTCCTTGTATGATAGTCCTGGCTGCTGGGGAGCCTCTGGCCCTTGCGAAGCTGGAATCTGCTCTGGTTTGGAGGCAATGGGCTGAAGTGCTCTTTCTACCCACCACATAACTAGCTCTTCCTTCCATCTCTCCTTCTTCTGTCCCTTTCTCCTTCTCCCCTCTTCCTTCCTTGTGTGTCTGTGTGTATGTGTCTGTGTGTATGTGTCTGTGTGTGCATGCACCCGCCTATGTGCGTGAATGTGGAGACCCAGGAGAGGATGACAGGTATCTTGTATATTCTTTGCCCTATTCCTTGAACCTGGAGATAAAACAGCATCATCAAATTTCAGTGATTCCTCTGGCTCAGCACCCCCATCGGTGTGCATGGCTAAATCTGGCACCGTTCTTTAGCGTGAGTACTTGAGACTCAGACTCAAGTCCTCGTTCTTGCGCAGCAAGCACTCTCATGCCCTGAATCACCTCTTCAGCCCACAGCTAACACTTCCTTGAGGGGCTCTGTGCCAGGCTCTGGCAGTGTGCCAATAGAAAACAGAGTCTTGTCCTCAGGGTTTAGAGGGAGAAGACAGGTAATGTAGTAGCCATGCAGGTTCTCTGAGATGACCCTGTGGGATGCTGCTGCAGCTGCTGCTGGAGCAGTATCCGGGCTGCCTCAGGAGGGCCACATCTTGAAAACCAACTCAAATCTCTGTGATGACCTACCATGTTCATGAAGCGGGGGCAAGTTTTTCTCGGACCATGCTTGGAAGAGCCAGTGTCCATCTGTGCTAGGCCCTGGGCTGCAGGCTTCAAACGTCTCCCTGCCCTGGGTTATCCCAAGAACCTCACTATGACTAGCATCACTTAGGGGCAGAGAAAACATGCTCAGAGAGGCAAAGGGGCTGCTACTGTTGCTGCTTCACATCCTGGTTGAGAGCACTGGATCCAAAGATCATGTTCTTTCATCTGACTAACATGGCCCTGACACTGGATGGATGGATGCCCGAGATTCCTGACTCTGAAGTTGCTGGACTGGCTTAGAATCAAGAAGGTCTAGGGCCTGGTGAGATGGCTCAATGGGTGAAAACTCATCTTGCCATCAACCTTGATGACATGACTTTAATCCTCAGGACCCACAAGGTAGAAGAACTCCTACAAGCTGCCTTTGATGATGCATGTGCTGTGTTGTGTATACATTCCTCCCTCTCCCAGTGAATAAACACACACACACACACACACACACACACACACACACACACACACGCACTCAGTGTGGGATGTGAGAGTAAACTTCTAAGAAGATGAGTACTAGGTTTTATATGTGATCAAAGTTCACAGGTGACCTCACCACTGTCCCCCGGGAGATGTCCCTGTGCCAGAGTAGCAGGGAAAGATGGCACCACAAGATCTGGGCACCTTGCAAGTGCCTTATTTGCCTTGCAGACAGAAGCAGCCCTACCTTATCTGCAGTAAGTACCTGAGATGGTGGCTAGCCCTCCTGGGTTCTTTACATATACTGTGTCTCCTTTATGCCCGATGGCATTGTCACATAGCGCCAAAGTCACTCTGTCCTTTGAGGTTTTGTGCCCCAGTGTTTTCTTGGCAACAACAATTTTTTTTTTTTTTTTGCACACTAGAGCTGTTGCTGAGACAAATAAGCCTGGTCTGAATGTAAGCACTGTGATCCCAGGACAGCTGATCTGATGCACAGGGCCGTTGCTAAGTGACTAACAGGCACAGCTCATGTAAGCATAGATGGGATACACGGAGAGGTGACTCATGTGTTGGGTGGGATGCTCTGAACTTTCATCACGATATTCGGAACACATGAGTCGCCTGTTTTTGGAAGCTCCTACTTAATACTTTTGGGTCACAGTTGGCCGTGGTTATCTGAAAGCAGACACGGGAACTGTGGTCAAGGGTTATCCACAGAACTGGAATAAGAAGCAGAGGGTAGAGGACTCAGGTCTTGGGTACTCATCTAGCTCTTAACGGTGTCCCATCATTCCCCGGGGCCCAGAGAGAATGCCTGAGACTAATTCAGGCAGAGCTTTGTAGGCACTCAGTCTATATGGGAGATGGTCAAGAGGCTCTCGGAGCTTTCCGTCTGTATTGCCTGATTCTTTGCTGACATACTCTCGCCCCTTTGCCTGATAGATGCCCACCTACACCAGCTCATACAGCCCTCCTAGAGAAAGTCACTTCCCTCCTTCAACATTCTAGGGAGAAAGAGACTTTAGTCCCAGGAGAAAGTTCTGTGCAAGCCTTCCTGCCCGCATTCCCTTGTGTAGGTACGTCACTTTCAGCACTCTGGACAGAACACTGGACAGCCATCCACTCTGGCCTGTTGGCATTGGGGGGTAACTGGTAGAAGGCCATCTTGGGTATGAAGGACTACAGAAAGACTTTTGGCTGTAACTTCGCGAATATCAGTTGCTTTGACCTCAGGAAACCAGATCTTCAGCAGACTTGGAGATCAAGGTCCAAGTTGCCAAAACAGCCCCACGTGAGTCTCTTGGCTCCTAGCAGCTCCCACAGGAAGGGTTTTCAGAACGATCAGTGCATGTCACATCTGGTCCCCAGAGCTCAACCCTCCACATTTGGGGAGTGTCACTCCAGGTGACATCTGCATAGTGGCAAGACTTATTCCAAAGACAGATTTATAATAAACAGCCCTATTTTATAGAGCCCTGAATATTTGCACAAAAATGAGCCCTACGTATAACTTGCTCCATTTATCTTTCTGCTGTCATTGAGTGTATCTCTATTTTATTACTGTATCTTCCAGTCCCTCCAGCTTCCAAGCATACCTCACATTTCCAAAGTCACTGTCATCCAGGCAGCCCTGTCTTCAGTTTCCTTCACCTCTCTCCGTCCGTCTGCTAGGGCACTGCCCACATCCGCTCATCCAGCAGCCTCCCGGGGTAGCCCCCTCTCCCCACCAGGATTCTAAGAAGGAACAGTAAAGGCCCTTGGAGAAGGACCCTGCCCATCCCTCCTCCAGTCAGCACTCTTTTCAGCACTCTGGACAGAGCTCCCGGCGGCTGTGTTTTTAACAGACTTGGCCTTGCAGGCCTGGGCTGCCCTGTGCAGAGCAATTTGAGATGCTGCTCCTACCTTCCTCCTCTCTTAGAATTTCCAGCGTTATGAAGTAAACCCCCAAGTGGTTTCTAACCTCCACGGCTACCCAAGACACAGGCTCAGTAATAGAGCGAGCAGTGTATGGAAGAAGGAGCGATTTTAATTTCAAAGTTCTGCTGACATTCATCGAGTACTCTCAAGGTTTATATAAACAGAACGCCCCGCTTGAAATATCACTTTGAATTCTGTCGGTGCCATCACGCCTCTAATAGGCTGCTGTTTTGGTTCCTCTCAGCAATGTGAGCCTTTGTGTTTTAATATTCAGAGGCAAAGGAAGCAAGAAAATTATAGCTGGGAAGCCCAAGCTTGGTCCTTCATCATCCAAGTTAAATTTGGCTGAATGGAGGGAAAATATCCTTTTAAAAGGGGGTAGTGAATGGGAATAATAATCTCTTACATTTACAAAACACTAGGCATTTTCAAAGCCCTCTCATGCTCATTATCATGTTAGATTTCCCTAGCAGTCTGATACAGAGCACCCCACAGATAGGTATAGTAGGTGGCAGGTCTTGGAAGACGACGGTGAAGAAAGAATCTACGGCCGGGGTGTCAGTGACTAGTTGGTCACTCTGTGGTGACAAAAGTGGGCAGGGGTTGGCCAAGGCCAGGACTTGGCGACATCAACATATCTCTTGGTACACAACCTCCCCTGAACTTCCCCCACATCTGCAAAGTGACTTTTCCCCTTTCCCGTGTCAAACCAAGCAGCGTTGAGGACATCTCGCCGGGATCTCTTCCTTTGTAGGAGACCTAATATTCACAGCAAACAGGAGGCTCATAGTGGACAGTATTTTTTTTTTTTTTTTGCAAACTCTGTGTTTGTCCAAGAAATGTCTATCCCTTGACTTGAGTTGGTTCAGGTGACCTTTGCAACTCTGAGATGTGGGCATCCCCTGTCATGGTTAGGGTGCTACATAGTTGTAGTATGGTCAAGGAGCCAGCTCTGTCAAGGAGCCAGCTCTGTCAAGGAGCCAGCTCTGTCAAGGAGCCAGCTCTTGGTCATCCTGCAACATCATCTGGAGGGAGGACTTGGGTGGGGGGGATAGAGCTTGAATCTCTTTCTAGGACTAAGTTCTTGGTCCCCTGTCTTCTGATCCTGGCTTGAGGACTAGAAGTCTGTGAATCTAACATCCCGAGTTCCAAGGCTTCTCTTTTGCTTCCTTGATCTGCGGGATGAAATCTCTCTCTGCCTTGTATCCTATAAGTGGCTCAGGCATCCACACAACATTGACATCACTGAACAAGTGGGCTGTGGTAGGGACAGATGGCAAATGAGTGAATAAATGATGAACAGTGAATGAATTAAGGGAGAATTTAACTCTTCATTTTAGTGTGTGTGTGTTCATGTGTGTATGTGTGTATGTGTGCATGTGTGTGTACATATATGTGTGTGTACATGCGTATGTGTGCACCTGCATGCATATATGTATATGTGTGTCTGTGTGTCTGTGTGTGTGTCTGTGTGTATGTGAGTGTATGTGTGTGTGCAAAGTGTATATGTGTGTGCATGTGTGTGTACATGCATGTGTGTGCATGTTTATGTGAGTCTGTGTATGTGTATGTATGCATGTATATATTTGTATGTGTGTGTGAATGTAAGTGCGTATGTGTGTACATGTATGTGTGCATGTGTACATGCATGTGCATAGGTATGTGCATCTGTGTGTGCATGTGTACATGTATGTGCATGAATGTGTATGTGTGTACATGTGCATATGTGTGTGTGTGTGTGTATGTGTAGGTCAGAGAAAAACATTGTAGGGTTGCTCCCGCCTTCCATCTTCTTGTGAGATCCAGGAAATCAGACTTAAGTTGTCAGGTTTGTACAGCAAGGATCTTAACCCACTGAGCGACTTCACTGGATGAGGACCTAAGTCTTCAAAGAGGTGTAGGGTGAGCAGCAGAAAGACCTCAGCCATCAAGAGTACAACTCCTGCCCTGCCTTGAAGCCCTGATGGATCTTCAGTGAAAGTTTGCCTGTGGCATCCCCAGCATCTCCCACCTTCTCTCAGCAGCGTTGGCAGCTCCCGACAAGCTGGCAAAGTGGATGCATCTGGAGCCGGGGCTTTGGAGGGTCAAGGTGAGAGAGGAAGACAGGAGATCCAGGGCTAGGGCCCACCAGGGACTCATTAGCTAAGCCTGTTTTGATGCTCATGACTGAGCGTGGACTGGGCAGGTTGATGGTGGATTGTTGCAGGCTCTGTCTCTGGGGGTGATGTCATTTATAGGTTCTTGAAATTTGTTGCTGTTGATAACAGTGACAAGCTATAAGCATCCCATGTGAGGAATGTTAATAACACAGGAGGCATTTTTTAAGTGGTGGCTTTGGGGAGCCTTCAGCATGTCAGTGCCAATGGGCTGGCTGTTGGCGCTGTCATATATCTGGGAAGTTATTCTGGGAAGGTCGTGCGGTGACTCCATTGTCATTACGTACAAAATATTTCAATTTTCCAGAATAGACTTGGTTGTGGCACCAATGAATCTTCATCTCTTCTCCTTTTATGTCCCTGCTTGTCTCTGGAGTCTGGTTTTGTGTAAGCAGAAGATAGACAAACAGTAGGTGGTTCTGGCAGGAGTGGGATTCTACACAGCAGAGCTGTGGTGAGGGGGCTGGGTATGAGACCAGATGGGTCTCTGAGGACCTCTGGGGAGGGGGGCAGGTCACAGCTGTAGTCCAGCTGAGGGATTTTACTTTTAAGATTTATTTATAAGTATACTGTAGCTGTCTTCAGACACCCTAGAAGAGGGCATCGGATCCCATCACAGATGGTGGTGAGCCACCATGTGGTTGCTGGGAATTGAACTCAGGACCTCTGGAAGAGCAGTCAGTGCTCTTAACTGCTGAGCCATCTCTCCAGCTCCAGCTGAGGGATCTTAAGGCCCCTCCTCACACACATCTGACACCTGTTTCAGCCAAACTGTCCCCAGGACACAGCTGGAGCCTTAGCCTAGGGTCTTTGGTTCTTCTGTTAAAAGCCCTTCTGTCCAGCACCTCTCAGGGCCAGCCCTCCCCAAGGCCGTTGCTCTCTCCTGACTGGGAGAGTGAGCAGCGGATCTGATTCATCTGGTGTTCATCACAGTTGCCTCCTGCCCCAGCTTCCATTTCCTATGGGGCAGTGGGCTTAAATCTTGTTCTATTTAACTTGTCTTCAATCTGACATCACTGTGGGCGAGCACCATGCCATATCGACTCCCATAGGTCCTAAAGCAGCTGGCTGCCTCCATGCCTCCTGTTTCTTGTCCTTCAGAACTGACCCACAGTACCTCTCTAGACCTCATGTCTGACTTCCCACATGTGAGGACCACAAGGGGCATCAGCCTGGGTTGATCACCTCAGGAGACCAGACCCTCTGCTCTCACATCTCCTCAATACTTTCCAGTGAGCTGGACACATGTCACACCTTGCATGACTGAGGAGACAGGAAGACAGTGGCTCGGCTCAAACCCTATTCCTGAGGGTAACTGCTGATTGACAGGATGCCAGAGCTGGAGTCAGACATACCTGCCCACGGCCTCCCTGCAGTTCTCTGCTGGGCCCTTTGATCATTGGGTTACAGGTCTGGAGAGGATCTGATGGGGGCAATGGGGATAGCTATCCTTAGAAACTATCCTGAAAGGAAGATGAGACACATGGAACCATCAACAAAGAGTGCAGACTAGCTCATCCTGGTTAGGTTCAGGCCAAGTGTTCTTCTTCCTTGGAGCCCTGACTCAGTGGCAGAACCCTGCTTGCCTCTCTCACCTTGCTCCTCTAAGCTGACCCCTCCCTTGGCCTCAAACTCTTTAGTATACACCTTCAGCAAAGGATTCAGGCCCCAGATGTGTAGCTGAGACAAATGAGATACTTGTCTGAGGCACCAAAAGTAAGGAGGGGTACTGTGATGATTAATCTTGGTTGTCAATGTACTATATCCAAAATCAACTGAACCCCAATAACTGGGCATGACTGGGAGGGATTTTCTTGATTGGATAATTTGTTAAGGAAGACCCACTCTCAACCTGGGCCACACCTTCTAGTGGCATGTCAATCAAAGGGCACGGAAGAAGGAAGCTTTTCCTTCCTTCTTGCCCTCAGTCTCACGGGCAAGTTCGTCTACCTTCTTGCTGAGTCTTCCCTTTGCTGGTTTCCAACATAGACTGAAGACCAGCAGCTCTCCTCTGCTCTCACATCTTATAATAATAATATATAATAATTCCCAGCAATCCCCTGGGACTCCAGCCCCACACTGAAACCACTGAGACATCCAGGCTCACAGACGGAACAACCACCAGATCCCCCTTGGTGTTTCTGTTGGGAGACACCCATTGTTTGACTACTCGGCCCATGGCCTGTAAGCTAGTCTAATAAATTCTACTTCTATCTCTATCTAAAATGCATGTATATTCATTCTATCAGTTCTGTTCCTTTGGAGAATACAAATACAGATTGTGGTACCAGAATGTTGGCCACATGGTTCTGGTTTTAGAGTCATGAAGAATATATATAAAGGGGACTGTGGAATCTTTCTCAATGATTAAGGAGAGACATTCATGCCAGGGCATGAGTGCCAGGGAAGTCCCTGCATGAAGGTTCTGAGCATGCAAGAAGCCCTGAGAGGCCATTACATGAAGCTGTGAAGCCGGAGCTGTGTTGGAGACCCTGAGGTGATAGAGAGGCAGAGCTGGAGGGCTGGAGCCATCGAAGTCAGTGGCTCTCAGCCTTCCTAATGCTGTGGCCCTTTAATAGGGCTCCCCATGTTGTGGTGACCCCCAATCGTAAAATTACTTTGTTGCTACATCATAACTGTAATTTTGTTACTGTTATGAATTGTAAATCTCTGATGTGATATAAATATCTGATATGTGACCCCCAAAGCAGTCATGACACACAGGATGAGAGACACTGATCCTAAACTCTTTGACATCTGACATGGAATTAAAAGATGTTGAGTTTTCCCTTCTCGGTTTGGCTCTTACTTTGGTCCAGTATTGCCTCACTGTATGTCAACCCCTCCCCTTTGGAACGGTAATGTATATGCTGTGCCATCATTGTCTGTTGGAAGTATGTCATCTGCCTTTTGATTTTACAGGGTTACAGTGAAGAGATTTGCCTCACCTCTCAGAAGAGACTTGAACTGTCTTAAACAGTGTTGCAAGACTGAATATAATTTGTATCCTGATATGACCTCGAGACTATAGGGGTACAGGGAGTGGAATGTGGTGGGTCAAAGGAGAATGTCCCTGACAAGTCTCCGGCATTTGAATATTTGGCCTATGTAGGTGATGATTCGAAGGTGTGGCCATGCTGAAGGAAGTCACCGGGGGTTTCAAAAGACTCCAGTCATTTTGAGTTAGCTCTCTCTGCTTCCTGTTTGTGGATTGGTTCCTAGCACTCAGCTGCTGCAGGTGGTGGTGATGGATTCCTATTCCCCTGAATGGGTCTCGAATATACCCTTCCTTCCATGAGTTTCCCTGGTCATGGTGGTTCAGCACAGCAATAGGAAAGCAACCAATGCATATATGAAACCTTTAGGGATGAAGTTGATCCCTAACTCAGTGTTCCAAACCACCGGACCCAATTGTGGAAAGCACGCGTGTTACAAATGAAGCTGTGTTTTAAACAGACAGGATCAGTAACTTACCTTCCTCCCACTGCCACACCTGACCCCCTTGGAGAGCAGCCTTTACTCATCCCTCCCTGTCCACTCTCCCTCACAGCCCCATGGAATCCCCTTAGGAGGAGGGGCATTTACTCTGCCCACTTTTCCAGACACTCAGGAAGTGAAGTGTTCTGCTCAGGAAACCCTGGGCGGTAAAGGGCAGAGCTGGGAGGCCTCCCAGGGCGCGGATCCTGGCCACTGAGCCTCACCATGACATGTGGGCTGGTGTTCATGCCCAGTGATTGTCAGTTCTGAGAGGCACCTGCCTTTGCCTCTCCTCACCTGGGGTCCCCCCAGGGTTCTTTGCCCTCGAGCTGCTATTTGCCCCCCTCTTGTATGCTGATGATGTATCTACTCATGTAGGCAGGACGATCCCCTGTCCTTGCTGGAGGGAGCTTGAGGAGCATTTAGGAAGGAAAGGAAAAGCCCCTGGCTTCTCAGCTGGGACAGCTTCCTGCTTCTAGGAGTCACGGGGTTGTGGCTCTGACGGCTCCCACCTGCCCTCTCAACCACTGCGTAGCCTCGGGGGCGGGGGGAAGTGTCCACTTCCACTATATCCTAATGTCAGAATCAGGCTAGAAAGACTCTGGGGGCGGATGTTGCAGAGTTATGTGGCTAACTCCGTGGGTTGCTGCTCTTGGGAGGAGACACCAAAAGCAGACAGAAGGCCACGTGGTCAGGAGCACAAGCCTGGTACCTTAGTTTCTTTCCGGCCCCCGGGGTAAACTACCCTGACTGGAAGCAGTTTAGGGGAGAAAGGGCTTGTTTTGCTCACAGTTCAAAGTTATCTGTTGTGGAACTGGGGTGGTGGTGGTGGTGTCACAGCGGCGAGAGGAGGAGGAGGAGGAGGAAGCCAGTCACGTGGCTGCTGAATCAGACGTAGAGTGGGGAACACATGCTCAGCTTGATTTTTCCTTTTTATTCAGTCCTAGGGTAGCACAGAAAGGGGTGCTGCCCACATTCACTGTGGCCTTCTCAGCTCAGTGACCCTAATTAAGAAAATCCCTGGGGCTGGAGAGATGGCTCAGTGCTTAAGAGCACCGACTGCTCTTCCAGAGGTCCTGAGTTCAATTCCCAGCAACCACATGGTGGCTCACAACCATCTGTAATGAGATCTGATGCCCTCTTCTGGTGTGTCTGAAGAGAGCAATGGTGTACTCAAATACATAAAATAAATAAATAAATCTTTAAAAAAAAATAAATAAAACAAAATCCCCCCCTTCTTCAGACACGACTACAGCCCAATAATTCAGACAAGGATTCCCGTGAGACCCCTACTCAGGTGGTCCCGGGCTTGCCAAGCTGATGGTTGAAAATTACCCAGCACCCCTGGTTTCGTCCCAGCCTCTGCTCAGCACGTTCCACACACAATTGCCCTTGGGCTGTTGTGGAGCTCTGTTCTGCGGCCACATCGTGGCCTACTCACTGTGAGCCCAGAACACCTGTGATCATCCCAGGAGACCCTCCACAGCCTTGAGGATCTCCGGCTCACAAGTCTTTCCCCGGGTTGTAGAAATGGTTGTGCAGCTGTGTACAATCTCCCCATTTCCCTGTAAGTAACCCCAATGAAGCCCGTTGGTACACCAAGCTAGGCAGGGATGATATGTTGGTGGTGGTGCCCTCTCTGGGGTGAACAGACGTTTGCTCATGTCTTCCCAAGAGAAATCAGCCACAGAGTAGTGTTTACCCAAGAGTCCTGAGTGGGAGCCCGACATTGTGAGTGCACCCAGCACAGTCTCCCAGAAGCTGGTCAGCAGGGCAGAGAGGACTGCTCTCCAGATGGCCAGCCTTTCTCTGCAAGCCTGCACATAGGTCACCGTGTTGAACTTTGTGTGAGCATATGGGCTGGGGAGTATAGTTAAGGAATGTCCTGGAGCCTGCCAGCAGGTGGAGGTGACTAGCCCCCGTGGCAATCAGTTTGGTTACAAGCCAACTAAGTACATGCTTGTCACCCCTTGGTGCCTTTGGTTAGGGCCCATCTCCTTGAGCCTTATGTATAGATCAGGGAGGCTCCCAGGAGCATGGTGACCCATTCAAGGTCATTTCTCCTGGTGGTGTTGACAATCAGGCTGGAATCAGAGGATGTGGCTCAGGATTTCAGCTCTGGACATCCTCTACAAGGTCAGCGGGGCGTTGTGGCAGCAGGAACTCTTCTGTCTTGTTCTGTTTGTGGCCCATGCTGTGGCTTGGTTGAGACCAGCTCACTCAGCAAGACTGGGCCTGGGTCCCCAGGGAGGGCTCCAGGGTCCCCATGTGTCCCCAGGGGGCAGAGATGCTGCCCTAGCTTGCCTCTTCTCAGCTCGCCCTTCAGAGGGGCTTTGATTCGCTGTTAACCTAAAGTTGAGCAGAGCCTCATGAATCATTCATGAAGATGCTCCGACGAGATCATTATTTTGAGTGTCGAGTGTCAGGAAAACAGCGTCTGACGGGCAAACATGATGTCTGATGACAGAACAGCCGATGGGGTGACCTGGCAGCTGGGCACCTGCCATGCTGCAGGGAATTTTTAAACATTAAAAAAAAAAAAAAAA
>NW_022196900.1:110403638-110408750 GCF_008632895.1 Mastomys coucha
AAAAAAAAAAAAAAAACCCACTCTCTGGCTTAGAGAAGAGCAGAGACTCCTCGCCGAACCCATGCAGGCAGACACAGGTGTGTGTGAGATGCAGGGAGGGGACAGGATGCTCTGAGAGTCCAGCCTGTTCTCTGGTGGGAAGTGACTCAGTATAGCCCCAGCCCGTGGGGGGGGGGCAGTTGCACTAGGAGCCAGCCCACAGCTTGGCTCAGTAGAACAGAAACTGCCTTCCCCTGTGACTTTCCAGGGAAGGTCATTCTAGAAATGACGGGGCAGGGGGGCCCAGCCTCTTCCCCGGGACCCCCTAGTTCAGCAGCGATAGGCTGGACCTGTGACTGGCCGAGCCCCTGGGACCCTGGGGGGTTTCTGGCCGTGTCGAAGCCACTTTCCAGCAGATGACAGGTTGTCGATACCCTCACTACCTGCATTATTTAAGCAGAACAAGGTGAGCTTGCCTGCGCCCTTGAGCTCAGATCAAATTGATGGGCAGCACGGAAGCTACAGGCAATTAGATTGTTCCAAAGAGAAAGAAACTCAGAGGGGACGGATGGGTGTGGGGCCTGCAGCGGGGTGGGGCTCTGGCCCTCTTCTCCGTGGGCAGAGGCCTTGAGCTCCGGCTTCTCTCTTGGCCTCTCATGAGCGCCACCAAGCTTTGGCTTTCTGTAGAGGAATTGGATGCCCCCTGCCCTCCCTCCCAGTTCCTCACCTCTAACCGGCAGGTGATTGACTGTTCTCTTTCTGTTCGCTTACAGTCAGTCTGGCTCCTGAGAGTTTAATCAAAGGCAAGGCAGGGGAGTGTGTCCACTCCATCAGACAGCAACAGCGAAGGCAGCGCATGGGCCCCTGCGGCTTGGGCAGACCTAGGAAACGCTGGTTCACAGACTCTAAGTACAGGGCTTAAGGGGAAGGTTGCCATGTATTTTCCCTACCAGTTCAAGGACACTTCCTACAGGCATAGTAGGCTCTTTCTGAACACTCCCTGGGTGGAGGGCTTGCTGCCTCTCCATCCTGTCTACCATCCAAGGCCAATGGGGCTGCTACAAAGTCCTTCCCTCCACAGGATGCTACCTTTCAAAGGTTAGATGAGGGGTTCAGTTACTTGTTCATTTAAACACCTGTCTACACGTCCGTCCATCCATCCATCACTCTGTCCATTCATCTACTCAGGCCTTCATCCTTCTACCCATCTCTCTACCCATGTATCCATCCACAACTCACTTATTAGCCCCATAAACCTGTCCATCAACATATCCTCCCACTATCCCTCTGTCTATACCCCGGTCCATCAACTCACTGACTTACCTACTCTCTTTGCAGCTGCTACCTACTAATCCTAATCTGTCAGCCTGTCCCCCTGCTCATCCACCCACCTGCCCACACACCTGTCCTTCCAGCCATCCCCATACTTGCCCACTAGTCGTCCTCCCTTTCTTCTGGCTGTCTTCTGCCTGTTCATCCACGGGTCCACTCACCTAGCCTTCCTTCTATGTGTAGACAGCCATGAAAACTTGAGTCCACTCTGGTGATGAAAGATGGCGAGACTTGTGCTGTCCCTGCTGAGGCAGGTGCTCCCCAGTCCCACAGCAAGTTCAGTGCTCCCAGAGAAGAACAGAGTATCCAGTGAAGAACCAGTCTCCTCCCCACTCATTCCCAGAGCCACAGTCCCCGCGCTAGCTGGCCTTGGCCATGCCATAAAGCCAGGGTGTCCGTCAGCCCCAAGGAAGCTGGTGGGATTGTGTGTCTCAGGGTCTGAAGAGCTTTTCCCCTACATCCCCAGGGATCAGGGAATGTCTGCCTGAAACTTGAAATGCACTCCCAAGTTCTTTTGCAGATTACGGGTTTTTTCCCCCCAGTATATGAAAAACCAGCTCAGACAAGTCCCTGGTGGGTTCAGTTGGGAAGTTTTTTGGACACTTAAAATCTCAGCCTGCAAACGCTAGGCACGCTGGAGGTAATTGTTCAGGAAAATCAAAGGGAAGCCGATACAGCAGGTTTCTGGCATTTTATCAGCTACAGGCACAGGTTAGTTTTCATCACCCTGAGCCTCAAGAAAGATGAAACTGGAGCATTGATCTGAGCCTCTCCCATGAGGGTCCCATGCTGGCAAACCAGTACCATCTCAAAGCTGACATTCCCTGGCTTGAAACAGCCATGTGTGGGGTGGCAGCTGCTGGCCTCAAACACACCTCAGAAAGACTTGGTGGTTATGAACATCTGACGCCCCTCCCGCTGCTTCCTGTGGGTGCCCCAGCCTGCCTGGAAGGAGCTGTGCCAGGGCTGGGAGGCCTGTCCAGGACCTCCAGTGTCCAACTGAGGCATCCCATTCCCAACCCAGGGACAAGGGCCTTGCTTAAGTTACTTCATCTGATGGGTGACCAGGTTCTTATGGGAGAGCTGCCCTTGGCTGAAGGCTTTCCCTAGAGACAAGAAATGGGGGTGGGGGTGGGAGATGACAAACCAGGCAGGGCAGGTCCTAGAGCCCACAGTGTCTTCAGAGGGCAGAGGACACCTGCTGCTGATCTCACAAGTCAATTGACAGAATCCCTCCTTGGAAGGAATTAAACTGGTGGACTGTGGGTCAGCAGGTGGCCCTCCTCCTTGTGAACAGGCCTCCAACCATCAACTGAGTCTTAAGACACAGCACCAAGGTCTCGAAGGAAAGCAAGCATCCTTCCGGGTTTCGCTGGAACACCAGCTCTGTCCTACGTCCCCGATGCTTGGCCTGTCCTGAGGAATGAAGATGTGTAGGCTCTACAGTTGTAGGAGCCAATTCCTTATACATTTCCTATCTCTGCTCCTATCTCCAACTCAGTCTCTCTCCCACTGACTCTTCTCTGGAGCACCCTATCCCACCCACAGGGCCTAGCCCAGAGTCAAGCTCCCTCTCCCTGTCTCTGAAGATCGTGGAGCCAGTCAACAACCAACCAAGCAGCCACTGCTCTTTGTTGAGTGCTTGTCTAGTGCAGATCACAGAGCTAACGGCACACGCCTCCTCTCACATGTCCTCGGAGAAGTGAATGGAAGCTGGCCATGTCAAGCAACCTGCTCAAGGTCAAGTGTAAGAAGACTGGACTGTATGTAGGTTTATCTGAGGTCCCCGTGTGGAGCTGGGTTCTCGTCCTGGTATTTATTGGGAGGCTAAGGATTGAGAAGGCCAGTGGTGTCAGGAATGAGATGTTGGGGCAACAGAGAGGGCACAGTTAGTATGACAGGACGCCATGATCAAAAGCAACCTGGGGAGGAAAGGGCTTACTTTATCTCACACTTCCAAGTAAATGGTTCCTCATGCAAGGCAGAACCCTGGAGGTCCGAACTGAACCAGAGGCTGAGGACGAATGCTCCTCATCAGCTTGTTCTTCATGGTCTGCTCAGCCTGTCTTCTTATAGCACTGGCTAACACCAGCCTAGAGATGGTACTGTCCACAATGGGCTGGGTCCTCCCATATCAATGAAGAAAGCGCACCACAGGCTAGCCCATGGGCAAATCTAGCGGGGGGGGGCATTTTCTCAGAAGAGGGTCCCTTTTCCCAGATGTCCCTAGCCTGTATTAAGTTTATATAAAAAGTTAGCCAAACAAAACCATCTGGTCAGAACAGCTGCCAGCCGAGGCCAAAGGCTGGTTCCCGAGACCAGGCCAGGCCTTCTGTGTCCTCAGGCCCACCAGGTTCCCGGGGTGCCACAGCCCACCGGGCTCTGGAGGCACCGGCTCTGCCTCTGTTGGGAGCTTCTGTGCCCTAAGCTTGTCACCTTGTCAGTCCCCTCCCGTAGACAGAAACATGGAGGAGAGCGGGGAGGAAATGAAATCTAAAAAGCCATGTCAGTTTGAGTGATTCTCCAGCAGCTGGCTGCCCCTCGTTGCTCCAAGGAAGGCAATAAAGCCAGCGAGCCAATAACAGCAAACGGCATGGGGCTTGACAGATATGGCTGTCCCCAGCAGGTGATGGCCAATTCAACCAGGGCGAGAAATGGAAGTTGGGGCAAACTGGTCCATGAAATGAGTGGCCCCGTGAAACCTCTACCCCTGCCTAGTCCATCTGAACGGTGGGCACCAGTCCGTCCCATGGGAGCGGGCTAGGCCACTCGGGGAGCTGGCTCATGGCACAGCTATCTGAGTCGCTGTGGAAAGTGTTGCAGGGCCCCTATGGTGGGGAGGCGGGAACACTGACACCTTTCTGAGCTCCAGTTGCCTGGGAACTTCCCACAGAACAGACACTCTCAGGGCTGAGGGAGGCTAGGGTTCGTGGCCCCTGTAAGAATCTCTGTGTCAGGCCGGAGAGATGGCTCAGTGGTTAAGAGCACTGACTGCTCTTCTGAAGGTCCTGCATTCAAATCCCAGCAACCACATGGTGGCTCACAACCATCCATAATGAAATCTGATGCCCTCTTCTGGGGCATCTGAAGACAGCTACAGTGTACTTATTTATAATAATAAATAAGCCTGGAGCAAGCAGGGCCAGAGAGAGCGGGGCGGAGTAAGCAGAGGTCCTGAGTTCAAGTCCCAGCAACCACATGATGGCTCACAATCATTTGTACGGCTACAGTGTACTCATATACATAAACTAAATAAGTAAATCTTAAAAAAAGAATCTCTGTGTCTAGGCCTCTGCAGTGGTCAAAGCCCCAGACTTCCTTGGGATCCTGGGAAGCTATGCACTTCCAGACTGTCTGCTGACTGAGAGGTGAGGTTGAGACAAGCCTCCAGGACAACTCAATATGGGGGTTCCTGGGGAAGGACACCCTGCAGGAGATGCTGAAAGCTTATGGGAGAGTGACTCGGACCCCTCTGGCACTGCCATCGGGCATGCTTTCTTTGTCCCTCTGTCTCTGAGATAAGGCTAGCCCTCTTGTCCTCTTTCTTTTTTGACACAGGTTGCCCTGTGCAGCTCCAGGCTAGCCTCAAACTTGTGGTGATCTTCCTGCTTCAGCCTCCTCAGTAGCACAACTCCAAGAATTCTTCCTGCTCAGTCTAGACCTCAGCGTCTCCGTGTGCTAAGTGCGAGGAGGCCATTCTTCCTGCTCAGTCTAGACCTCAGCATCTCCGTGTGCTAAGTGCGAGGAGGCCATTCTACCTGCTCAGTCTGGACCTCATCGTCTCCATGTGCTAAGTGCGAG
>NW_022196900.1:110409271-110436207 GCF_008632895.1 Mastomys coucha
AAGTACGAGGAGGCCATTCTTCCTGCTCAGTCTAGACCTCAGCGTCTCCGTGCGCTAAGTGCGAGGAGCCCACACTCACTAGCTTCATGCTGAGTGTCTGGACCGGTGCCAGCCTGCACAGAGCATCCCTAGAAACATCCAGGCTTCTGAGCACCAGCTGACAACATGCCTCCGCATTCCGCGGAGCCACAAGAGGAAACAGCTTCCCACCTCCTCGGATCCAAAAAGAACCAAATTAAGGTGCTAAGTTTATACATTCTTTTTTTTTTTTTTTTTGCCACAGACAGGAATGGAAATAGCTTTCTAAAAGGTATTTTTAAAAACTGCTTTTCGGTGCTCCATTAAAAGGCTCTCCGCCTTGCCTTGGAGTCTCTGCATCTGCCAAAAATACTATGAAAATTGCTAAAACACAGTGTCTGTTGGCTCTAGCAGGTTTGCCAGCCAGCTCCAAATAATCTAAAACCTGATCACAGTTGATCCAAGACAGAAGGCACTCAGCTCACTCACAGTGATCCCAGAGCCTTGGAGAAGGGTCTCTCTGGGGTTGAGAGGTCAGCCCTGGATCCACAGGCTCTCTGCTCTCCCTTACCCTCTCCTAACCCGAGGTGCTGGTGTCCCTATCTCCTGGGTGGTGGCCCCAGTGGCTTTGCCTGTGACTTCCTCCTTCCCTTCCCAGGTCCTGATTTGTCCCGCCAACTCCAAGACCACAGAGTTCACCATCTACCCGAAGAGCCTACCCAGATGTCCAACATGGGCCTTACTCCCAACACAGCTCGGAGAACATGTGATTTCCCTACTCCATGCCCTGCTTACATCTCGCTGCTGTGCACAGCCTTGCCAGCCCCTAGCTCTCCAAGTCCAAGGCCACTGGTCACGCTGGATTCCTCTCTTTCCAAAATGAGCATGCCTGCCCCTAAGCAAGTTTGGCTAACCTCATCACGTAGACCTCAGTCCTCTTCCCCCTGCCCCTACTATGTCTTCCTGCTGAGACCCTGTAGGACCTTCCAGCTGTGTCACAGGCTGCCACCTCGTCCCTCATAGCAAGAGAGAACTTTAAAAGTGCATCACTCCTATGCTTAGAGTATCCAAATAAACCTGAGGCATTCTGTCCTGCCGTGGGGTGGGAGCTCCCTCAGGCTTCCCTCCCAGAGCTTCCTGTGAGTAAAGTACCTGGCTCATTGGCTCCATCAAGAAAAGCTTGCTTGCTTTCTCCTGCCTTGCAGCCTCAGGACCTTGGAACTGGCTGCTCCCTCTGGAACATTCTTCCCAAAGTTCCTACAGGCTATTTCTGTGTGACTCGGTCACAGTCCAGATGACACACCCTTTGAGCACAGTCCTCAAATCTTTTCTTGTCTATCTGTACACATGTATCTCCTTCTCACTTGATGGCCTGCTGTGAGGGCTGGGATTGCAGGACTGGACTTTTCAGAGGTCTGGAACTGCGTCCCGTGTATGCTCTGGTATGCCTCTGTGATTGAATGAGTGAGGACCTGTCCCAAGTCACCCGCCGTCACACACGTGTGCACCAGGAGCTCAAGGCCCTTCGCTTGCTTTATTCTGACAGTGGCTAGGGCTCTTGCTGAGCCACCTCTCATTGTACTCAGCCCAGGGTGGGGGTAGCAGGAAGGTACCCCAAAAGGCCTGCTGGGTGGTATAGCATAAAGGCTTTCAGATCAAAGGCAGAGCAACTCGACTCTGCTGCTCATACTTGGTGTGGCTTGGATACACCACGTAGCCTCCAGACTTCGGCTGCCCATCCACACAGACCACAACCTTGTCAAGAGCTAATGAAGGCTAGGTTTCCTGGGGTTACAGCCCCTGATCTTGCTCAGGTGCTGAGGTTCTTCCTGCTGCCATGGATGAAAGAGACAAGCCTTTGGGGAAAGAATTATGGGAAGTCTTCAATTCCAATGAAAAGGGCCTAAGAAATCCTAGTGGGCCTCAGGATTATACCACGGACCCTACATTTAGAACACAGAGAAGTCAGCATTCAATTTGATAAATTAAAAATAAAATAAAATAAAATAAAATAAATGCCACCTGGACACAGAACACCTGATCCTACACAGGCAAGATACATAAATGAGGCCTAGCCCATTCCACCAGGATGCTGGCCTCGCCTTGTGCCTGGAGCTGGTACCCACAGTGGCTCATTCCACCAGGATGCTGGCCTCGCCTTGTGCCTGGAGTGGCACCTGTTCTTTCTCTCAGTGGCTATATGCCACATTTTGATTATGATACAGTGATATCTCCAGCCCAGGGACCTGCCTTAAGGGTGGCACATGGCTACAGAGGTATGATAGGATAAAAACAAGGAGCGGTGGCCATCCTATGAGCCAGGATAAAGAGGAATGCAGGAACGAACTTAAGGAGTGGATTCCAAGGTGGGGCTGCTGAGCTGAGACCTAAATCCTGCGGCAGACACAGCCATGGTAGATCGGGAGGGCTTCATAGGTGGAGGAGCGGTCAGGGTAAGAAGTGTGGGCTGTACTTGTTCTCTGCGAGTGAGAGAGTGGACAGAGTGAGGTCTTCCTGTGGCTACAGAATGACCACAGTAGTTGGAAAGCGGGTGAGGCCGGGCACACTGAGCCCCACCCGAGACATGGGTGGATACGAGGGTCGTCCACCTGTCAGCGGAACCTTGGCTTGGAATCTGATTAGTGTAAACCACGAAGAGCTGATTATATGTTTTAATTGTCTCTGGAAACTTTGAGGCCTTGGAGCAGAGTGAAAGACTCCTTAAATGGTTCACAATAATGGTCTGTTAACACATTCCAGACCCAATTTATCCAAGAACTTGTTAAAATTCCCTCTGTGCAGCCAGCAAAGGAATGTGCTTTTGAAGTCATTTACTTACCAATAAATTACAATGCTCTGGAATCATTAGCAGGAAAGTAAATTGTTTTAATTGATCTGAACTTCGTTACGACCCAGGGACACCGCTTCTGTGCAAATGCACTTTCTAAGGGTCTAAAATAACAAATTAATCTCTCTTGAATCCTGTCATCTTTAGATCTGCCCTTTCCCCCAGAGACCAGGATAGGGGAGAGAATCAATGGTGGCAATAGATATTGCTGCATGGTCCAGGGACCGCACAGAACACTACATAGATATTGCTGCTTGGCCCAGAGGCTGCACAGAATACTGCATACAGAAACACTGCATAGATAGATATTGCCGCCTGGCCCAGGGACTGCAGGGGAACACTATATCAATATTGTTGCATGCCCCAGGGGCTGCACAGCAAACTGTCCCGGGGAGCTGGCTCTGTGCACCTAGTCTTTGCATGGTGGGATGGTGGGGGAGGTGTGAACTTTAGAACCGTCCTGTGCTAATATCCCTCTGTCCCCATGTGTTGTCACAGGCTCTGTAATTGTTCACCCACAGGTTCGAGTTTCCTGCAGATTCTGCAGGTGCTGTTTGCATGGCAATAAAAACACAAGCTCATTTAAAAGCGAACAGATTGGTGTGTGGCTTAATAATGGGGACGTTTTGAAAATGTGTGTCAGGTGACTTAAGAACTTATTTATTTATTATTTATTTGGGTTGTTTTGCTTTTTTGGAGGGAGCACGTGTGTGTCACGGTATGAGTGTGGAGGTCAAAGGACAAATTGTAGGAGTCTCTCCTTTCCCCACGCAGGTCCCGGGGATTGAACTCAGGTCGACGGGCTTGGCGGCAAGCGCCTTCACCTTCTGAGCCATTTGGCAGTCTTCATCAGGTGTACTTAACACACACTGAGCTGGCTGTGGCCTAGAAATACCAACCTACGTGTGTTCCCACTGGGCCTAAAACCACATGTGTGTGCATGGAAGAGGATACGTGTGTTCCCACTGGGCCTAAAACCACATGTGTATGCATGGAAGAGGATACCCCTTTTTTTGTGTGTATGCTTGTATGTCTGTGTATGAATGCTCTTGGAGGTCAGTCAAGGGTGTTGGATCCCTCGGAGCTGGGAACCAAACTCTGGTCCTCTACAACAGTAGCCAGTGCTCTTTAACCACTGAGCCACCTCCCCAGCCATGTCTGGATATGCTTTAAAGTCAGGTTTTGTGTGATGGTGTTGAATTTTAAGCTGTTCCCAGGGAAGGTCCTGTGTGCTGAGCAGGGAGCCCCATGAGAGTTGCCCCCCTCTATCTCCTTGATACAGCTGTGAGCCTGACTTTCCAAGCCCCGTGGCTCTGAGTGTGTACCAAGGTGTCAGTCACCAAAACAGGACCTTAAAGGGACTGGGGCTGTATTATGGTTCCTTGGATCCATTTGGAATTAGCACTGGCCAGTAGCTGAGGGTAGTTAGTGGAGTGACAGATCATGCCATGGGTAAAGCTCACCTCTAGCTGCTCTGCCAGCCACAGGCAGCAAGGCTAGATATCGCATCTTAAGGTCTGTGTGTCCAGATATCAGCCCAGGGGGTGGCACGGTGGTGGGGTTCTCTTGACCTTGATTCTCCAGGGTTAGCAATGTTCAGGCCACATAGAGGCTGCAGGGGCAGAGGTGTCCCATCTCAGTCTAAACTGTCCCAGAGTGTGTTCAAGGTCCTGCTGGCTCTCCACGGTTCATGGTGCTCTGTGTGCCTGGCATTTCCTTCCTCCGACTGCTTCTACACAGGGCTGGGATTATAGGGAGAAGAAGCTAGCCCCCGGGGATAGAGCTGGGTACAAATACTGGGCAAGGTGCTTGTGTTTTCAGGAGGCAACCCTGGCTTATGCTCGATGAATGGGGATGGCGAGCCAGTGACCCTTCGCACAGATCCATAGGATCAAGTATAGACTCAGTGCTTGGCCTTCAAGTTCTTGTTTTTAGAGCATTTTCTGTGGTCCTATCAAGCTGTGGGATATGAAGGACAGGCTGATCTCTTCTGCATGCAACCCTGCCTGGCACAGCTAGTAGAGGTGGGAGAGATCAAACACACTGGCCAGGACAGGACCCACATAGCCAGGAGAGCAGCGGAGGTAGAACAATGTCACAATAGTTTATCTTGGTGGCACTGATGGAGAGGCCTCAGGGGACACCTGTCCAGTTTGCCTGGGGGTGGGAGGGTGATTCACATCACAGCAAACCCTTCCTATTATTCCCAAAAGAACGGGAAATTTGAGGCAAGGTCTTTGGTGGCCCAACATGAGGCATTGCTCAGCCTCCCAATGGCCAATCCCACCAGAGCAAAGAACCTCATAGCTAGGACATAGAACCAGTCCTGGAGGTGCTGAGCAGAGTGCCGGGGACTGTGGACACACAGCTATGGGACACACCACTGACAAACCTCCAGTGACAACGTTCTCACCAAGTCTTCAAGTTCCCAGACTTCCCAAAGCCGACATCTGCTTCTTACCATGTGAATGACATTAAAACGTCCTAGTACAGCGGGCTTGAGGACTCGGCCCAGGCTCCGGGCAGGGAGGAGGCCTGCCCAAGTGGGTGCCAGGGGCCTGAACTGGTTACCTTTTTGGTTGTAGTAATAGAGTACATGGACAAAAAAGGAAGTTGAAGGGGAAGAGGGTTTATACTGGCGTGTGGTTTGAGGGCACAGCTCACTGTGGCAGAAGAGTCATGTTGGTAGCAGCATGAGGCATTATACAAGCCCAGTCAGGAAGTGGGGGCGGGGGGTGGTTTTAGCCATTCGTCCTTTTCTTGCAGTCCTGGACCCAGCCCCTGCACCCCGATAGGTCTTCCCACCCCCATTGGCCTAAGGTAGAGTGTCCCTCACAAGGCATCCACAGTGACCTGTCTCCTAGGTGATTCTAGATCCCACCAAGCAGATGGCTAATCTCCACAGTATGGAACCTCTAGGAAGTCACACATCCTTTGGGCACTCTGTCCCTGTCAGCTCCAAGGATAGGCCCAGGCCCCTGCCCCTTCACAGGTGCTAGCATGGCCCAGCACTGCAAGGATAAGCTGCCTGTCCCCTCTGTGAAGGGGAGGAGTCCTTCCCTCCCCTGGCCAAGTCCTAAACTCCGGAGGAGGAAGAATCAAATGTTAATGGGAAACACTTAACATGAGAAGGGAGTCTATTTCTCCTTAACTGTCTCTGGCTGCACAGGATTCCAGGGAGCTATTGAAGGTAAATTGCTTGGTTTTCAATTTTAAGCTGTACTTATCTGAGCTCGATCAGTCTTCCCTGATCGCGGCAGAAAATAATAAGTGCCCGATACGGGTTTGCCCTGGTGCTCAATAACATGGCGATTGTATCCCCATTTCATTATGGAAGACAGAGAGTGCTGGGTGCAAGTTTATTGATATGATAAATGGTCCCTCATATCCCTATCGGTGAAACTCCTGCCTGAAGGCTGTGGGCAGGGACTGGTACGTACTGGAAGAGCCATGTCATTGGCATCTGTCTGGGCATACCTACTAGGGGATAAACCTGAGATTACCCTGCTAGTAAGGGCACTGCAGGGGGTCAGTGTGGCCAGGGAATATTCAGTCTTCCTGACCTGGAGCTAGGGGCAGGTATGCTGCACAGGGCTCGAGAGCCCAAGATCTGGGATCTGCTGGATTCAAACTGTATGTGCCCAGCTCTCAATGCCGTCCTGAAATAAGGAGACAGTTCTGGAGGTGGTTAGGCAGAGCCAACTGGTCCTCTATGGTCATGTTGGCATCGGGGCCAGTGGGGGCAAGTCCCATCAGGCAGCAGGGAAGAGACTGCGGGCTGCTCTGGGTTCCCAGATGAACTGCTCTAGCCATGGATGTCGGAGGGCACTGGGGTCTGGGCTGGGTGCTGCTAGGCCACAGAGACGTGTCCTGTGCTGTTCTGTGAGATCTGAACCCCAGAGGCCAGGGCAGGGTGGATAGCCACTCACAGGGTGCCTAGTTCTACTCAGCAGCATAGAAGTTGCCACAAAGATTTGAGCGAATGGATGAACACCAGAAGCAGATTTCAGCAAGGCACCTGGGATCTGCTGCTCAGTGGAGAAGCTACCACCATGCTGGCTTAGGAGGAGACTGGGACAGAACCGTTGCATTGCCTTCCTGGACAACCACTGCTAGTCAGAGGTAGGACTTTTCTGTTCCCAGAGATGTCTACCCTTGGGGAGATGTGCACCAGCCACTGTCGTCTTGGGGTCCTCATGCAGAGGACCCCAGGCAGGGCAGCTGCCGAACATGACTGAGGTCTTTCAGGACCGAAGTGCACAGGATCCCCGAGTCCTCCCCCCATCCTTATACTCAACTTTAAACCCTAATGCGAAGATAAATGGGCGGGAAAGGCTCTCTGTCCTCAACCACGCAAACATGGAACTTCAATGTGTTGGCAGTATTCGGTCTGACACGGGAGCCAGGAGGCATGGCTCACCCAGATAAGCTTAATGCATAATTTAGAAACACCATCAAAATGGGAAGAAAGGGAAGAGGGCCCTAAATGACTCGGAAAGAGCTCTGGCGCTGAGCTCGTGAGGAGAGAGTGGAGGGGAGGCTGTGGGCTCACCGTGGGCGCACACCCCACACTCGCCGTAACTGGATTGAGACTGACCCCTGAGCACAGCGCCTAGGCAGGACAGTGCACCCCTTCTGGAAGTGAGAGGCAGAGCCCTGCAGAAGCCAGCATCCGGACACGACAGATGACACACTCAACCCGAATTCTCTCCAGTAAATGTGGGGTACGCCATCTAGATTCCCTGGTGTCCTTTAGCTGTCCCTTGGCCTGGAGGCTGCTTCCTAGACCTGGCTACATGTGGGGCCTGGGGTCTGGATGAGCAGAGGGGTGGGGGACAGGGACACGCTTAGGCATTTGTGTCCCCTTTCACCCGCAGAGCTGGAGGTGGATGCAGGTGGCCCTCTCCAGGAAACTATTGACAACTTCCGAGCTGGACTTTTCTGTTCTTCATGCTTGTCTGGGGAGAAATGTCTCCGGGACGGGGACATCACAGACTCAGCCTGATATATCAAAGACACTTTTGGTCAACAAGCTTCCCAGGGTGCTGTAATTTCCCCTTCGGTAAAGGGGTGTAGGCAGGCAAAATGGCTTGGGAAAACTCGGTCCCCTGAGCCAGGAGACCCAGCACAGCAGGAGCCCTTGGAGTCCTGTTGTCTCTCTGTCATATCTTTGAGACTCTGATGTCCCTGCCTACATCAGACACATGGAGGGTGGTGGGGTCCCCTCAATCAAGGTGGGCTGGCCTGTTGGGATGAGTCACTTGTTAGGCAGCTCTTCATTGTCAATGTGCCAAGCTTGGTGAGGTGGGAGGGGGGCTGTGGCACACAAAAGAGGTAGAGTGTCTCATGGTTATGACCCCTGGGTCACTGGGGGCAGTTCCCGTCAGGCAGCAGGGCAGAGACTTCTGGTTGCAGAGTCCTCTGGATTTCCAGATGGACTGTGCTAGCCATGGGTACTGGAAGGGCAATGGGCCCGGGATGTGTGCTGCCAGGCCACAAGGGAGATCCAACCCGCCCACTGCCAATCTGATGGTCCTAAGATTCAAATGGTCAGTTTGGCCCTAGCAAGGGTGGAGGGCAATGTTGGCTGGTGAGGTCTGAAAGCCCCCAAACCACAGAGCCTGCCCACGGTTGAGACTGGATCCTGTAGGACACAGCTGGCTCCTGTATGGTTGAGACTGGATCCTGTCGGATCCAGCTGGCTCCTGTATGGTTGAGACTGGATTCTGTCAGATCCAGCTGGCTCCTGTATGGTTGAGACTGGATTCTGTCAGATCCAGCTGGCTCCCATAGTGTCTCAGCAGCACTTCTTCCCCGAGGAAGAAGACTCAGGCCGCTGAGCAGGGGCAGGGCCTAATTTCTTGGGATTATTGACAGGGCAAGCTATCCGCTTGCCTGCTTTAACTCAGCTACAGGCATCCTTGGCTTCCCCAAGGGGTTTCTGTGGCAAGGCGGCGTCCACACTCAGATCCCTGGAAAGAGGGACAGAAGCTTCCTTCCTTGTGACATCTATTTCGGCTCCTTTTCCCCGGGCCCACCGATCCTTGAAATCTTCCTGGGAACTGCCCGGTTTGACCTGTCTTCCAGACCCTTCAAGGTTTATATATCTGGGGCGCTGTGGGACACAGGTGCTGATGGAAGGCTCAGCCCTACCCTGATCCAGACGAGGTGAAATGGACAAGGTCCCGGAGCCAAGGATCTTGGGATAATGAGAGGTGACTGACAGGTGGTACCTCCCAGTTTCTAGGGGTGAGCTACATCCTCTAGCCTTTATTCTATATGACCTGGCTACCCTGGGGAGTGACTTTTTCTTCAAAGCCATCTACTCTTGCTCTGTGCAGCTCACTGAGCACCTATATACATCCGCATCCCAGTCCTGTAGCCCCTCAGGTCCGGTCCATTCGCACTCCGTCCCTTTGAGCATCTGCTGCAGATGTGCTCCCCTCCTGGACCTTTCCCAGCTGCCTCAGGGCCTTTGCACAGTCACTGTCTGTCCAGATCCTCAGTACCTAGCTAATGCCATGTCACTCAGGCATCTGCTTAGATGTCCCCATCAGCACAGAGAGGCCTCTATGTGGCCACTCTGCCTGAACCCCCCGTTACTCCTTCCTTGCCTCTGCTTTGTTATCGCTACAGCATTTATCACGATCTGAAATTATATTACAGGCTCACAACCCAATTCCAAAATCCATAAAGCTCTGAAAACCAAAAGCTTGTTCATAACTCATTTGATGGCAAAAACGTGACCTGAACGGATGCGAGGCTATTTATAGCCTGGGTTCATCCCTCTTCGTGTGAATATTCATACATTTTGCTGTGGAAATATTAATGCGTTTGATTACGGGGTGCTGCTCCACACCCCGCTGGGGACATTACATAATATATGGTCTGCGAACTGTATTAAGTCTCTGAGTGTTCCCGCTGGGCTTCTAGTCCTCAGCATCCCTGGTCTCATGGGCCAGACGGCTCTGCTGTGGGGGGGTTCACGCCTTAGCAGACCCTCTGGCCTCCCACCTAAGATACTTGCCGGCAATATCTTCTCTTCAGGTTGACACAGGATGATGTCTGTAGACATCAACAGGCTCTCAGGTAAGGTCCCCTGGCATGAGCCCATCTGCCTCAAGAGTTTTCAAAAGAGGGACCTGGCCACTTCTGGTTTGGTTCCTTTCCCTGGCACATGGCCGACCTGAGTCTGTTTATACTGTGCCCTGCTGTGTCCCCAGCACTTGGTGACATCCATCACAGTTTATTTACTTGGTTGGGTTAAGGGCTCACTTCTTGCACCAAGACATGAGTCCCCCTTCTTCAAGCCCCCCACAGGCTATATCCCCAGAGGCTCCCCTCTCTGCTCCTTTTGTGAGAATCCTGCTACCCTGCGCAGTTGACCTCTCTGTCTCCTGTCACCCACTGGCCTGCTTCCTGCCCTGACTCATTTTCCACCAGCTCTAACCATTGCTCCCTCTGGTCAGTAGTGGGAAATTCCACATGTTCTTGTGGGAATCAGAGTGGAACCCAGTCTTCCCCATCTCTTCTGACAGCCTCATACCATGGCTCCGGTGCCTGCCCCCCCCCCTCTCCCTCCCCATCTTTAGCAGTTTCTTCTTAGCTGCACATCACTGATGCCTAAAGAAACCAAGGATTTCGTGCTGAAGGCAGTGCCCCTCACGCTGAGGATTTATCAGGATGTCCTCAGAGTCCTCTCCCAGCACACCGTCCAGTCCAGCTCCTGCATCCATCCTGCCTCTGATGCCTAAGGGCAGGGCTGACCTCGGACAGTAAAGCTTTAGAGTGGGAACACTGACCCATGTCCTCCTCCCTGGAGATGCTTCTTTATAAATAGCTAGACGCTTGTCCATTGGCTGGAGACGTGTTATGCCTGAACTGCCTGGTGAGCTCACCCAACCTTGTGAGCAAACCCAGGAATTCAGCATACAGTCACACACAGGGGAAGTGGGAGACAGTAGGCCAGGAGCTGGGGAAGTAGATAAGATTTTATCCTGTTTACACCAGGAAGATAGCTTTCTGCCCACTGACATTTCAGCCCGTGTTTGCGTACGTCCAGTAGGGGAGTGTCCAGGGGTCTGAATGAGGAATGTCTCCATAGGCTCGCATGTCTGAGCAGTGGGTCCCCAGCTGGGGGTGCTGTTTGGAAAGCTATGGGACCTTTGAAGGATGCTCTTCCCTTGCAGTTCACTCTCGGCTTCCTGCATCCTCCGCCATGCCTGCTGCTGTACCGCATCTGCTATCATGGGCCTGCTGTCTAGAAGTAGAAGCTGAGACATGCCCTTTTCCATACCAGGCTTCTGGTCCCCACACGTCATCACAGCAATGGAAACGTGGCTGACACTGTTAGACTGACCTGTCTCAGGAAGCCTGAGACACGCCCTTTTCCATACCAGGCTTCTGGTCCCCACACGTCATCACAGCAATGGAAACGTGGCTGACACTGTTAGACTGACCTGTCTCAGGAAGCCTAGTGCCACAGAGGACGGTCCGAAAGATACTCCAAGACACTCCTTTCTTCTCCCCCTCCCCAACCACTCCAGCCGGGTGTCAGTCTGGAGCTCCCCCGAGTACCAAGCTTGTTCCACTCCACACCCCACAGCGCGGCCTGTGCTCAGGCTTCTTGCTGCCACACCCACAGGTCCCCACTCTTCCCTGGGTGAATTGTCATGTCAGAGAGGGGATGAGCTCTACTGCCAAAGCCATGCAGGGCGACTTTCTCCACCAAGGGTGAGCGGAGCCCCTCACCTCAGCGGTGAGCGGAGCCCCTCACCTCAGCGGTGAGCGGAGCCCCTCACCTCAGCGGTGAGCGGAGCCCCTCACCTCAGCGGTGAGCTGAGCGGTTCTCAATGCTCGGTCCTTCACAGTCAGTTTCCATGGTCGAGGTCACCGAGGAGCATGCTCCAGGACAAGGCTACCCTTGGGATCTGGGGATCTGTTATACCCTACCTCTTGGAGGATACAAACAGAGAGAATGTACGGCCCCCAGAAAGCCCTGGAAGAGAGCTGTAGTGTCCACAGTGGGGTGCCCATCTCTTTACTGTCCTGCAATACCCTAACTCCTGGAAACAAGGTCACCCTGATGGCTGTGTGACAGTTTCCAGCTCTCTTTGCATCAGGTATGGCTGCATGCCTGAACACTGGCCAGCAGGGTGTGACAGTGATATACAAAAGTTCTCAGGGCCATTTCAAAAAGGGAGGGCTGTGCCTCTCTTTCCTGACAGCTGGGATGTCTCTATGACAGCTGGCATTGGGGCAGACATATTGGACCACAGGCGGCGAAAGCAGATGGTTAGAACAAGACCCAGGGAGCCTGGCTCCCTTAGACACTGTCGGAGACACCCAACAAGCCCTGGCCAGCTCTGCTGCAGGGAGAAAAATAGACCTTTAACCTTGGAACTTTTATTTGTGTTAGAATTCGTATTTTTTAAAAAAATGATAAATGATTCCAACTCGCGAGAATCTAGAGCTCAGGCAGATCTTGCCAGGGATAATTCCAGAAAGTTCTTTTATGGCTACACTTTCGAGTGCTGGGTGAGAGTGACTGAAGGCGGCACAGCAGCATCCTGGGTGCAGGGCAGAGGGTGGTGAGAAGTCAGGTGGGTAGAAGGCTGTTCTTCCTGAGAGACAGATGGGCCGCTTAGGTCCCTGGTTCTCAACCCTCCCAATGCTGGGGCCCTTTAATACAATTCCTCATGGCTGCTTCACAACTGCGATTTTGCTACTGTTGTGAATCATAATGTAAGTATCTGATATGCAGGATGTCTGACATGTGAGCCCTGTGTAAGGGTCACTTGACCTCCAAAGGGACTGCCACCACCACTGGCTTAGGTGATGATAGGTAGCCCTTTCCTCTCAGAGCATCAGCTGCTTTGGGCCCTCATCGGTGGTGACTACAGATTCCTACCACAGGAGGGCACTGCTCCCCTGGAGGCTGACACTTGGGGCAGACACTGGCTGTGGGGGAGACAACTTAGCTCCAGGAACAAGTACTCCCTGAAAGTGACAAGTGACCGCTTGGCTGGCGAGAGGAGGGAGCAGAGAGACATCTGCCGGTACTAGGTGCTAAACCTGCCATGCCTTCTGTTGAGGCTTTATTTAACTCTGTAGTCACTCTGTGAGAAACGGGAAGGGCTCCTGGTCTCCTGGGACAGCCTGGAAAACTGAGGCATGACTCATAGCAGGGCCCTTGGATAGAAGGTAAAACTGAACCATGTCAACCAGGAGGTGGTGCTCATAGAATCTAGGACCTCAGCGGGAGGATTGTGCCGGCTTCTGCTGCTGGATTCCCAGCGGCAGCGGCCAGGGGCAAGGGGCAAGGGGCCAGAGATCTAGAACCCCTCTGGCCCCGTCTAGCGGGAGGCTTGTCTCTATAGTCCCAAGGCTCACTCACAACTGGTACATTTTGCAGGGCTCACCCATAACTGGCAGAGGCCAGTAGGCTGCCATGCCTGCAGCTCTCTGAGGTCCGCCTTGGCCAGGCTTTCCTCGGGATTTCTGGTGCCCATGCTGGCTATTGCTTCTGTATTTTCTCCAAATTAAAAACCCACTGCTGCCCCTTCCTAGGTAAAAAGAGTTACTTTTCGATTTGAATGTGTGGGAGGGTGTCCCCAGGGAACGGAGGAATGAAGCCCTGCAAAACAAATAGATAAATCAATGTTTCAATTTTCTCCATGTGCAAGAACGGCCACCGTTGCTTAGCAATCGGAAGAACATGACTGCCGGCCCCTCTGAGGTGGTAGGAAATGCACAGAAGTGGCTAGGGTCCTGAGCCACGCCAGGGCGACAACCACTCGAGCACCCTAAAGGAGCACCCTCAGGGATGTGTGGGAAGGAGGCGGAAGGCAAGCCCAGAACCTGGCCTTCTGGCTTCCCAGTGGCCACAGAGGCCTAGAGGATGGAGCCCCCCAGCACCTGAGAGCCCCAAGGGTGCCAGCAGTGAGTGAGGCTTTCCAGGCAGCAAGGTCATTTGGATACTGTGGGCTGCTGGGTATCATGGGGGGAGAAGGAACCTACTGTGTGGGACACACAGGCCTGTCTCGTACATCCTGTGCAGGACACAGAAGCCAGCCGCTTCTGCCGGCAGACTTGCACACAGTCAGGCTATGAACTGCCGAGCAGAGGCTCTGCTTCTCTGCTTTTGCGTCCTCCGTGGCTCTCTGGCACCTTTGGCTCTGAGCCATCGACACGGTGTCTTGCCTTGGCTCGTTTCCCTAGCAGCCTCTTGGAGCTCACGATTACCATCATGTGTGGATGAGGGAGAGGACACGTGTCTCCCTCATATTGAATGAGGTTGTGGGGTAGGCACCGGGTTGGCAAAGGTAGCTAGGAAAGAGATTCCCCCTCCCTCAAGAGACCTACCCCAAGGTCATCCTGAGCTAGTGGTGTGATCCAGAGACCGTGGGCCCAGGCAGTTCCTCAGGCTGAGGTGCCCAGAGTCCTGGGGCCTGGAGGTTTAGGTGGCCTTATGATGGCTGATGGATTACCAGACGCCAGGGGAGCAGAGTCACCGGAAGTTGTTATAAATCGCTTCAGGACCTGCCTACGCAGAGCAGGCTGGCCCCAGACTCAGGGAGCTCACCTGACTCTGCTTTCCCGGTGCTGGGATCAGAGGCATGTGCCACCATGCCTGGCCTGGTCATCTGATTTCTGCCCATGTTCCCACATCACCCTTGGGTCTTCTGAGTTCCATTGGGAGACCTGTTTAACCAGATTGATTCTTGTAGGGAATCTGCCACTTGTTAGTGGGTGACCTGTTAGCTACCTTGCCCATGGGGAAGGACCATGAGTGTTAATGTCCCTGTGACGTCCGACGCGGCACCACACCGGAAGCACTAACTCCTCCCCCAGCCTCTTAGCTTACTTCTTGCCCTTTCCTGGCCCTCTACACCTGAGACCCCACCACAATTCTGTAGCTCCCCAGTACTCTTTCCGGAAGGCTCCTCCCCTTTCTCTATGACCCCTCCCTCAGCAACTCCCGAAGCCAGCCCAGATGTTCAACCACTGGCCTCTGCCTGTCAGGAGGGATACCTCTACTCCCTGTGGGCGGGGCAGACAGACTCAGCTAGAAAACATCTCCAGCTCCCTTAGTTCTTACCCGGTGCCCCTCTCTGGTGTACCCACAAGGCCTAGTACACCCCAGATCCCTGCCTGTGCCTACCTCAGAGCAGGGAGCGGAGTGGGCTGTGAGCTGGCTGAATGGGGCTAGCAAGCCCAAGGCAGATGAAGGCCCCTTTTCACAGTAGAGGCTACAATTCAGTTCAGAAACATTGCCCAGTGACAAAGGAGACCCAAGCTCCAATGGGAGATTTCCACTCTGCCTGTCTCTGTGTCTTGAGCCTTGAGGGAGCATCCTTCCCTGAGCAGAGGTGTGTCTCTCACCTCTGCAAGAGAGATTGTATCTAAAACCATGCTCAAGCCCTGCCTTGCCACAGCTGACCAGGAGGGGGTGCCATGCTCTGTATCAGTCACAGGAAGCAGAGATGGGATCGCAAGACTGGCTGGGGAGGCCCGAGAAGCTCTCTGGGGCAAATCTAGCAGAGAATCCTCAAATAAACACAGCGGGGACACTTGTGATGCCTTAGGTACCCGTATAGCTCCACACACGGTGTATATCTATGGATGGCCTCTGGAGGCTATTGTCCTGGGTGGGCAGAGGGGAGAGGGCTGTGAGGATGCCCCTGCAGGCTTCTCATGTCACAGACTACGGCCACTGTGTCTAGGTTCGGTTCCCTCCCTTCCAGCACTGGCAGGTGATGACCCCTCCCTCTGCCTGTCCCGGCTGTAGTGGATCCTGCACACCCCAGCCAGTCTATGTCCTGACTGTCAGGACACAGAACTATGCCACTACTCAAGGACCTGCTCTGGCTATCCAGTGCTCCTCTGTCCTGTAATGGCATCTTCTGGCTTCGTCTGTGAGTGTATGCTGAGTGCCTTGTAAACCACAGACATTTATATTCTATGGCTCTTGTGTTGTGAAGTTGAAGTGCTGGCACATTTTGAGTTTGGAGAGAGCTTACTTCCTGGTTCAACAGTGTCTTGTGAAGGGTGTGAGGACCCTCTCAGGTCTCCTAAAAAATGGAATAAATTTCAACAGGAGCCCTTCAACCTCCCAAAGACCCCCACCTCCCAATCCCATCATGTTGGAGAGTTAGGATCTCAACACATTGGTTTGGGGGAAGGGGATACAAACACTTAGTCCATACCAACAAGGCAATTAATATTGCCCTGTGTCCCAAGGCTAGCCTCTGTGTAGCCAGGGCTTCCTCCACCTCCCACCACCTGGTCTTTTGCTAAATGAAGTAGCCAGAAAGGCAGGGACTGAAAAAAATCACAGGCTATGATTATGAGAAATAGGTCATAAATATGCCTTCCCCCACCCCCAATACTTGTACCAGTGACAGGCATTACTAATTGATCTCAGATTTCCTCCTCTCTGAGCCAGAACTTAGATTTGCCTTTCATTCTATAAAATAGATGAGATTATAAGCCATGGGTCCTCTGGGATGGAAACAGAGGACTTGAGAGGGTAGATTATGGGCCCAAAGTCATGTAGTGATTTAAGACTAGGCCTTCTCTCTCCTTTCTTCTGGCATGGGACTTTACAATAGGCATATGTATGAATTCTGAACTCATATTCTAGAAATTAGTTCTTGCATCAAGCACTCATGGTGAATAGAGATCTGTTAGGAGCCTATACATCCAGGATAAGGTCAAAGCCATCGACCTAGCTGTCCTCTTAGTGATTGTAATTTAGATACCTGGAAAGTGGGAGGCATCTGTCCAGAGAGGCAGAGATGAGCCAGGGTAGGGTAGAGGAACAAAGGGTACATCAGAGCCTAGGCTCCTGTTTCCAGCCATCACGGGTTTGACTCCCACTTGCAGGGTCACGAGACTTAGGAAAGAGTCATCCTGAGGATGTCAGGCTAGCATTCGAAATTGGCCATAGCCAGGGCATAGTGCTTAATATGAGCAACCCTTGGGGTCCTTGCTGCTTTCTGAGGCAGCAGGATGACCCATTCCAGGGAGAGAGCAAGGGCAGAGGGGAGCAGATATTGCTGGGGATGAGTCAGTCAGGAGACATGCGCAGAGCAGTGGCCTGGCTGCCACTGGAGTCCGTACCATTACTGAACCTCACTTCTATTTTCCTGGGGGCCCTGGGGAGGGCTGGGGTGAGGTTCAGAGAAGTGGAGCCTGAAGAGTCTGAGGTATGTAAGAGAAAATGATCCAATGGTCGGATGAGAGCTGAGAGCCCGTAGCTCTTCCCCTGTCTTAGCCATCTGACCCCTGGTCTCACTCCACCTAAGCTCCAGAAGCCTGGGCTCCTCTTCCCAAGGCAGAGAGGTCTGAGCTGGTCAAGAGGCTTACAGAAGGATGGAGCTGAGGAGCAGAATAAACAGCCCTTCCTCTCCGGAAAATGACCCCGCTGATCCCGGAGTTAAAAATAGTGGCGTATTGATCGTGGGCTGTGCCTAGCGCCAGTTATCTGAGCTTCATTGGCAAAAGGACCTGTCTGACTCAGCCACTCAGGTAATTTATTTTTTCCCTTCAGTAGCCAGGGAGTGTCTTCCGTACATCCTGGGATGAGCCATAACACTCCCTAACCTCAGAGTTCATCATTCCTATGTTGGGGTGCTTAACCCTAGGGAGAGAGAGAGGGCCACATTTCTCTATTGGTTCTTGTCAGACACTGCCAGGCCTTTGTGGGATGACGAGTCTGCTCAGAGTCCTGTTTTGTGGGTTGATAGGACAATCTACTGCTCACGGACTGCAGGTCCGAGTGTAGCACATGGTTCAGGCCTCCACACCTGGCTGTCCCTATTGCTGCCCCTCAGAGGGCACTGAGGGCACTTGGACCTTCTAGCTTCCTGGTGGTGACCAGACGAAGCTACTTTCCTGAGAGGTGGCTCGGGTTTCCAATGGGACTCCACTAGGAGGATGTGGAGAGGGATGAGGGGTGGGGTCCCAGGTGTTTTCCCAGAGAAGACACTGAACCCACGCCATTTCCCATTGGGCAGTTAGCTCTGTCTACCCATTTGTTCTCAGCCCTTTCCATTACAGGGATACAGGGATACAAGGATTGCCTCTTGGAGGTAAACTGAGTAAAATCCGGTTTCCCCAAAAGTCTGTGCCTATATGGAACACCAGAATGTGACAGTGTCTGGAAATGCATTCCCAGAGAGTCAGTTAAAGTGACAGACACCTTAGTATTTAAGGGTGGTGTAACATCCAGTGTCCTGGATGGGAGCTGCACAGAGATACAGAGAAGGCCTCCTGAAGAAGAGGTAAGGATGACATGGCCTCCAACCCTGGAATGTCAAAACCCAGCAGGAGCCTCGGGGACTGGATTCAAGCCCAGGTAAGCTTTTCTCTCGGAGCCCAGGGAAGGCTCTGACACTGATGCACCTCCACTTTGGATGCATGGCCTGAGAGCTGTGAGGCAGCAGGGATTTGTGGTCTCAGGCTGCCCAGCCTGTGGCAACAACCAGGGATCAGAGCTTCCTTTGTAGAAATGGCTTAAGGGTTGAATCAGAATGGCAAAGATGTAGTCGCAGTTTCTGGAGCCAACGGCACCCTTGGGCCTGGAGTCAGAACGTCAGTGCTCCGAGACACCTTCTGAGGCCTCAGCTTTCTCGCCCTATGATGGGAATGGTCATCCAAGCTCATAGGAGGAGCTCCAAATGCCATTGCTGGCCCACCTGCTAAGCCAGTAGCTGTGGTGTGGAGGGAGTGGTCCTGAGGGCTAAGGGCACAGCTTTTGGTTCCATTGCTGCCCAGTGTGCCCATTCGGTTCTGGAAGACGGTAAGGGAATCTGAGGCCGGGTACAGACTGAACTGCAAACGTGGCTTTAGATGAAGCCATTGCTTCCGAGGAGAACTTGAACCAAGAAAGCTGATTGATGGTCTAGGGCCGGTGCCTGGCTCTCTGCGCCGCTGTGGAGAGCAGATGAAAGGGCTTACCAAGGAAGGAGAGGCTTGCAGACAGATGGCTTGAGCACAGGTTGGCTTTCCATCACTCTGGGTGCTCAGCCAACCCAGCTTTCTAGTTTGCTCTTCTTTGTCCCGTCGGTCCTTAGCAACCCTTACTCCTGCTATGGCTTGGATCCTTGTGGCCTTTCCAACATTGAAGCTGACGTTCTAGACTCCGAGGTAACTCATTAGGTGGGGCTTCGGTGGGGTGATCAAGCCATGGACCAGAGACCTCCTGAGTGGGGCCAGCATCCTTTCAAATGAGCCCTCACTATACATGGACTAACTGGCACTATCATGGTGGTGATGATGGTGACGATGATGGTGATGATGGTGATGACTATAACATGGTGATCATTTATAGATTACTTTTTTTTTTTAACCTGCCAGGCAATATTCTAAAAGCTTCCCATGCATTAACTTACAGTACAGGGTTGTAACATTTGCTGATGTGGAAACAGGCACCGAGAGGTTTGGAGCCGTACCTGAGATCATGCAGATGATACTGACAGGGCCTGGCAGTAAAGCCAGAAAGCTTGGGACCAGAGGGTGGTCACCTTCCATGGGGTGGGCACGAGCCCAGGAGAGAGCACTAGTCAGAGACTTGGGGGCCATGACTGCACGCTCATCAGAAGCACCCAAAATATATAAAAATGGAAAATAGGGAAGGGTGGTAAGAGAAAAGGGGGGGGGAACGAAGAAGGAGCAAACAATGGAAGCCTCCGGAGGGAGGGATCGAGGGCCAGAGGGACTAGCACCTGCTCATGTGGTGGGCCCTGGCCCACGTAGCTGGAGGTCTCCAGTGCTCGTAGCCTGGAGCCTCCCAGAAGGCACCACCGTGAGTCTTTCTGTACCACCTGTTTGCTCTGCTTGGTATCAGCCTTGAGGAAGGGAAGTGAGACCAGGGCTGGAAGCAAGTTTGGCAGAGCCGGGCTGGGGTCTCTTTGGTATTCTTCGCAAGACTTGGAACTCAGTGGGTGCTTAATAAATGTTTATTATGGGTAATAAAATCAACCTTGTTTACACCAGGGCTGTCTCCAAAGACCACTTTCCATACTTAAAAATAACCTTAATCTTCTCTCGCCACATCCTCCACAGATGAGGTTGACTCTACAGAGAATGCCTAGCGAGGGACGAGAAGGCCTACAGGCCACGAAGGTCCCAGCTTAGCTCCCCTCCAGATCCCCAGCTCTGATCTCTGGAGAGCCTGGGACACAGGCTGAGCCCTAGATCTTTCTCAAGGGATTTGGAGGTGTGACGCACTCAACCATATCCCTTACCTTAATCCAGAACTGGGAACCTGAACCTCACATGGAGACAAGAAAAGATGGCCTCCTCCAAATGCCCAGCTCCTTCCTCAGAGGCTCCCATGCACAGCAGCGTCCCGGGTGTTCCCACTCACTAATACACCGGAGCAGGACATGACTCTTCACTGGGCTAAAACTATCTCAGAGACGTGCCAGCCTCACCACCCAGCCCTATCAAGCAAGATGCCCCATGCCCAGCAGAGCAGGCCCTTCTGGGGAAGACTCACCTCCAGACTCTCCCTTATTCTCTAGCAGATGGTCTGAGACACAGGCTACCCCACTGTGTCTAGAGAGTGGGTCTGCCACCCTGGGTAGACCTGTCCCCAGCCTGAGCCCCATGCCTAGGACCACAGCCCCTGTGAACTCTCTCTTCCTGCTCTTTTTGGATACGTTCTCCTTCCATCCCTCTCTCCCTCCATTCTTCTTCCTTCCTCCCTCCATCTCCTCTCTGCATTTCTCTCTCCCTGTCGTTCGCCTTTCCCTGATGTACCTCAGAGTCCTCCCTGCTCTGCCTTGCTCTCCACTGCCTTCCCTATCTCGCGGACGCTCGCCACCTCTCCCCCATCTTCTGTGGTTTCTATCACCCACTCTCCAAACCCTCTTTCCATATGAGGTGGTGAGGACTGGGCCAGAGAACTTTCTGGACGATGGCTATGAATAGAGGTCACATGTGACAGAGACACCCTGTGCACACAACACACACGGCACGCACAGACAGCCATAACTAGAACTTGCTGCACCTCGCTCTTGCTGCACAGGGCCCAGAATGGAGATGGAGCCAGCAGGGAGCCGATTTTGTTTTTTGGTGCTGGGTATGGAACCCAGGGGGTTGTACGCATGCTAAGCACATGTTCCACCACTAGGCTGAACCCCAAGCTGTGGCAGCAGGGGGTTTAGAGAGCTCCTAAGCATGCTGGGTAAAGACGAGGGCCTCTCTAATTAATTTTCAGGGCTCGCTGCAAAGCGCAGTGCACACAATCCCAAAGCAGCAGCCTCCTGAAGCCACTCACGAATCACAGCTGCAGCTGTAATCCCTTCTGGCAGCCACCTACCTCGCTCGAGGAAGGAGAGGAGGAGGCCTTGGAGGCCTGGGAGGAGGCCTGGCTGAGGGAGAGGCAAGGCAGGCTGGGTCTAGCAGCCTTATTCCTGCAGAAACCCGAGGAGGGCCTGGGGGATGAAGGGGGGAAGGGGGATGCCCGGGAAGAGAGTGGGATGGTTGCTGTCCTGAGCGTAGCCTCCACCATGGCCCACTGGACTGAATGATACTTTTGCCTTCTGCTTGATTCTAAACCCCAGATATGAAGGTCTCAGTTCAGAGCGCAGTGGTGTGACCTGGCCCCGATCCTCACAGTGAGCCCTGAAGACTGAGTGTCAACCCCATGTAACAGTCCCCGTGTGTTTTGTTTGCCTTGTCCTTTTGAGGCACGGCATGAGATGGGCAGTAGGCGCTGGTTTCCTTCTTTTCCAGTGCTGGTGACTGAAGGCAGGGGTTTGCTGGGCAAGCGCTGTTATCACTGAGTTTAATTCTTAAGCCAGTAGACATTAGCCAGGCCGCAGGAGGAACCCAGGCACAGGGAGACACCTGCCAGCCCTGCCAAGCCTGTCTGGAATGCTGAGCCTCGCCAATTGCCTGCACCTTAGTCCTCAGGGGTGGCAGGCACTGTGAGCGGGTTCTACCCAGGCTCCTTCTGTGGAGTCTGGAGCCAAGTTGCAGGCATGCTTATTCCTGACAGCTCTGTGCAGGAGCTCCTGACAGACGCAGGAGAGTGCTCATGTTGGGATGCAGTGGCTCACAACCAACAAGTGGGAGGAAGAGTCCCTGATAGACAGAAACAGGGCGCTGGGCTGGGTGCACCAAATCTGATGTGTAGATACGGGTGACAATCAGCAGGTCTATGTACACTTATGCTCAGGTGGCGCTGAGGTGTGGCTGGGGTCAGGGGCAGGAGGAACATGGTGGGCTGTCAAGGACCCTACCTTGGCCTTGCTCAAGGGCCAGGCAGGAAGGGGCTTCCAGAAAATGCTTCTGTCAGTACCTAAGAACTTCAGACAACTTGGGATTGCAGGTGCTGCTACAGGGAGGGCCTCAGGAGGCGAGGAGCTGGGGAAGCAGAGGGTCCCTTCACTCAGGGACGGGAGGATGTGGGAGTCACAGACAAGCTAAGGTTTTACAACAGCTGCAGAAACATGAGACCCTTCTCCGTGGGCGCTTGTCTATGCCAGGCAGAGGAGCAAGATAAGCCATCTGAGAACATTGTATGACAACTCAGGTGGCTTCAGATGGCTGCGGGTGACATCTCCAAACGAGAGATAACGTGTCTCAGACGCGTGGGCAGCCCTGCCATGTCCCAGCAGCCTGTCGGGGAGAGTCAGGCAGAAGTATTGGCTTCCGTGGGAGGTGAAACTTCAACTACCCACCTCCTGGATGGTGCCTCAGTAGGAGCCAAACTGGGTCACACCCCCAGCCATGGCCATAGCTTAGTGCCCTCACATATTCCAACCAAGCAAATATTCCAAAGTGTGCCGAGTGACTGTCCCCTGAATGTGACTTTATGGGGTTCAGCCGGTTGATAGAGTAGCAGATTTTAGAGGGTCCCAAAGCTCTGGGCATGCTGAACCCCATGCTCTGGGCAGTGGCAACATTGTTACCTCTGTAAGGCTGGCTCCTCTGGTACTCAAAGGTCCCTCTGCTTGCCACTAGGCCACGACCTTCAAGTAGGACAAATTCTAAAGGAATTCTCAGGAGTCCTTATGGAGGTTTAGCACTATTTCTGTGACCTAGGACATGAGATGGGGCAAGCTGGCCGTAGAGCAGCCAGGGAAAGCAGCCATCACGTTACGGGTAGCGGGTAGTGAATTTCTCCTGGTGTATGAGCTGTTCCTGCCTCTGGGAAGTAGGGTGAAGAGCCATCCCATCACGGTCCTGGCTCAGGAAGAGGGGCTTCCTGGTGGTAATTCGTCCCTTGGGACCCACCCCTCCTACCTAGGTCACCTCACAAGGACCCTAGCCTGGCCTCCATTGAGTTGGCCTATTGCCCATGTTCCTCCCTGGGAGCCAGCTGATGGTTCACTAAGCCAAAGCACAGTCAGGCCAGGGACTCACTGTCCCTTACTTGAGATTATTTTAGAAGGTTTGAGGTGGAAGCTCGTGGTACCCACGCAGCAGGAGCTGAGAGCCCTGTCTCCTTACAGGAGGGTGCCCGCTATTGCCTGAATGGCTCATCTCACCTGCTAATGAAGAAAAGGATTCTGCAACAAGGGAGGAGCCATGTCCAGAGTGAGTGAGGAGGGCCTGTTTCCAGTGCCCGCCATTGCTCTTAAAGTCTTTACCACGTGGCACGGAGTCTCCAGTTCTCTTGAGTCTTAGATGGTCTTAGAGCCCTGGGCTACAGTAAGGATGCTGCCCATCTCCCTCTGGTGGCCAGCCTTCTCTCAGCCTTTCTCCGTCCTCTCTGCCTCCTTGAGCTGCCCACCCCTGGTACCACTTGCTATGGTTTCCTTTACTCATGGGACTGCCCCTAGGTCATTTTCTTATGGAGCAGGCGGGGCTCCAAGCTTGCTGGCACTGCATCTTCAAGTAGGTAATGTACTTCAACCCAGAGATCTCAAAGCATGACCCCTCACGCCTCACCCCTGCTGACCTGTGGACTTTATGTCATGGCTGGTTTGGGGGTGTGGGTCGTATCGTGGCCCAGATGCCTGTGGATTATGTGGCCTAAAAGGGACAGAGATGGTCTGTCTCTTCTCACCTAGAGCGGACAAGGACATCTTGCCCGTGTCACCTCAGGTACGCTGCAGGCCATTCCCAACTCGGTCCCCAGTCCTGAGCTCAGCAGGGTAAGCATGGACCCATGTCTTAGGGGACTACAGGAAGCCAGGGACAGTGGGGTCTTCAGAAAATGAGGATGGGCAGGACCACCTCAGGGGCTCCAAGAAGTGGGGTGGGACCAGGGCCTACTGCTTCACTTGCCCTTAGAGACACAGACAGAATCCCTTTAACCTGCAGTAGGGATGGGTGAGAGAGAGGAGCCACTCTACTGAAGGTGGACACCACCCCATTTAGATCAGCCTTCTGCTTCAGGCTCCCTGAGGCACCGGTGTTTTTGTGTTTTTTGAAGAAAGTAAACCTTTCTTTCTTTCTTTCTTTCTTTCTTTCTTTCTTTCTTTCTTTCTTTCTTCCTTTCTCCCTTTCTCTCTTCCTTCCTTCCTTCCTTCCTTTCTTTCTTTCTTTCTTTCTTTCTTTCTTTAAAGATTTATTTATTTATTTTATGTATATGAGTACACACTGTAGCTGTACAGATAGTTGTGAGCCTTCATCTGGTTGTTGGGAATTGACTTTTTTTAGGACCTCTGCTCTCTCTGGTCGACCCTGCTTGGGCTGGTGAGATGGCTCAGCAGGTAAGAGCACTGACTGCTGCTCTTCCAAAGGTCCTGAGTTCAAATCCAAGCAACCACATGGTGGCTCACAACCACCTGTAATGAGATCTGACGCCCTCTTCTGGTATGTCTGAAGACAGCTACAGTGCACTTATGTATAATAAGTAAATCTTTGGGCTGGAGTGAGCGGGGACTGAGTGAGCGGGGACTGAGTGAGCGGGGCCGACGGGAAGTAAACATCTCTGACAAAGAATTCCTCTCAAACAACAGGGAAATCCTGTTTCCTAAGAAGAACTGGGAACCAATTTCTCATTTAAAAATGCAGAGGTGCTCTGGAACCTGACTTGGGATCTCTTCTGGAATTCTCCTCCAGGTGGGGTACCTGAAGACCGCCCTCCTTCATTTCCCCAGTGCTGGATGGAGAAGGGAATGCTTGTAGAGCGTGGGTACAGAGGCAGAGTTGCTTCATTGAGGGCATGATGATCTTAGGGGCAGGCTATGGACCCCTCCCTCTCCCACCTGTGATGGAGGCCCTTGGTCATTGGAATCACCTTGCTCAGTTCCTGTGTCCTCCTCAACCCCCCAAACCGATCTGTGGCTTGAACAGGTCCACTGAGCTTCAAGCTTTGCACTCTGAAAATCTGAGGCACGCAGCCAGGCTGCTGCCCCCCTCTGCTCCCTGATCCTTTAATCTGAGACTATTAAAACTTCATTCCACTTCTATTGGTAAACCATCCATCACTCTCACCAAGCAGCGCCGGGCTGTGGAAGCCCAGCGGGGAGGGCGGCCGGCAGAGGGAGGCGTAGGCAGGGAGACTGCCCCCAGCTGCCGCTGCCCTGCCAGCCCTGGTCAGAATGGGGCGGGGAGGCCTCTGTCCTTGTAGAGGACAAAGCTCATGAGTGAAGGGACCTGGCAAAGTGACGTTGGGGTGGGGGACATGATAGAGGTTTGCCGTGGCTGCAGGAGGAATGACTGGGGTCTGCCTCCCTCAGTGTGTGGAGGCAGAGAGCTGAAGCAGTTATCACCACTGGTGCCAGCTGACACTCCCTGAGTCCTGACCCTGGGGGTGGTGCTCTTAGGTCCTCTCTCTAGGTGTCTGCTTGCTTCCTGTTCTTGGACAGCGGGCCCCGTGTTACCCTGGCCTTTGACAACAGGGACGAATCAGAGGCCCAGGCCTTTAAAGTCTCCCACAGAAAAGCAACAGCTCAGTGCTTGCAGGATTACGGCTCTTTTTCTTAATTAAAAAAGATCCAATTAAATTAAGATATCAGAACTGAAGAACAGTTGAGTCATTAGTGTGACTTTTATCTTAATGGCTGCAGCTGCCAAAACACCTCCTTCGGTTTTGTAGCCTCCTGTCACGGTGGATGGACAGGCTCTTGTGGATAGAAGTCTAACCCCTGGGCAGGCAGGGTCAGCTGAACCACCCTGCTTCCCATGTCCCCAGGCCACACGGAGGGGAAAGCTCAGTATATGTTAAGTCTTGGTGACAGGATGTGGCCAAGTGTCCTTTCTTAGGACTTGGTGCCCATTGGCCCTGGTGGATGCTTCTCCGTGACCTCTCTGGAAGCAAAGCCTTTCTTTACTGTATTTTAAGGCTTCCTTGAGGAAGAAAGCAGCTCCTATACTCTGGCCTGGAGCCAGGAAAGCTACTGTGAGAGCTGCTGAGGTCCGTGCTCTGGACGAGTGGAAGGGGCCTAGTGTGCTAGGCTGGGGCCCAGGGTACTTCATTCCCATATTCTGAGTCCTGAAACTCAGCAGAACCCAGGAATAGAGCAGGTATGCCCCAGGGGGCTGGTGGAGCCTGGGTTGGGCTAAGCTGGATGCAGGAGATAAGGGAGAGAGTGGTGGGAGACAGAGAGCTTAGCACTGAGGGATCCTGAAGATCAGCCTTGGCTGTGACTCAGGAAGAAGGGAGAGGGGAAAGAGAGAGAAAGAGAGAGAGAGAGAAAGGGAAAGGGAGAGAGAGAGGGAGAGGGAGAGAGAGAGGGAAAGGGAGAAAGAAAGGGAAAGAGAAAGAGAAAGAGGAATAGAAGGAGAGAGAGAGGAAAGGGGAGAGGGGACAGAGAAAAGAGGAGAGAAGAGGAGAGGAGAGAAGAGTGAGAGAGAGACAGAGAGACAGAAAGAGACAGACACAGAGAGACAGAGACAGAGAGAGAGAGAAAGGGAAAGGGAGAGAGAGAGGAAGAGATGGAGAGAGAGGAAAGGGGAGAGGGAATAGAGAAAAGAGGAGAGAAGAGAGGAGAGAAGACTGTGAGAGAGAGACAGAGAGAGAGAGGAAGAGAAAGAGGAAGAGGAAGGGAAAGAGAGAGGAAGGGATAGGGGAGAGAGAAAAGAGGAGAGAGAGAGGAGAGGGGAGAAAGGAGAGAGGAGAGAGAGAGAGAGAGAGAGAGGGAGAGAGAGAGAGAGAGAG